>NC_134869.1:19136914-19480664 GCF_049852395.1 Peromyscus maniculatus bairdii | reverse complement strand
TAATTATTATTATTATATACCTACACTTATTATTCCTAATGCTCTTGCTTTTTGACCATTAGTTTTTATATGTATATGAATATAGAAAAGTATTGTTATGCATGTATAATAATATTCTGCTTGATTTATGTATTTATTCTTGTCAATGCAGGCTAGCTCTTATTTATAAAATCTTATCATGTGCAAGTGTGCATCTGTGCATGCGTGTATGTGTGTGTGTGTGTGTGTGTGTGTGTGTGTGTGTGTGTGTGTGTGTAAGGGGGGCATGTATGCACCATGGTGCACGTGTGGAGCTCAGAGGATAGAGACTGAACTCAGGTAGCCGGGCTTTCACGGAAAGTGCTTTGATGCACTAAGTCATCTTGCTGGGCCATTATTTTTGCTCTTCAAATACTTACATGATTTTCCCCTTCTAGTGCTGGAGACTGAACCTAGGGTCTTGTAAATACTAAACTAAGCACAAGGATCCTTTCCCTGCCCTATGACATGGGAGATACCCAAACACTGAATAAATAGGTTACTGAAATAAAATACATGGACAGGATACGGAAATTTGTAATGCAAGTCACATTTTAATACAGTTTCAAAACCACTTCCCGATATAACTACAAATTTAGTCAGGAAAAATATATGACATATCTTAAGCATTGGTACACTGCTTTAAAGCACTGTTTTTCCTGAATCCTTTGCTTACTATCTGAGATGACAAAGGTTCCGGAGGTGTCCAACAACTTGACACTGTGATATGACATTGTCATCTACAGATGTGTTAGGCTGCAGGTTAGACATGCCCTACTGAAATAGTCTATTTGAGCATTTTATGCTCTGTATAGTTTTTTCCCCCAGCAGCTTATTATAAATAAAGCTGTTGACAAAATTAAACAGGGAATAAAGCCCTCATAGTAAGTTGATAAAATTCGCAAGATTATACTTTTAAACATTCTGTTTTTTTATTTACTATAATTATTAGTAAAAGCCACCCCCATAGAAAAATTCAGCAAAAATCTTTATTAAAAGAATGTACTCTGGCTGCCATAAAATCTCTATATTTGTGTTTAAAAAATAAACAAATATCAGCATGTGGTACATGTCTTTAATCCCAGCAGCTGGGAGATGGAGGCAGGAAGACCACTGCACATTTGAGTCCAGTCTGGGCTGGCCTGTCTCAAGAAACCAAAACAGAGAGGGAGGGGGAAGGGAGAGAGAAGAGGGGAGAGAGAAGAAGAGAGAGAATATCAACAAACAGATGAATAGATTTACCAAAGGGATTCATTATGAAATTAGAACAAAGAAATATCGATTGCGTGTAGTATTGACGTGGAAGGCCCAGGAGGCTGAAATGTCTGTGTTGGAGCCAATGAGACTTCATGGTGCTGTAACAGCCCCTCCTCTTCTACTTAGTAGTGGAAAACAACTCCCTCGATTCTCCTCCTTTTTCCTTCACAAACTATCAAGGGCTTTCATTATTTAACTCACCTGGGGGCCATATTGGCTACGATAATTGCATTACTTAACAAACTGGGTAAGTCTTTCTAAATGACCTAATAAAAATGGCTAAAAGCCGGGGTAGAATGGAGAAGCTGAACCCCATCTGTGGAGAGGCTAGGTGCTTTCTGTGGAATGGAAAAGCAACAATTTTAACGCCCAGTCTAAAATATTAACACATCCTGGGTTCAGTCTTGACTGTGTTTAGAACACAGGAAACCCATCATTTTAAAAGCAGATCTCTATCTTGTTCTCAAAACTAATCTTCTACCACAGTGAATAAAAGTGCTCATAACTGATAATATACAACACTAAAAACCAAAATTACAAATGGCTTCTGTCTCATTGCCAGCAACGAGAGTGTTAAATGCTTGATAGTTATAAAAGCTAAAAATATATATTCATTTCTTACTTCCCATAGTTCTAAAATGATCACTATATAATTGAACATAAAATAATCTTTTGACCTGGTAACTAAAACGATTACATTTTGGACGACTAAGATGCAGCTGCCTGGGTGTCTTATTATTTCAGTGAACCAAATCAATGGAATTAAACAGGAAGAGAACACAACTCAGGGGAAATACTAGTTTATTTGTTTTATAAAATAGAACGAGAAAGCTTAGTGTAGATGGTCAGGAGGAGACGGTCCTGGGTGTCACCTTGATCAAGAACAGACCCATACATTTCTTATTCATCCCCATAGCAGGCAGGGAAGTCTATTCCAGATCCCTGACTAGTCACTTCAGTTCTTCTTAAAGAATCCAAAATAAAAATACTTTGAATTTTGGTTACTCTTAAAGTTAGTATTTGCAGATGCCCTGGAAGCAACAGTTCAATTTGGTGTCTGGTGTCCCAAGAAGGGACAGTAAACTTAGTCCATAGCCACGTGCCCTCGGCTTTCAAAGGCTGTGACCAATTATCTGAGAGTTGTAGTCTGCAGGCTCCATCTTTAAAATGTGTGGGATGACACTGTCGATTCGTACATTCCCAATGAGACCTTTGAAGAACAATTCTTCGGTGATGGTGGCGTTCATCAGTCTCAAAGCCGGCAGTCTGAGAAGTAGTCGAGATAGCCTGAAAGGAAGGGGGGGGGGGGGGGGGAGTCAGGTGAAAAGCCAAAGGGACTTCGGAGAAAAAAGCATCCATGCCAAAATAAAGAACAAAATTTCAAAACCCAATCCAAAACTTCAGATTGTTAAGGCTTTGAGTGACAGGACAATTACCTCTACACGACTCCAATCTCCACAGGAAAGCCTTGCTCTGGACTGCTTCACCATGCTGTCCCCACTTGGCTACAAGGACCACGGACTAAATTGTTAAACCATGAGTCAGGTTCTCTTAAGAACAGCTTCCCAACAATGTTTTTAAATGTTTTAACCATGGTTTTAAGAACAATGTTTTATGTTATCAGAACACGGGAGGACCGATAACTTTTCTTTTGAAAACACACACACACACAGAGAAACAGGCACACACAGAGACACACACACACACACACACACAGACACACACATACAGACACTCACACACAGAGACGCTCACACACAGAGACACACACAGAGACACAGGCACACACACAGACACACACACAGAGACACAGGCACACACACAGACACACACAGAGACACAGAGACACAAGTACACACAGAGAGACACAGGCACACACAGAGATACACACACAGAGAGACACTTACACACAGAGACACACGCACAGACAGACAGACAGACAGACAGACAGACACACACACACACACACACACACACACACACACACACACACACACTACTAGAATACCTAGTCTACCAGGTAACCAATGCTATTATAAAGAGCATGGATATGGAAACCGGTCATTGGGTTCAACTGTGACTCAGCTGCCCCTTTTACATGAAAGCGTCACTTCCTCCAGCCCTTTCCACAGAGCTGGTGTGAAGGTGAATGATGCTTCCTGACTAATTCTACGTTTAGGAGTAAGTTCATAAAGGTAGGACCATGAGCTTGTGTGGAAGTGTATTTGAAGCTGAAAACTGCAGTTCAAGGGTAACTTCCCATAAGCAGGGATGTGAAAAGCTGAGAGAGCACCCTTACTCTGGTGTTCTGGATTGTCAGGAAGTAAAACAAGGGTTGTCTGAACACAAACCCCCGAATGAAACCCCTGACACCCGAGGTGGGTACCACACGGCCAACAGGAGAGCAGTCTGTACAGCATGGATATGCTAGGCAGAGGGAGATGCAATCCAGGATGGGACAGAAAAAGAGAACAAGACCTTTCAGGGCTACTCACAATAGCAATTAGAATGCATGAATAATTGCTGGAATTCTTTAGTTAATATTTCTGGTCTGAGACTGACCACGGGTAATTGAAACTATGTGTAAAGAAGCCTTCTAGAATTTTGAAAAGTGGATAGTATTATCATAAGTGCAACAGACATTAACCCCAGCAAGCATGGTATCATATGCTTATGATTCTTAATCATTCTGATCTACTGGCCTTTCTTCAGAGATAGCTGTTTTTATAAAAATAAGAAAGGAGAGTTCCTTCCCACTCCAAAGAACATTGGCAAGAAGTAACCTGGAGGAATTATCATAAGCTATGTTTCAAACTGAAGTGTCTACCAGCGTAAGGGTGTTTTAATTCATCATTTTCCCCTCTCTTCTTATTAATTATTTCATCTGACAATCCTGTGTCTTTGAGCCAGTTCTTCACCCTCGATTTAAAGCAGTGGTTCTCACCCTTCCTAATGCTGCGACCCTTTTAACACAGTTCCTCATGCTATGGTGACCCCAACCACAACACTATTTTTGTTGTTGCTTCATAACTGCAATTTTGCTGCTGTTAAGAATCGTAATGTGGGGTTGGGGATTTAGCTCAATGGTGGAGTGCTTGGCTGGCAAGCGCAGGGCTGTGAGTTCGGTCTTCAGCTCAAAAAAAAAAAAAAAAAAAGAATCGTAATGTAAATACCTGTTTTCCAGTGGTTTTAAGCAACCCCTGTGAAAGGGTTGTTCAACCCCCAAAGGGGTCTTGAACCATTGACTTAAAGTGAGAACTCATTAGCATGTGAGGCCTGGTAACAGCTACTTTGTCCCCTCGGTGTTGGGGACCAAACCCAGGGCCTTGCGCTCTGTGTGTCACCACTAACCTAAAGCCCTGGGAACGTCTTCAGTTCTGTCTTTGTGGAGATGGGAAGGACACTCAGGAGCTTACATACACTAAGCAAGCACTCTAATGCCACGCCGCAGTGACAGCCACATTATGGCCTTCAATAGCATTCACCACTGCAAAGGTCAGGGCTGACTAAAACACTTCATTCCTTGGAAAATGGAAAATGATGTAGAACAGATTTACTAAAAAGCTTTTAGGCCAGGCACAGTGTTGCACGTCTAGGTATTATAATCTTAGCAATCTGGAAGCAGAAGCAGGGGAATCATAACCAAGGCTATCCTTGGGTACATGTAAATTCAAGGCAACATAAGCTACATGAGACCCTATCTCAAAACAAATGCAAATGTAGCTAGAAGTTTCTCTGGTCCTGCCTGGGTCCTGCAGTCCCATGGCCTGCTTATAAAATAATCACACAGAGGCTTAATATAATTTATAACTGCTCAGCCATTAGCTCAGGCCTATCATTGACTAGCTCTTACACTTAAACTCAGCCCATTTCAGTTCATCTGTATGTTGCCACGTGTTCCGTGGCTTTACCTGTGTGCCATTACATGCTGCTCCCCGGACAGTGGGCTGGCATCTCCTCACTCAGCCTTCCTCTTCCCAGAAATCTCCTTGTCTGCTTATCCCGCCTATACTTCCTGCCTGGCTCCTGGCCAATCAGCATTTTATTAAACCAGTGTACAAAAGCTTTATCCCACAGCACACAAATCCTTTAAAGGAACAGCACTGCACAGTGTAAGTCTAGAGGTACCTGTAGGTGTCATCTGGATATGTCCTGGTGATATAATCCTGGAATTCCACATAAGCCTTTTCCTGAAATCTCTCAATCAGCTCCATATTCTCCAGGCCGGGATGATCTAAGACATAAAAGAATATAGTTACCCAAGTTCTGAATGCTCATCTAATAATTCATGGATGTGGAGAAAGGTGGAGGAACCAATAGTTCATCAGAAACAGAAGAGCCACATACAATGTTTTGCTCCTTCAGTCCATAAGTATTTACTGGATACACCACCAAACACCATATTGTAGCCAGTGGTAACTATTATAACATCTAATAAAAACCAGATCACTGTGTGTTACCAACACGTTTTCTTCTCAAAAGTAGTGGAATGCAGAGGCAGGCGGATCTTTTTGAGTTCGAGGCCAGCCTGGTTACAGAGCAAGATCCAGGAAAGGCGCAAAGCTACACAGAGAAACTCTGTCTCAAAAAACAAAAACAGACAAACAAACAAAAAACAAAAAAACAAAAAACAAAAAGTGGTGGAATGCTTTTTTGTTGTAGGACTAAAATTAAAAGTACCTTTAATCCACAAAGTATTTACAGGTTGCAAGGAGCCCACCAGATATGGCCATGTTTGAAAGTACTTATGAAATTATGAGTTACGAGCACTTTTACCTCTCAGAAAAATCATAATGCATGAACACGACCTGATCTACAAAACATTTTGATAGTCATATTTCACAAAACAGAAATATTTAAGGAACTCCATCAATTTATATCTAACTTTTCAATTTTACCTAAGAAAATAAAATTGGCTAAGGGGTTGTGCTAAACGGAGACACGCGTGGCTCGACGCGCGGGCTCGGGGCAGAGCTGCCTCCTGCCCTTTACGGTCCTCTGCCGGATCTCAGCACCACACACAGGAAAAACAGAGAGTGAAAATGGAGAACCGATTATCAGCTCATGCAAAGCACTCTCTACTAGGAGAAAAAGTTTCAGTATCTTATTCATATCACCGAGAGGAAGAATCAGGTTTCCCCAGTTTTGTTAGGGCACACAGGAACACAACACCTACAAAGTGAAGACACAGACCCTCGGAGGACTGTTGATCCCTCCTACTCGGAGCTAGAGATCTTAATGTCAGTTTACTGAAAACTAGACACTGTCAGGAAAGCAGGAGGCCTGTCTTTCTACATTTTACAGTTTTCATAAGATCCTGAGAGTGTAACAAACCCCAGGCATAGCAACAATTGTCTTGTGTTCTGGCTTTAATAACGCCTAACAAGATAAACCTAAGAATTCTAATAATATAGGCCTAAGTGTTCCACTGATTATCCATGAAAGTGTCTGATATCCTTAAAAATCACATTTAAAGCACAAAATTAGAAGATTTTAGAATATTCAGTTTTATACTTATTACCACAATGTAATCATGGGACATTTTTATGATTCCAAACGAACCCCCAACCAGTAGCAATCACTCCCCAGCTCCCGACTCCTTGACTCTACAAATGACTCATTTACACTCTTCTTCATGCTTATCTACATGGGATTATTTCATATAAATGGAGTCAAACAATTATGTGCGCCTGTATGAGTGGCTTCTTTCACTTAGCATAATGTTTTCAGGGTTTATCATGTCATGGCATATATCAAAACTTTTTATGCTAATAGTATTTCATTGTATGCACATATTACACATACACACCAACCAGTCTTTAAATTTTCTTATTACATTTACATATTTGTGTGTGTGTGTGTGTGTGTGTGTGTGTGTGTGTGTGTGTGTGTGTGTAGGAATACATGCCACAGTGCATCTCTGGAGGCCAGAGTCTTGCAAGAGTCAGTTCTTTCCTTTTTTTTTTTTTTAACCACGTGGGTCCCAGAGATTAGAACTCAGGTCACTAGGCTTGGCAGCAACTACCTTCCCTGGCTGAGCCAACTCACCACCTCATTTTCTTTTCTTCCCAAGTGTTGTTTTGAGCCAGGGTCTCATTTAACCAAAGGTGGCCCAGATTCGCTATGGAGAGGTTGTCCTTGAATTCTAATCATCTCACATCTACCTAACAAGTTCTTAGATTAAGGGCATATCCCATCGAGCCTGGCTTCATCCATTTTTTGATGGGCAATTACACAGTGCCCATTTTTTGGCTACTATGACTAGTGCTAAGATGAACATTCATGTCCATATTTTTGTGTACATATATACTTTTCTATTTTGGAGTCAATCGGAATTGAATATAAGCTTAATTTGTGTGTGTGTGTGTGGCAAATATACTTGTTATTATAGGGGTGTTCATGTGTGTGTGTGGCATATGTACTTGTTACAGGTGTGTTCATGTGTGTGTGTACAATATATGTACCTGTTATTATAGGTCTGTTCCTGTGTGTGTGTGTGGCAAATATACTTGTTATTATAAGGGTGTTCATGTGTGTGTGTGTGTGTGTGTGGCATATGTACTTGTTACAGGTGTGTTCATGTGTATGTGTATGATATATGTACCTGTTATTATAGGTCTGTTCATGTGTGTGTGTGTGTGTGTGTGTGTGTGTGTGTGTGTGTGTGTATGCAGCATATCACTTGTTATTATATAATATAGGTGTGTGCATGTGTGCGTAGGTCACAGGGAGCCATCTGGCCTTTATGTTTTGAGACAGGGTCTCTTGCCAAGCTTATCGATTTGGCTAGGCTGGAGGGCCAACGAGCTTTAGAGATCTGTCTACCCACTCCCCAGGGCTGGGATCACAGGTACATGCTAGTCTAGCTTTTTATATTGGTTCTGGGGACTGCATGACATGTACTTTACCCACTGAACATAGTTCCCAGCCTCCTTACGTTTAATGTTCTGAAGAAGGGCTGAACTCTTGTCCAAGGCAACTGCACCATTTCACATTCTTACCTGCAATGGATGGGGGCTCCGACTTCTCCACGTCATCCAATACTGTAATGAGACACAAACGTCCTGGGCATGGCGGTGTCTATCTGTAATCCTGAACTTGGGTATTTGAGGCAGGACTACCAAGAGTTCAATTCAAGCCTGGGCTACATAGGCAGTATTAGCCTCACCATGGCTACATGTCCAAGAGCCTGTCTCAAAACTACAAAACTGACTACATAAATGATAAAGCAAACATAGAAGACGTGTTCACATACCTGGACTGAAGAGCACTATTGCCTTCAGGTAGGCGTATTCATGTCCATCAATGCAGAGTTTGACCATGCTGTTACAGAATTCCTGCACCTTGAAGATGTGCTCCATCAATGACTTCCTCCTTTCGGGGGACATTTTGTCTTTAAAACACAAACACACACTTCTAATTGTCACTGAAAATGTTTGACGGTTTTCATGCATTTTCCTTCTCCCTTTCCCTCCAAGACTGGATGTAATCCATCTCTAAATGCTTAGAATTTAGAATCTCTGCATAGCTCGGAAGGTCACAAATCACTTTCTGGTATTGCTCATTCAAGAAAAAGGAAGTAAAACCCCAAACTCAATGTTCCTCTTCAGACGCCCCTTTAGATGCAGAGGCAGCCATCTGAAAACGATGCCCAAGTACAAAGAGGGCCAGGGATGGAGGTCAACTGACAGAGTGCTCATCTAGCACTTAGGAAACCTTAGATCTGATGGCGCGCACTGCAAAACCCTGGTGTGGTGGTGTGCACCTCCCAACGCTAGGGAGGTAGAGGCAGGGGATCAGGAGGTCAAGGTCATCCTTTGATACTTAAAGAATCTGTGGCCACAGAGACCCTGTCTCAAAAGAAACAAAAAACATCAAAAACTAAGGTACAAAAGACTCAAATGTTTATAATAGGATTTTATTTAAGTTTATATCATTTGGAAAAATAATGAGGAAAACCATTTTCAGTTTTAAAAATTAGAAACTCTAGTATAATAAAGACAAAAATGAGCAAAACACATTCCTAAGACTATAGAAAAGTTGAGAAAAATAAAGTCTTACAATATTTCCCTTCTCTAAAAGGGAAGCGTGTAAAAGCCATCTAAAGTGTTTAATGGATTGCAGCTTTCCTGAAGGCATGCCGTACAACACACGAGCAGACAGAATGATTCAGGACCAGGGATAAGAAGAAGTGTGCAGCTGCCTTTCGGGAGTTTTCTCGCAGATGAGAATTTAAAGTGATTTCTCAATCCTTTCTGAGGAAGCAGGTGGTTTTAAAATAATGTAAAGAAAATAATCAGGTGTGGTGGTGCATAGCTATAACCAGAGCCCTTTGGGAGGCTAAGGAAGGAAGGAGAATAGTGTAGTGTAAGCCTGAGCTACACAGTGAGGTGAGGACAAGGGAGACTCCGTCCTTAATCACAACCACAGGGGAATAGTGTAGTGTAAGCCTGAGCTACACAGTGAGGTGAGGACAAGGGAGACTCCGTCCTTAATCACAACCACAGGGGAATAGTGTAGTGTAAGCCTGAGCTACACAGTGAGGTGAGGACAGGGGAGACTCCGTCCCTAATCACAACCACAGGAAAAAAAAAAGGAAGAAAGAAAAGGAAGAAGACATGTGAGTGGCTAGCAAATCCCTGCTCGCCAGCATGTGGAGTGAGCTGGGAGGTGTTGAAGGTGGGGGAATCTTAGGAGATACTGAGATGTGGTCCTGATAAAAACAAATACCAACCTAAAACACAAAACAAACAAAAACAATGGGAAACAGAATGTACTAAGGACCTAAAAAGTGACAAGTGTATAAATTATTATTATTATTTTTTTTTTTTCCGAGACAGGGTTTCTCTGTGTAGCTTTGCGCCTTTCCTGGATCTCGCTCTGTAGCCCAGGCTGGCCTAGAACTCACAGAGATCCGCCTGCCTCTGCCTCCCAAGTGCTGGGATTAAAGGTGTGTGCCACCACCGCCCAGCCGGCAGTCGTGTTTTAATTAGTCAGCCATTTTCAAAGTGTTAAGTTACTGCCTGCCTGCCTCCTCAGATGAACAAGCATCTAGAAATTTGAAAAAAAAAAAAAAAAAAAAAGCAACCAGGAATCAGTGACTTTCCAGTTCTCTCTTCTTGTAGGAAGCTTTTTGGAGCTGGGTGTGGTAGTGTATGCCTTAAATCCTAGAGTTCAGGAGGCAGAGGCAGCGATCTCTGTGATTATTTCAGGACAGCCTGACCTAGACAGTGAGACCATGTCTACATAAGGTGTCTACATAAGGTCTGCTATGCAGCCCATGATGGCCTTGAACTTGTGCCTTCCTAGGCCAGTCTTCCTGGCAAGCACCATTGTGTCCAATGTGTTTCCATGCTCTTTACATGAAAGAAGAGAGCCTAAGGAATTGACTCAAAACCAGCTGGTCATGTGACTCTAAGTGTGCTTAAGAAGAAATACAGCTTTGGAACTGAGAGAGAAGAAGTATACTGAAATATTTGATCATTCTCTACAGACTTTTATAACTATATAAAAGTACAAAATTTCACACGCCCTATGTGATGATCTGTGGTTTGTCCCTGCCAATCATTCTGAATTCGGCTGCTAAGGCAGTGGTGTTGGGGGCAATCCCTTGTAAGAGGGATTAACGTATTTTCACAAGCTTAGACTCATTTGTGAAAGCAGGTTGTTAGGAGCAAGCCTGGAGTCCTTGGGGCAATCACAAGTGTTCTCTCTTTTGGAGACATCCACTTCATAACCCAGTCTCAGGTATTATATTTCAGAGACAAAAACTTGACCACTAAGCCTTTCCGACTTAAATACACCAGCCTTCATGTTTCTCTCATTTAAAAGTATTTTGAATGATCAATGGATTTATCAAATTGTTAAGATTACCCTGAGTAAATCAATAGAGTCATCAGGCTATCTAACTTGGCCAGAACCTTCTGTAAAGCTGAGGACTCCTCTTGTCTCCCTGCAAACATAGAAAGTCAAGAGTATTTTTACCTTGCTGAAGGCTACTGTGGAGACAGTTGACAAACGTTGCTAATATAGTTGCTACGTTCATCACCTGCCAGCACTGGGCAAGACCAAGAGTGAAGAGCTCGTTCCAGTACGCTTTTACCAACAAGATACTGTTTTCTTGCCTAGTAAAACAGAAACAAAGACATACGTCAGATATGAGCTTCACAACTGACCAATGCACTAAAAACACCAAATTATAACTATTCTAAAAGACCTGTGGGCAAACACCTGAGAATTTTGTGTTCTGTACAGCTGACAGAAGTCCACAAAGGCCTAGAAATCTAAATCTCAGCTAGCTTACGACCACTCAGCCAGTTTACAAAAACAGCTACAGTAAGATTTAAAAACAGCTCAGTTGAGAGGATTCTGAACTTTCCCAATACATAAAAAAAAGATGATATGTACCTGAGGTAATAGATGTGTTGATTACCCTGAGGTGATCACAACACATTGTATGAGTGTGGAAATGACCCAGCGCTCTCCTTAGACATGCACAATTTCTATGAATCAATTGCCAATAAAAATATATTGCAAAAACTTTAAATGAACAGGCTAGGGTGAAACAGGAGTTGACATGGTGAATTAAGCCTGCCTATGAAAGAGAAGGGTTGGATAAATGTGTAATTTTAGATATTTTATATACATGTTATATAAACATATACATATGATTATTTACACAGCTAATTTCAGACGATTAAAATTCCACTTGTATCAAGACGACATGTAAGAAAACAGTCAGGTCAGGGGAGAGGACTGAGATGGCAGATCTTTCTTTTTTAATTTACATGCATGTGTATGTGATTGTATATACTGTGTGTGTGTGTGCATGCGTGCATGCGTACGTGTCCTCGGAGGCCAGAAGAGAGCATGAGATCCTCTGGCGCTGCTGTTACAGGCTGACTGGAGCCTGCTGTGGGTGTTAGGATTCAAACTCAAGTCCTCTGCAGGAGCATTAAGTACTCGAAAACAGAAACTTATCTCCGGCTCCAGGAGATACTTTTTTAAAAAACAACTATGTTGGGATTGGCTTGGAATCCCAGGAGTCAAGGTGGAGGCAGGAGGATCAGGGAGGGGTTCAAGGCCATTACAGTGGCTGGAGGGAAGCCACAGCCACCAGAAATAACTGTCTCACAAATCCGGAGACTGGAGAGCGAGGACTGCAGCAATAAGACAGGACAGGGCAAGCCTGCAGCAGGGGTGGTGGCTAGCGTTCACTGTCAGCTGTCACCATGACCCCGTCATGACAAACAGTATCCTTCTTAAACTGATGAGCCAAACCCAATCTTCCCTCCTTACGCTGTCTCAGCAACGAACAAGTAATGAGCTGAGAAGGGCAACACTCAGGGCTCCATGGTGTTGATGCATTTCTAAAGGCGACTCTAGAGGTCTTCTCTGAATGTTTTCCCACTTAGCAAACGTACTCATTCTTTAAGGACTAGATGAGAGAGAGAGAGAGAGGGAGGGAGGGAGGGAGGGAGGGAGGGAGGGAGGGAGGGAGAGCGAGCGCAAGCTCGAGTGTTCGCGGGCTGCTGAGGATGACTCCAGAGCCATGAGCCACATCTCCATGCTCAGGAGTTGCAGTTATGCAGTCATTGATTGACTTTTGTTCAAAGTAGACTATGGAGCCACTGATGATGTGGAACGCATGGTCCTCTGGCCTCAGCTCCCCTAGTGCTGGGATTACAGTTACGCGCCATGGTAACTGGCTTCAGAGCCTGGTTCTTTGAAGAAATGCCCTCTTATAATCCCTCTCTCTCCACCTCCCCCTCTTTGGCGTTTCCTAGTTTGTTGTGTTAGGGGTCTGTTTTACCACACTGCCCAAAGGTAAAAGTTCCCTCATGCATTTCTGCATCTCAGTGAACAGTTCAAAGTACATTGTATACAGAAAAAAATCTGGGCTTTTTGCTTGTTCTAATCTTTGAGGACATAGAACAGACAGAAGTGATGACTTTAAAAGGTCAGCTAGAGGCCAGGCTGTGGTGGCGCACACCTTTAACCCAGCACTGGGGAGGTAGAGGCAGGCGGATCTCAGAGTTGAGACCAGCCAAAGCTGTTACACAGAAAAACCCTGACTTGAAAAACAACACAAAACAAAAAAGCCAGTTAGAGAAGGTGTAGGTATAGGACTTTTTAGAAGAAAAAAATCTTCAAGCAAAATCTAAATATGTTATTATAAGATAATTAAGTTGTAGGATTTCTTTCCTTTCTCCAAATGGATTCAAGTTAGTAAGAACGTGCTGCTAAGAAACACACGATCCGGAGGACTGCACATCAACTATTTCCTTCTTGAAGATGCCCCAGGCGTCAGAGAGATGGTCCACTGGTGAGATGCTCGTCATCAAGCCGAGCACCTGGCGGGCCCAGAGACCCACGGTGGGAGGAGAGAACTCATTACTGCAAGTTGCCCTCTGACCTTCCCATGTGCTGTGCCATGTGCGTCCCAACCCTCAAACACAAAATAAAACAAAACCCTGCAACTTTGTGTACATAAGCATGCTCAAGTACACACATACCCATACATAAAAAGAAGAAGAGACACAAAGGCTGACATTGTCACCTAAGAGTTACAAAGTAGCTGGACTGGGCAGTGCATGCATATACACAACGCATGGGGGAGACTGAGGCAGGAGGACTGTGTGAGTAAGAAGTGAGTCCGGGCAGCATGAGTTCCCAGCTAGTCTGCACTACAGTGTGAGAGGCGGCCTCAAGAGCAACACACAAGCAAACAAGAGACCAACACCAAACCAAGAGTTTACCAAGAAGGTTTTCCTCATGGGAATTCCTTTAGTATTTGGGAAGGACGGCCTGCCATCAGAAGAAACTGGCTATGGAATAAACTTGAAAGGAAAGCTCCAATGCAAAGGAAAGCAGTATTTATAAACCTTCACACAGGAAATAATAAAGAGAAAGCCATCTCAGTTAAAACCAAGGGAAATAAGAAGACACTGTGCTCTGTGGCAGGAACGGTAAGATCCAGCATCAGTAGTGAGGAGGAAGCAGCACTGGTCAGTGCTTTCTGGGGACGATTTCTAACAATATCAAAGCAAACAAGCATACCTTATAAGACCTCATAATTTCACTGGAAATAACTATTTTATGGCAATGGTAATGCATGTTGACAAACTGTGCTTGGTAGCACTGGACAGAACACAAAGCCGGCAACAGCTCAGACGTCAACTGATGGAGATGAGCATGTAAGTTGTAACACTTCCACAACGAAGATGGCCATCAGGAATTTATACACGTGGCACAGGAAACTTGATTGTGTGATGGGACATCACAGGGAGTAACAGGACGTGCCACTATGCGAAAGTGTTTGGACCGTTTAATAACCAGGGCATGGGAAGTGCTGGCAGGACACTGAACTCTTGACTATGGACCTAGCTTTCTGGAGAGGAGGTTTTACTTTATGGTACTACACTTCAGAGTTAAAAGCAAATCAGTTTTCATGGTAACCTGATTATGAAGTTTTAAAGAAAACAGCTAGCCAAAGTAGTTGAGTAGTGTGGTGGTTTGAATGAGAACGCCCCACAGGCTCATAGAAGTGAATGCTTGGTCTCAATTGGTGGAACTGTTTGGGAAGGGTCGGGAGGCGTGGCCTTGTTAGAGGACATGCGTCACAAGGAGTGGCTTTGAGGGTTCAAAGCCACTTCCCGTGTTTCTCTCTGCCTCTTGTGTGAGGTTCGAGATGCAAGCTCTCAGACGTTGCTCTAGCACCACGCCTGCCTGTCAGGGACACTCTTCCTGCCATGATACTCATGACTCTGACCCTCAGAAGCTGTAAGACCCCCAGACTTTTTCTTCTCTTAGTTGGCTTGGTTGTGGTGTTTTGTCACAGCAATAGAAAGGTCACGAGGGCAAATGGAAAACACAGGAAAGTAAAAATAACTGGAAAAAATATCAGAGCTTGTCTGTGCTACCCTCTGTATTAGAAACACCTTGGCCTTATGGAGAGGGCTCAGAGAGCAACTTAGACTCAATGCAGAGGATGAGAAAGGCTGAAACAAGGGGCCGAAAGGGGCAACTGAGAGTAAATTACTAGATTACTTCTTTGCCAGGGAGCAAGTTATAGGGTTAATTGTAGAAATCAATTACAGAAGGATATCCATCTAAGTTTATTTAAAACAAAATTCCAGGTAGGGATGGGGTGCATGACTGTAATCCAGCACTCGGAAAGCTGATGCAAAAGAAGCAAGAGTTCAAGACCAATCTGAGGTACACAGTGAGTTCGAGGCTATCCTAGAGTCACAGCAAGACCCTGAATCATGGCCACGTTTGCTATCAGAATTTTTCTGTTAGGAAATAAATAACTATTACAGTATCCTTATAGTACCTATTTTCAAATCTTTTTTTTTTACCCTGAGGAAGCAAAAGAAATGGATAGAAAATGCATTTAAACTATCCATCCAGGTTCCAGAAAGTCCCACAAATATCAACAACAAAAGCATTCTGTTGGCCTGGTCACCTATGTCTGAGGACAATCCGACCATCTGGCATCCACATAAACACACGCAATGTGCTACCTGCCACTTCAACATCTGTTTGAACAGAATCCATGGTCCTTAGAGAAAGAGAATCAACAAGAAACAATTAATTCACCAAACTACAGGTCTGAAACCAGCAGGTTACAGACGACATTATGTTTTATGGAACCACAGAAGATTTACCTTTCAGGTTCAAGTGGTGTTAATGAGAACTTGTGTAAATGAGAAAGTCTCTGCAGCAAATGGTGGTGGCCTGGCACTTTGGGTTCTAAGAATCTCGGCAGAGTTAGGCATGGCAGTGCGTGCCTGAAACACAGCACGTGGAGACTGAAGACTGGGGGGCTGACAGGAGTTTGAGGTCAGCCTGGGCTCAACAGTCAGACCCTGTTCCAAAAAACCAGGGCATCGAGAGAGCTCGGCGGGTAAAAGCACTCACCACTGAGCCGACCGTGTGCGTTCACCCCAGAAACCAGGGGGAACTGACTTCCCCTGAGCTGTCCTCTTACATCTAAATGTGTGCCTGCAATGCATGTGCCAGACACACACACACAGACACACACAGACACACACAGACACACACACACACACACACACACACAGACACACACACACACGCACGCACGCACGCACGCACGCACAAATGTAAAGAAAAATCAGAGTAAACAACCCTGCTGCTGTCCACACTCTAGGCAAATTACACTAAGTAACCCCAGCTTCTTAATCTACTGGAACTGTGGAGTCATTTACCTAAATCATGCAGAATGATTTCCCATGAATTAAACTACATATCTTAAACAGAAAATCAACATTCCTATTAAATATAGAGGCTTTTCCAAATACAAACAACACTAAGCAAATCTCCACCCACTAAGGCATCTGAGTACACGTGCCTAGTACCGCGGTCCGTGTCTCTGCAAAACTAGAACTCTGAGGACAATTTCTGTACCCAGCCAGAAAAATTCAGCACCCCCCCAACCCCCCAGTCAGGCTTAGAACATCCTTTATCACCACATAACAGAGCTTCCCGCCATTAGCATCCAGCACTTATCTGATTAAGTCAACTCATAAAAAGGATTTAAAGATTATCTAGGCAGAGATAAGAAGTAAGAGTTTACGTAGCAGCTAATGGCCTGGATTGTTAGCTCAACAGCTATTCTAATTAAGAGGCCTGTGGCTGCCGCACAGAAACGGATTTCCAATACAGATCACAGAGGAAAGTAGCTGCGACTATAACATTAATTATTCTATAAGCAGAAACCTCGGGCTCTGTTCCAGGTCTCACCATCTCAGCTGTTTCCCTGGGATAGGCACGTTCAACAGAAGTACTTAAACCAAGGGCGGTGTGACTAATGGAAAGTTCAGCTATACCTCCAATTCTTTCCTTTTATTAAAATAATGAAGCGTGTGTTCTGGAGGAGGTGGGTGGGGTTGGAATTGAGAATGTGTTTTTTCTTAAAAAATGTCGGAAAATTACTAAAAGCTGAATATTACTCTGAGATAAACGGGAAGGCTCACTCAGAGGTTACATACTCTAATGTAAGCTCTGCTCTGTATAACCACACATCACTGGTTAGCTAGCAAGCAAATCACAGTATCAACTGTATCCTTTGGAATCAGGGCACGTGTGTTTTTTAGTTACAGTCAAGTATTCTATCACGATAGGAAGGGACAGTTACCCCCATTTGTCAAGTGGGGAATCAATGGACAGGCTAGGAAGTGAATGGTTAAACACCAGACAGAGTGGGAGGGAGGGTCCTGTGAGTAAGCGAGCTTGCTGGCCAAGGGCACGCTCCTTCACCCTCACAACCCTCACAGGCCAGTGACTTTAAACTTTAGTAAGGCTGTGATTTCTTGGAGTGGCTCACTTTCCATTTCACCTGATTGCTTCAAAACCAAATACAGATACGGTCTGTCACAGCGCACATTTCGGAAACGGTCTGTGGAGGTTGGGGAAGGGAACCAGGTGACTGGGTAACAGTCGCCTCTGACTTTAAACATGTAGCAGACACAGCTCCCTAGTGACCTGCCTGGAGTGGATACTGAAACAAGGCTGCAGGGGATAACCACCCAGCAGGGGCACCCAGCCTGACACTGCACAGGACACTCCATCTACAAAAAGCACATCGTCAAGTTACAGTGAGAAAAATTAATACGTCCCCCCAATTCTATATTGTTTTATGATTTTATAGCTGGCATTGGTTGTTATGTAGTTCACGGCCATGAGGCTGGACATGCCTGAGTTCTAACGCATTCCCATCTTACAGAAAACTGTGTGTGCATGCGTCTTTTGCCTGCATGCATGTCTGTGCACCATGTGCATGCCTGGTGCTGGCAGCAGAGTCAAAAAGAGGGCATCAGATCCCCAGGGACCGGAGTCAAGAAGGCTGTGGGCCACCAGGTGGGTGCTGGAAACAGAACCTGGGGCTTCTGTAAGAGCAGACAGTGTTCCTAACCACTGGGCCTCCTCCAACCCCCAGACGCGCCTATCACTGTGGTAACCAAAGGCGGCCATTGTCAGTGCTGGCCACGACTGTCCTCTCCACTTACCCAGGTATTAACTTGTTCAAACTATAGAACATGGCTACTCTTCCACACAAACAGTAAGAGAGAAAATAGTAGTTAGCTATCCTGAATTGTCATCTAGATAGACTGGTAGACCTTTTTTTTCTACTGCAGGATAATACAAATCCTCCCCAAATAAACTTCGTGTGTAAATACACGTGTGCCACAGAAATCACATTTATGTTCAAGGACTTCAAACACTCACCCTAGAGCCTGGAAAGAAGGGATGGAAAGTGCCCAATGCATCGACAAGAACAGCAGTCTGGAGGCCGACTCTCCAATGTAGTGCACATTCAGGTACTCGGGCATAGGAGAAGGCATGGTGAGCTAGCGTGAACAGGGATTTAGGTAAATCATCTTATGACTTCAGGTTGGAAATTATCACTTCTTTGAAAACTTGAATATAAATATAACACATCATATAGGAATCCAATACCTGCACCTAACAAGGTCTAATATTGAA
This sequence comes from Peromyscus maniculatus bairdii, assembly GCF_049852395.1. Lineage (NCBI taxonomy): Eukaryota > Metazoa > Chordata > Mammalia > Rodentia > Cricetidae > Peromyscus > Peromyscus maniculatus. The sequence continues at coordinate 19,461,878 of NC_134869.1, read as the reverse complement.
ATAACTCAAGTCACTGACTATCACAACAGTGCTTAGAAGTTATGAACTGATCATAATTTCTGTCGAAGTAGCATCCAGAGCAACAGACTCTCACTTAATGGCCACCAACCGTGGGAAGACCTGGTTCACTTTATGAAGTTACTATCTTGGTACATCAGTGTGTTTTCTTGCCCCACTCCTTTCTCCACCAATGCAACACAGTGCATTTCAGTGTTAGCAGCGGCCCTGCATGTTGAGGGGCCCTTCGGGTAGGCTACAGTTTTGCTGGCAGAGATAGCGATCCTGAAGCAGGCCTGCCAGTGCCAACTGAGGAGAGCATGCGCCCAGACACCGGGCACAGCTATGGCCTGAAGCAAAACAAAACACATGGAACTGGGGCTCAATGCTGACACTCCTTCGTTGTTCAAAGAGCAGGTCTGCGCAGTATCACCCTATTCTAAAATACTGTCACTGAATACAAAAGTATGTAAAATATATATATATCTACAGGCAAGCCACTCAAAGGCTATCCATTTGCATTATTATAAACAAATAAATAAGTATAAAATACTCAGTTTGACTTAAGATAGTTATTTCAAGTGTCTGACCACAGTGAAAACAAATCCTCTACCGGAACACTTCTGAGAACATTCCAGAAGTCTTAAGGAGAGCCCACACCACTACACGTGGCATGTGGAAGGACCGCCTTTCCTGTTTTGAATCAACAGAAAGGACCTCAGAGAGGACCCGGGCAACCAGTGCTCACAGTGACTGAAAGACTGAACCAGAAGAAACCTGGCTGTTATCTTCCAAATAGGAAAACTGAGTTATATCTGGGGGCCTAAAACATCGTTGAACAACCTCAATCCAAACATCTAAACACGGAAACATTTTGGGGATCAATGCTTAATACTTCAAACATTGGCACATCCTAGATTTTTGGATCAACAGTGTTTAACTAGTAACAACTGAATATCCACCCTTAAACCTGAGAAACTGAAAGCACTATGACACACTTCTGGTCCCAGGCCCCATTTCTAAATTTATTCTAGAAAAACACTTGCCCATACACACAAAAAGTCATAGGTAAGTGATTAAGGTGGTCAAAAGATTACTTTACCACTTATTATCAGTAAAAGCCGTGCACAAATATCACAATAAGGGATGGGGAATACACATTAAAAAATTTTATTAAAAGTAAAAAAAAAAAAAAAAACCAAAAAAAAAACAAAAACAACAAAAACAAACAAAAAAAAAACAAAAAAACCCAAACATTAAAGCTAAATCAAGATCAGATAAATAATTTGAATAGACCCATAACCCCTAGTGAAATAGGAGTCATTAAAGTCTCAGGGCCAGATGGTTTTAACATAGAATTAATTCTACCAGACTTTCAAAGAAGAGTTAACACCAATACTCCTCAAATTATTCCATAAAAGAGAAACAGAAGGAGTTTTGCCAAGTTCATTTTATGAGGCCACAGTCATCATGATACCCAAAACACATAAAGACCAAACAAAGAAACAAAATTACAGACCAATTTCCCTCATAAACTTAGATGCAAAAATCATCTCTAAAATACTTGCAGAGCAAATCCAAGAACACTTCAAAAAGATCATCCACTCTTATCAAGTAGGCTTCATCCCGGAAATGCAGGGATGAATTAATATACAAAAATCAGTAAATGTAATCTACCATATAAATAAATGAAAAGAAAAAAAAACCCAAACCACATGATCATCTCATTAGATGCCAAAAAAGTCTTTGACAAAATATAACACCTCTTTCATGATAAAAGTCATGGAGAGATCAGGGATACAAGAAATATACCTAAACATAATAAAGGCAATTTACCTATAGCCAATATAAAATTAAATGGAGAGAAACTTAAAGCAATTTTACTAAAAGCAGGAACACAACAAGGCTGTCCATTTTATCCATATCTATTCAATATAATACTTGAAGTTCTAGCTAGAGCAATAAGACAACTGAAGGAGCTCAAGAGGATACATATTGGAAAGGAAGAAGTCAAAGTGTTGTTATTTGCAGATAATATAATAGTATACATAATGGGCCTTAAAAATTCCACCTGGGAACTCCTACACCTGATAAACACTTTCAGCAAACTGACTGGGTACAAGATTGTCTGAACAACAACAAAATCAGTAGCCCTCCTGTATAGAAATGACAAATGAACTGAGAAAAAAAAAAAATTGGGAAAATAACAACACCCTTCACAATTCCTTCAAATAATAGAAAATAACCAAGTGAGGGAAAGACCTGTATGATAAAAACTTGTAGTCTTTGAAGAAGGAAATTGAAGAATATATCAGAAGATGGAAAGATCTCCCATGCTCATGGATTGGTAGGATTAGCATAGTAAAAATGGCCATCCTGCCAAAAGCAATTTACAGATTCAATGCAATCCCTACCAAAATTTCAACATAATTATTGACAGACCTTAAAGGAACAGTTCTCAACTTCTTATGGAAAAAAAAAACAAAAAAAACCCAGGATGGCTAAAACAATCCTGAACAATAAAAGAACTTCTGGAGGTATCACCATCCCTGATTTTCAGTTGTATTCCTGAGCTATAGTAATAAAAACCTCACGGTATTGGCATAAAAACAGATGCGTTGACCAATGGAATTGAATTGAAGACCCAGACATAAATCCACACACTTTTGTACACCTGATTTTTGATAAAGAAGCCAGAAATATACACGGGGAAAAAAAAGACAGCATCTTCCACAAATGGTGCTGGTCAAACTGGACATATATTCATGTAGAAGAATGCAAATAGATCCATATTTATCACCCTGCACAAAACTCAAGCCAAGTGAATCAAAGATGTCAACAGAAAACCAGATATGCTGAACCTGACGAAAGAGAAAGTGGGAACGGCCTTGAACCCACTGGCACAGGAGACAACTTTCTGAACAGAACACCAATAGCACAGGCATGAAGATCAACAGTTAATAAACAGGCCCTGGTAAAACTGAAAAGCTTCTGTAAGGCAAAGGACATTGTCAGTTGGACAAAGCAGCAGCCTACAGAATGGGAAAAAAGATTTTTATCAACTCCACATTCAAGAGAGGACTAATATTCAATATGTATGTATGTGTGTATATATATATATATATACACACACAAATATATATATAGAGAGAGAACTCAAACTAGATATTAAAAAAATCAAATAATACAATTAAAAAATGAAATATAGATCTAGAGAGATTATTCTCAATAGAGGAATCTCTAACGGTTGAGAAACACTAAAAAATAAATATTCAACATCCTTAGCCCTCAGGGAAATACAATTTAAAACTACTTTGAAATTCCATCTTATACCTGTCAGAAGGGCTAAAATCAGTAACACAAGTACAGTTCATGCTGATGAGGATGTGGAGCAAGGGGAACATTCCATTGCTAGTGGGAGTGCAAACTTGTACAGACACTATGGAAATCAATATGGAGGTTCCTTAGAAAGTTGGGAATCTGTCTACCTCAAGACCCAGCTACACCACTCCTGGGCATATACCCAAAGGACCCTCCATCCTACCACAAGGACACTTGCTCAACTATGTTGATTGTGGCTTTATTCATAATAACTAGAAACTGGAAACAACTGAAATGTCCCTCAACTAAAGAATGGATAAAGAAAATGTGGCGCATTTACATAATGGAGTATTACTCAGCTGTTAAAAATGACACCATCAAATTTGTAGGCAAATGGATGCAGCAATGGATGTAGGCAAATGGATCTTTTTAGAAAAGATCATCCTGTCTGAGGTAACCAAACCCAGAAAGGCAAATATGATTGGTGCCTTGTCCAGTCATCATCAGAGAGGCTTCCTCCAGCAGCAGATGGGAGCAGGTGCAGAGACCCACAGTCAGACATTATGCAGAGAGTCTAAACTGGAGGTCTCCACCAGGTGCTTCCCATCAGAGTTTAGGGAACCCTGCTGAAGAGGGAGAGGAACGATTTTAGGAGTCAGAGGGGATGGAGGACACCAGAACATGGCCCACTGAATCTGAGCAGGACTCGTACTGGCTCACAGGGACTGAAGCAGTAAGCCTGAGTCCTGCATGGGTCTGCTCCAGTCCTCCGCATAGATGCTATGGCTGTTAGCTTGTTGCTTTTGTGGGACTCCTAACAGTGGGAGCTGGGGTGTCTTTGACTCTTTTGCCTGCTCTTGGGACTCTCTTCCTCCTACTGAGTTGCTTTGTCCAGCTTCAACATGAGGGCTTTTGACTTGTCTTAGTGTATCTTGTCTTGTCATGTTTGGTTGTTGTCTCTTGGGGGCCTGCTTTTTTCTGAAGGGAAACAGGAGGAGTGGATCTGGGCGACAGGGGAGGTGGAGGGAAGGAAACTGTGGTCGGGATGTACTGTATGAGAGAAATCTATTTTCAATCAAAAAAATTAGTAAAAAAAGTTGTCTTTGTTCAAAATTAGGCACAAAGGTTTACCAAATCCTTACTTTTAGGAATAGAATGTAGGTCCCCTTTTCTTGTATAGTATGGTTTCCAATTCTGCGTTTTATGGTGTGTGTGTGTGTGTGTGTGTGTGTGTGTGTGTGTGTGTGTGTGTGTGTTTCTCTTATACTTTTTCTTTTTTTATTCTGGTTTGCTTGTTTGCCTGTTTGTTCGAAAGAGAAAGAGAAAGAGAAAGAGAAAGAGAAAGAGAAAGAGAGAGAGAGAAAGAGAGAGGGAGGGAGGGAGGGAGGGAGGGAGGGAGGGAGGGAGGGAGGGAGGGAGGGAGGAAGGAAGGAAGGAAGGAGTAGAGTTGGATGATGGAGAGGTGAAGAGGATCGGGGGATGGGAAACTGTGATCAGAATAGGTTCCATGAAAAAAATTATTTTCTTCTTTTTCTTTTATTTTTTTGAGACAGTTTCTCTGTGTAGCCCTGGATGTCCTGGAACTTGCTCTGTAGACCAGCCTTGCCTCAAGCACATGGAAATCCACCTGCCTCTGCTTCCCGAGTGCTGGGATTTGCCACCACCACTTGGCAAAAAAATATTATTTTCAATAGGGAAAGAAAAAAAAGAATGTGTGCACTCAAGCTTGCTAAGTATATACTTTTATCTGTAGAGCTGGGGATCGAACTCAGGGCTTTATGTATGCGGGACAAATGCTCTACCAGCTGCGCTACATCAACAGTTTGATTTACCTATTTATTAATATTGACAGTACCAAATGATGAGATAGGGAAATAGATGGTTTAAACCCTATATAAGATTGTCTTCTGAGGTCTGAACCCAGGACCTTGGCATGTTGAGAATCCATTCTACCACCAAACAACACCGACAGACTCACGATGAAAAAATTTTCAAATGTTTACTGGAGCAGCAAGGTAAAACACAATTCAGAAAACACAAAACATGTCTTTAAAAACACCTGTGTGTGTATGTGTGTGCACATGTGATGTATGTGTGCAGGTGTATGCACAGAGACCACAGGTTGGTGTTGAGTGTCTTCCTCTATTGCTCTCCATATTTTTTTACTTACTTTGCATATGATACGTGTATATGAGTATGGATGTGTGCCATGGTGTACATGTGGAGGTCAGAGGACAACTTTCAGAATCAGTTCTCTCCACTGTGCATCTCAGGGGTCAAACTCAGGTCATCAGGCTCGGAGGCACGTGCTTTTACCCGCTGAATCATCTCTCTGCTGGCTCCTCACCTTGTTTTGAGACACAGTCTCTCACAAAATCTGAAGACTAGCTGGCCAATGAGCCCCAGGGAGCCCCTGTGTCCCTCCCCAGAGCTAGGATTCCAAGTTCACACACCACGCTCGACCTCTTCTTTGATGCTGCTGATCTGAGCGTGGGTCCTCATGCTATGTGGGAAGCACGCACTGACCGAGCATCTTCCCCAGCCCCAGTTCCTGAGAGAAGCGAGCAAATACTAAATGCCTTTACAAACAAAAATGTGACTGTTTTTACATGGGAATAAGTGTAAAAATTTTGGGAAATATACCATTTCAGAATTGCTTAAGGTGAGTGGGTGTGGGGGAGGGCGGTGAAAACTTAGGGGAATTACCCAAAACAACCAGTCCTATGGGTGAGGGACGCTACAGAACAACACTACAGAATACTCAGGGCACATGCCTCTCATCACAGCATACAAGAGGATGGAGAGCTCACAACCACGTGTGCTATGCAGCAAGACCCTGCTCCTGTCTCAGAAACCAAAACCAAAGTAGCAGAAATCCACAAAAGAAAACAATACCCTCCAAAACCCCTCAAAACCCTTTGCAAATAGTTTTAAACCACCTTTAAACAAAGAAAACACTAGCTGTATGTTTGCCTTACTTGCCTTGGCAATTACCTCTCTAGTGCAGCTTCTACATCAAATTCTGTCAGAATAAAACTTTGAAAAACCCATTTGACTTGTAGGAGATACGGACTGTCTTTCAAGATTTGTGACTCTGGGTTAGGCCTTCCTTCAGGTGACTGATGAGCACTGTGAGCACTGTGAGCTGTTATCTCAGAACTCACATCTGACCAGTGAGAACTGTGGGCAGGATTGAGAAGGGCATGTGTGAGGAGTGATGGAGACGTGACTTGGAATGGGAAGGGCCTTAAAAGGTCATGTGACAGAGCGGCAGCTGAACCCCACATGAGCAATGGAAGCTATGAAATATGCTGGCTGGCTGATTTTTGTGACAGGGTCTTGTCACACTTTAAATTGTCAGTGACATAGTAGGTTGATCTTTAACAAAGATGCACTGATTTCAGGATCCAGGACAAGATGGAGAAGACATACGGGACAAAGATATCACTGTGACAATTCGAGCTAGAACTTTAAAGGAGCTTTAAGACACAGTTGATAGAAACAGGAAGGGGGAGATTCAAGTGCAGGATGAAGGGGAGTCACCTGAGGGAGGACAGGGAGGGTTTGAGTTCAGCATCACATCAGTTTTGAAAACGGCCTCACCCTTGTCCTATGGATTTACTTCAAAGGATAGAAGTCCTATTTACCTTAATTGTTCCTATAGGAATAAAGTGAAAGAGATTTTTGAAATCATAACTCAAAAAAGTCATAAATAAAAATATTACTATCATTCTAGATTCTTTACTTGCTGTTATATCACCGGATGGCTTCTCCTTCCTACATTTAGGTTGCTTTGAATAAGATATTAAAATACACAAATCTTAGTTTCACTATGAAATGAGAATAAAAACTTCAACTCATCCAAGAGAAGTGTCATGGCTCAGCTGAGAGAACAGATAGGGAAATATGCCAATTAGACACACAGAGCAACAGAGGGACACAGGGTGGCTCTGCTCGGGGACTGAGAAGTCCGGGATCTGAAGGGGGGTGTCAGCCCCGAAACCCAGGCCGGAGGAGAGCAGCAGGAGACCTGACCCGTGGAATGACTGCAGAAAACTAGAACTCTTCCCAGGACTGGAAGCAAGGGTTGAAGCTGCTGCCGTTTCCAGGAGAGGAAGAACCCACCAGCTCCAGAGAGAAAAGCCAAGTTTGAATTTGTTGAATTCATCTGTCCCAAGCATTTAGTTCATAGAATTAAAAACCCGAGAACTGATTGAAGGAAGCTGATCAGCGGCTGTCTAAAAGAGCTATTTGTCCCTGCGTGCACCGGGTCTCTGCCTCCACCTCTCTCCTTGTCCTTCCTCCAATCTCAGTCCAGAGTGGGAAATGAAACTGAGCACACAAGAGAATGGACTTCATTTAGAAGATGAAAGAACCATGGGAAAAGCATCTTGCCTTGATCCCCTTGTCCATAGCTCCAACAATAACTTTTAGGCACTAATTATTCTTACTATCTCTTCTTATATCACCTATGAAACGTTTTTGGGGAGTGCAGATAAAACACTTGAATTTTTATAAGTACAATTTATTTAGTAAAATGTATTTAGTAAAATTTTACATGAGAATTGTTTTCTCTGCTGCATTTAACTGGTATATCATGTTATGGCAATTATTAGGCCATGTGAACTTTTCCTATGGCTATTTCAACCAAGCTGAATTCTGAAATACCAATCTTCTATGGTGTTTTGGTCTAGCAGGAAAGTTTATATCCACTGTAAATCATTCTCAAGTGTCCCAGAACTGCTGTGTACGGCTGACTGTGATCTGTGTATACTCAATTATTTTACACACCCCTTTCTAACAGTATTCACAAGGGCAAAGCAAAGATCCAAGAGGGTCAGTTATGGTGCTAACGAGATCTCAGCGGTGGGCACATCTACAGCTCGGTTCAGCATATTAATCTGAGGAACAGATCAAGCTTTAGAGAGTTACTTCGTAGGCTCCATCTGTATCGCTTCTAATAGTCTAGCTGTGCTGCTTCCATTATAAAGAGTACGGGGGTGAGAGAGGCGCGGGGTAGGGCACTGGCCATGCGTAGGAGCACATAGACACGTAGAGTACACGTAGGGATTCATCCCCAGCACCATGACAAAATGTATTTAGGATAAATTCCAAATGCTCCTTTTCCAAAATGGTTTTTACAAGTACCAGGAGTTAGAAACCTAAGGCTAAAATGCATTATGTAACAAGCACCCCCATATGATAATGCTGAAGGGTAGCTAAGTAAGGTAGCTCAGTCACACATTCATCATTTTTATCTTTATTATTTCTAATGTGAGAGCAAAATATCTGGGTCTTAGACACCAGTTTACACTAAAATAGTAGCCAGGCACTGAACAAAGCCATGTATCCAGGACACAATGAATGTCCACGCCTAATGAAAGAAAGCAATTGTGCCTAACTGACCCTAAAATCTTCCTGATTTTGTTTTACAAGGCAGTTTCTCCTGCTCTGTGTAGCCTTGGCTATCCTAGAGTCTCTCTGTAGACCAGGCTGGCCTTGAGTTCAGAGATCAACCTGCCTCTGCCTCTCGAGTGTTGGGATTAAAGGCGTGCGCCACCACCGCCTGGCTGGGCTCACAACCATCTACAGTAGGATCTGAAGACCTCTTCTGGCACGCAGGTATGCATGCAAAGCACTCACACATACAATATAAATGAATTAAATGTAGAGAATTATTAAAACCTAACCACCTACTTGCCCTATCACAACTGAGAGCAGCAAGCTGATCCACTGTGTTCTACAGCAGGGCGTGGCTCAGGGCTGAAATTCTACCACGGCTACTTCTGACTCTAAAAGTTAACAGGCAAGTTCTGACTGCTGAAAGGAAGATCAGAATCCAACAGTAGCATAACATAAAAAAAATCAAAGGTACCCTGAAAACTACATGGGAGTCGCTGAGCAGTGGCCCCTCTTTTTCCATGTAGCTCGACTCTCCAGGGATGAGGTGTCCGTCCATGCTCTCCACTGGGCTATGACAGGCTGGGCTTTCTCCGGGAGTCAAGGCTTTGGCGAGGGTGTCAAACGCCCTACAAGGAGACAGCAGACGCTGTGAGCTCGGCCAGTCTCCAACAGGCAAATGAAATTCCTCTACAAAGTTCTGGAGTTAAGATTTAAGTCAAGGGGCGAGGATAGCTCAATGGTAGAACACTTGTCTAGCACACACTAGGCCATGGGTTTAGTGCCCAGGATGGGGGTGGGGGCACCTAAGCATAAAAATTCCTTTGCAGATAGGGCAGGGGTTGGCTCAGTGGTGGAAGGCTGTGTAGTGTTGAAAAGGACCTGGGCTCCAGTGCCACCGTCAGGAGGGGTATGCACACACAAAACGAACAGTAACAAACCAGGCTCCAGAAAACAACAGCGTTCTTGTATGACAGACAGACGCTGTATTTCAGTGACCTCTGTGATCAGCTCCAAAGCCAACAAATTAAACTTAGTAAGTGTACTTTAAAATATTATATATTACCATATTACCAAGAAATTATCATCTCTTTAAGTATGAGAGAAATCCTCATACTCATTCCTTCATATGCAAGCTATTTATGTCGACTTTGCTATATCAAACACAAAACAAGTTCAGTTTTGATTTTACTTAAAAATTCAGACTATTTTTACACTTGTGGTTACTTAAATGCACACAGATAAGAATTTAAGATTAGGATGATAGATAACTGAAGTTACCAAGTAATCATTGAAAACAGTTTCCCATACTGTTACAGGATACATTTTCTAGAGTTCCTTAAATGAAGTCCTACGCTCAACAACTCCCCAAGGCTCCACTGCTATGTCCCCCTTTCCGGTCCTTTTGCAATGCTGTCCCTCAAACCCAGGGCCTAGGACACACCGGGTGAGCATTCTACCACCACTCAGGGATACCCCAGCGCAATATGAAATATAAAATAATAAACGGAAGTCTGAGAAAACTCCGACGGAATTTCATCTCTGTATTCCTGACAAAATAAAATCAAATTCTGATTCTATTTTCCTTAAGTATAATTTAAAATAGTTATTTCAATGAGATCTTTGACATTATCAACAGAAATTAGTGGTGGCTGGGAAATCAAGATGGCTGCTTAGGAAACATGTTTCGTTCTACATACAGCGGGAAAACATCTAAACACAAAAGGAAACGTCAGACCCCAACTGTCATTTAAGATAAAGGAAATCCCCAACCTGCCAGACTGCAGTACTAACTTTATAATATACACTTCCTGCTCATGAAACTCAGAATGGAGTGTGTTCAGCATGCTGCACTATAAGCAGATTTTCAATTAACCCGTACTATACCTTACACTTCTATATTTCTTACTGAAATACTTTTCAGAAACTTTTAGAGACAGACGTTAACACAAAAACACTCTAATCAACTCAGAATGCAGTTTAGAAGAAGAGACCAGATTTACCTTGAGACGTCCCCGTTGGTCTGGATATCCTGATGAAATGCACAGAAGGGGGCATCCCCGTTGCGTAAGCTTTCCACCACAGGCATGTCGTGACTAGTGTAAGGAAGGTCTTTAGCTTTGCCGAGATTCGCCAGTGACGTGACCACACTGGCCAGTGTGCTTAGGTCTCCTTGGCATGATTCAACCTTAAAAATAAAGAAAGGACTAAAATTTTGCAAAGCGGTACTGATATTTCAAAACCTCAAATATCAAATTCTAGGTCATGAAATACTGAGAGAAAAGCAAATTAATAAATCAAATTGATGAGTACAGCAGTTCGTTTCTGTAATCCATGCCAGACTCAAGAGGACGAGGTGAGAGGGTTTCCACAAAGTCAAGGCCAGTGTGGGCTACCGAGTGAGAGGTCGCCCTTAAAGAAAAAAGAAAAACTCCCGAGGAAAACATAGACTTAAAAATAGGTATAAGTTTATAAAAAACATTTACAAAGCTTAAACAAAAATTCTACTTACTAACTAATCCAGCCAAGTCATAGTTACTTCCTCTAAAAAGGATATCAAATTAGGTAATAATTCTTTTTAGAGGTAATGATTTAATATTGTTAAAACTTCCAAAACTTTTAAGATTAAAATATTTTAATTTTGTGTGTATGGGTGTTTTGCTTGCATGCATGTCTGTGCAGCCCATGCGGCCTGGTGCCCTCAGAGGTCAACAGAGGGCATTGGGTTCCCTGGTACTGGAGTTACAGATGACTGTGAGCGGCCATGTAGGGGCAGGGAACTGAACGTGGGTCCTCTCCACGAGCAGTAAAGGCTCTTAACCTCTGAGCCATCTCATCTCTCCAGCCCCAAAGATTTAGTTTTGCTTTTTACATTAGGTGTGTCTGTGTGTGGGTATATATATCTTTGCTCTGAGCTGCCTTGCTGGCCCTGAAGACTTGGGAGTGTCTCGGGGAAGACTTTCCTCCACCGGCCCCGGGCTCTGCCTCTGCAGCACTGTCAGCCCCACAGTACTAGGGCGTCATTCATGGAATGAATGACTATGGTCACACAGGCCATGAAGAATAGGGGCCTGCTGGATTGCAGAGCCTATGTTCATAGCCAATTAACCTTCTTAAATAAGAATACGAGTAATTAGTATTTTTAACTATTTTAATTTTTTTTTTCTTGTTTAGGTTTTGTTTTTTGAGACAGGGTCTAAGTGTGTAGTCCCGGCTGGCCTGGAATTCACTGTATGAGACCAGGCTGGCCTCAAGCTCAGACAGCTCCTCCTGCCTCTGCCTCCTGAATGCTGAGATTAGATTAAAGGCATTTGCTCATATATTCTGCTAGGTATCTTAACTTTTATTTACAACTCAGAAATGTTAATATTCCTTTCCATGAGACAGCATGTCTAACTAGATTTCAAAGTTTCTGCCACTGGAGATTCTTAAGTAACGCAACATGGAGAAACCTCATCTTGTGATGTGAAATTCGGGTCCATTTGTCGTGTTTTGCATTACACCTTCCGGTGCTGAGACTGAACCAAGGACTTCATGCATGATGCACCTACTCTTCCACTCAATGCCCTGACGACTTTGGGGCTGACAGTGCTGCAGAGGCAGAGCCCGGGGCTGGTGGAGGAAAGTCTTCCCCGAGACACTCCCAAGGCTTTTCAGGGCCAGCACGGCAGCTCAGAGCAAAGGCACTGGCCACTAACCAGGATTCCTTGTATGACGAGATCCCACCCACATGGTGGGAAAGGACAGCCAACTCTGGAAAGTTGTTCTCTGACCTCCATATGTGTATGGTGGCATACAGACACAGTAAAAAAAAATAACAAAAATAGGTTACAAACCTTTTTAGGAAAACTTTCTCTTCTCACACAGTTTTGGAAAACTGCAGGAAGTTTATCAAGTTTATCTAAATAGAGCAGTTTTTAGGGCCAGGGAGATGGCTTCATGGGCAACAGTGGCTGCTGTACAAGCACAAAGATAGATCTAAATTCAGATCCCCAGCGCACACATAAACAACCATGTGTGTTCCTGTCATTGCCACATCCAGGGAAGAGAAAGACAGGAGGGTTGCCGGGGGCCTCACTGGCTCCCCCCAACTGGAACTCCAAATTCTGGGTTCGCTAAGACCCTGTCTCATAGGACAAGGCAGACGGCAATACAGCAGGGCATTGTGAGCGTGAGCATGAGGATGTCCACAAGCAGGCACACATGTATGTGTGTGCACGCACACATGCAGAAATCTCTCCTTTAGACTCGAGCAGAGATCGGCTTCAGTCTCAAGAGAGTCTCGAGGACTGGGGTGTCATCTGAGAGCACTTGCAATTTCATTCCCACCCTGACCCCAGAGAGGCTGAGATGCACAGCGGCCACAGAGAATCCTGAGACTCAAGGGAGTGTTCTAATGGAGGTATGCTGAGAATTTCCCTTTACTTAGAGTAATACTCCAAGTAAAATGTAATATGTAAAATAATACATAAAATATAATAAATCTAGCAGGAAAAATAAGAGGAAGTCAGGTAAGAATTCTGATCAGATGGGTTCACAATACATCACGGCTGATCCTCAAATCAGAGTGCAGATTGGGCTGGATCCATTCCCAGTCATTTCCTGCTTTTAGCTTTCTAAGTTGCTGGGATTCAGGAAGTGAACCATTTATTAGGTTTGGTTTAGATTTAGCATCAATTAATTTTCTGATAGCTTTCACTTCAAGATGAAAGAAAAACTGGGAACACTTTTACTTTTTGTTGCTTTCATGGTCAAGATAAAATTTTAGTGACACGGTGAAAAATTTTATCAAGTAATTTTAGCTTTAGGAACAGGAATTAGAGACTGGAGAGATGGCTCAGTGGTTAAGAGCACTGTCTGCTCCTCCAGAGGTCATGAGTTCAATTCCCAGCACCCACATGGTGGCTCGCAACCATCTGTAGTGGGATCTGATGCCCTCTTCTGGCCTGCAGGGATACATGCAGGCAGAACACTGTGTACATAACATATATAAATAAAGTCTTTTCAGAAAGGAAAGAGGAATTACTGCTCTGTAGTAGAGCAGGGGGCTAAGGGCTCCAACGCCAGCACCACGAGGACGGGGGAGGGAGGGTCTTTTAAACTGCACTATATACCTTATCTGGTGCCATTAGCATAGTTGGTTCTGTTTTTATTCCAGACGGATGAATATTCACGAACATTCCTGAATCCAACAGTCCTGTTGACCTGTAACAAATGAAGCACAAATTTCAGTCTTACTTGATCTGGAAAAAGTAGCAAGTGACCCGCTTCTTAGTGTCATCTGTATGGCACCTGGTGGCCTCGCCGTCCGTCACAAAGGTTGGAGTGGCAGCCAGCGGGCTTCGGAGGTCTTTGCGGATGTAGATTTTTTCTGTTGAGGCCGCACAGTTGGAAGATTTTTCTCGGGACACTTCAATGGGTTTTCTTTCACACTGAACAGCTGTGAAAACATGTTAAATAATTATACTACAAGAGACTTTATGTAAATTTGTAAACCTAGGCTTCTTGCCATCAGTATGACTAGCAAGAGGGAGACGCTGCTTCCCAGTGAATTCCAAAGGCAACCATCAATCTTTACAGAGTCTATTCACATTCAATGATGTTGCTCCCTATTTGTAAAACTGGTCAATGTACATCTTATTCACATTTCTTCCTATTTGGCCACTCCTATGGTAGAAAAACAGAAACCTCATGCTGGGTGGTGGTGGTGGCGGTGGCGGCGGACGCCTTTAATCCCAGCACTCGGGAGGCAGAGGCATCTCTGTGAGTTCGAGGCCAGCCTGGTCTACAGAGTGAGATCCAGGACAGGCACCAAAGCTATACAGAGAAACCCTGTCTAGAGGGGGAAAAAAAAAAAAAAAGACAAGACAAAGAAACCTCATGATCAAGAAGGAAGAACTCCATATAAAGAAAAAGAAATCAGTTGAAGATAATACTAATAAAAAAAAAAGGGCTAAGGAGAGCCTTTCTGGTTAAGAAATAAATGTGCATCACACAGAAGCTCATCTACACAACGTGCACTATCTATAGGAATTTGTAGGACCTAGAGAGGAGGTAAGACCGTTGTTAAATGTACACTTTCTTTCGGGGCGGAGGGGAACGCAAACTGTCAGAACTCAGAACTCGGCTCAGTCACCTGCTAGCTGTCTGTCCTTTGGTGAGTTTTCAACCTTCTCCGGGGAAGGCGTTGCGTGTTAGCAGCATAACCAACCGCAGAGAACTGCTATGAGAAGATGCTGACATGGATGTGTAAGGAGCTGCTTTTAGCACATGGACAGTTCCATCAGTAGTGGCTGCTGTCACCAGGATCACATTTTGGCCATCAGTCACAAAGTACACTGACGTCTAGCTACTTGAATGATACATAGTTTTCAATTTTAGAATGTAACATTGACAATACTGCAGAGAACTTAGGAAAGACAACAAAATCACTAAAAATTCTATTTTGCACATTAAAAATTTTAAATTCTGAGACAACTTAGAAAAATCATTGGGTGCTAAGTGCCAACTGGAAATGTGTGCTTGGCACAGGAGTATTAAAAATGTTTATTGAATAATAAATACATATGTATATATTCTACTTTTAGTTGGACAACTGGATTAAAAAGCCCATGTCATGTTTGAACAAGAAGAGCCTGCTGGAGGACGTCTGTGGCTGCAGTGAACTGTGAGCGTTTGTAGCCTCGCTCCACTTCCTGGATGAGGCTAAAACGTGAGTAGCCTGCTTCCTGGTCCAGTTAGCACAGAACCTTCCGGCCTTCGGGAGCCATAAACCCAACAAGCCTTCTGTTCTTTCAGTTGCTCTGGTCATGGCATTTAACTACAGTGACAGAAAAAAAAGTCGCTAACACAGCACAGGGCACCTGAGCGGCTCAACGCTAACGTGTGTACACTCCGAGAATACAAAGCATTACTCCTTTCCGGGAAGTACATACAGTCCTGTTTCATCCCGAAGGCGATACAGCGCTGTAACCTGCAGTACTGACAGCGGTTCCGGTGGTGCTTATTGATTACACAGTCTTTCGAGCCTCGGCACGAATACACTAAATTTTTCCGGATGCTCCTTTTAAAAAATCCTTTGCAGCCTTCACAAGTTATTGCTCCATAATGACGTCCTAGAGATGAATGTTTAAGACAATATAAAACATACTATAGGTTAGAAGTGAAATAAACTCAGTTTTTCTATGAAAACAACAACATGTAGAATGAAATTGTGATTTTGAGATTCTGACAAAATTTTTTTTAGGATTTAAGTAGAGAATCAAACAACCATATCCTGCGGTAACTTCAGTGATATATAGTTTTGAATTTTATAATGTAACATTAGGGCCAAAATCATCATCAAAAATTCTATTATGCACATTAAAATTTTTAATCCTAAGAAAGTTTACAAATTATACTTTTGTCATACATCATATAACAGTGTCCCCCCCTCCCCCGTTAGGGGGTAAATACAGCTCCTCGTACACGCTAGGCAAACATTCTACCAATCTGTATCCTTGGATATAATAGATATTTAATATTACAGCTCCATGCTCCAGAAGAATGAAAAGTGCTACCTACTCCTGGAAGTATAGTATCCTTTCTTTGTGAGTTCCACCTTGAAAACTTCTTAATAAAGCTATTGTAGTCTGGACCAGAGAGAAGGCTTGGCGGTAAGAGTACTTGCTACTCTGTCAGAGGGTCCAGGATCAGTTCCCAGCACCCACCATCCAGCTGCAGCTCCAGTGCCAGAGGACTTGATACCCTCTTCCAGCCTCCACAGTATCAGGTGCACACACAGTACACACAGATACAGCCAAGCCAACTGCTCACACACACATTACATTTTGATTAACTTGTTACTTCACCAATCATGTGTTTTGTATGATGACATTAACAAATTACACAAACTTGAGGAAAAGTTCTAATGGAAGTTTTTATAGAGAAATTTCAAAAACAATTTTACAGAAACAAGCTGGGCCCTGAAACTCTGCCCACCGACACCTGTGCATATGTATGAGCAGACATGGGCATGACTTCTGACAGGAAGCCAGTATGATCAGAGTTAAAATGACTCATCCCTGAGCATCCAGAACCGACGGAGAGCAGCCCACCCAGGTCTGAGAGTGAACTTCCCCGGCAGACCCCATCTGATCACAGAAGCTAACCAGGTCAGGCTGGCTCATTCTTGGATGGGAAACTAACCAAATCAGATATGCAGAACTCTAAATAAAGGTTGACCAAAGGATCTTCCATTCAGCAATTCAATTTACTCTGAATTTCTAAAATAGGATTTGGGGAAGTGTGTTAAAATAAATTTACGACATAATGTATTATTAAAGACCACAATTCATTTTCCAATGATTCCTTTGGCAAATTTAATTTTTACATTTAAAACGTTTTTGTGTTTACCTCCTAATGATGAAACCAAAACAAATATTCTATGCCATTATAAATCAAATGAAATGACACCTAAGAAAAAGTATAAAAAAGAGAGAAAAGTGAAGTTTTAGAGGCCACAAAGATGAAGCATAAAAACTATTATTCTATTTATAGTGTCAGAGGGAACACAGTTGAGGGGCAGTTACTTTAAGAGTATAACATATACAGAATTATTTTTATTCATACCTGATGCTTTGTCTCCACATACTACACAAAGATCAAAAACTTTATTTGGTCCTTGGTCAGGCGAATTTTCTGTAAAGAGCTTTTAGAAGAAGAAAAACGTCATTGGTCAGCAACAGCCTCATGCTGCCAACAGTGAAGGAACACAGAGTCAGAGTCGCTTCTGACTCTGACATAAATTACTCGTCAACTAAGAACTCTGACCGTGGACACAGCAGTTAAGCCAGTTTTCTTCCACACACAGAGGAAATACGTCAGTGTTAGACAAGGCCAAAACCATGAGTATCTTTCCCTTCTTCACAACAGTCACAACGGCACACACCTCTGACCCCAGTATCATGAGAAGGGGTGGGGAGGGCAGGTGGATCTTTGTGAGTTCAAGTCCAGCCTGGTGTATTCAGTTCCAGTCCAGCCGGGGCTACACAGTGAGACTCTTTCTCAAGAACAAAACCCGGGCTGGAGGATGGCTCAGCGGTTAAGAGCACTGACTGCTCTTCCAGAGGTCCTGAGTTCAATTCCCAGCAACCACATGGTGGCTCACAACCATCTGTAATGAGGTCTGGTGCCCTCTTCTGGCCTGCAGTCACATATGCTGTATACATAATAAATAAATAAATAAATAAATCTTTAAAAAAAAAAAAAAAAAAGAACAAAACCCAACACCAAAATCCAGCCAGTGGTTGAGAACACTCGCTGCTTGTAGAGGACACAGGTTCAGTGCCCAGCACCCACGTCAGGTGGTTAGTTCCTAACCAACCTGTATGTCCAGTTCCAGTGACTGATGGCCTCCTCTGGCCTCCTCAGGAACCTGCACACATTTTGGGCACGTATCCTCAGGTACACACATACATATAAAATAAATAAGTCTTAAAAAATGTTTGATACACAAATACACGAGTATTTTTAAGTGTAAGCCACTCATACACACTAACACTATTCATATATAAAATTATCCATAGAGAAATACGTCTAATTATTCTAAAAGTTCTAAGACCTTTCATGACATTTGCCTTTGACAGTTCAAAACCTTTCCAAATGAAATGGCCCAGCAAAAGCATACACACACACACACACACACACACACACACACACACACACGTATATATGTACATATATACACACACACATACACACACACACATACACACACACTATATATGTACACACACACACACACACACACACACACACACACACACACACACACACAAAAGTGGACCTGGTGGTGCACACCTGCCGCCCCAGCACTTGGGAGGCTAGGGGACAAGGATCTTGAATTACAGCAGCCTGGGCTACACAGTGACACCCGATGTCACACAAATGAGCCCCTGCTGCCTCCACACCTAAAAGTGACAGCATACAAAGATAGTTTTTGTGGACTTTTTAAAAAGAAAGGGAGTTCCAAATAAATGTTACCAATATGATTAGCCATAATTATGCGAGTATGACTGCTTGCTGCACAAAGACCCACAGACCTGGCCATTCCTGAGACGGGCTGAGGCGGCCCTGTTGAGTTGTATGAGGAGCTCATCATCAGGTACATCTATGAGAACGCCGGCAGAGTTCTGGGCTCTTCCCTCAGATCTACTTTCCCGTTAATCCTCTGCTAGTTGTTCCCGGATGAGAAAAATGACATTTTTTTTTTTACCTGGAGGTGCGGTGTGGCCAGGTCAGGAGTGGCAAAGAACAGCTGGCTGACGCCCGCGGCATCTGGCGTTGTGAGGAAGACTTTTCCTGGGGCGGAGCCCTCGTGATTGGCCAGCGTGAACTGCTTGCCCTGGGTGCTATGGTCAAGTGCTGTCACGATCTGGATCTTCTGTTCGGTCTGCTGCTCTGTAACAATCTAACACACCAGGGCACACTAATGACCCATCCAACTCAATCATGTGTGCTTGCTTTTTGAGACAGGGCTGGCTGTGTAGCCAGACTGGCTTTGAACTCATAACCCGCTGCTTCAGCCTCCTAAGTACTAGGGATGTGCTACTATATCTGGCTTTTGTTTTTCTTTAATGCATCAATTTTAACCTCAAAACAAAGCTAGAAAGCCAGTTATACACCCTTTAAATGGCAATTCTCCTTCTAATGAAATTCTAATAGAGCATGTGTGAAATTTATAAACAAAAGTACAGCCAGCCAAACAATGGTGGCACATGTCTTTAATCCCTGTACTCGGGAGGCAAAGGCAAGCAGATTCCTGAGTTTGAGGCCAGCCTGGTTTACAGAGCAAGTTCCAGGACAGCAAAGACTACACAGAGAAACCCAGTCTCAAAAAAACCCAAAATAAGTAAAGAAATAAACTACAATAGCAGGATGATTCGATTTTGATTATCACTCTTCTGGTCCCTCCCTTCTTTCACTACTTCTCACTTAGCAGTTCTCAACCTGCGGGTCAGGACACCCTTGGCAAACCTCTATCTACAAATATATATGTATGAGTGATCTAACTGTCACTGGGTTGAAACGTTAGGTCGATAAAGGAGTATTTACCACAGTGTAACAGAATAATTAAGAAGAAAAACAATAAACTTGGACTTCAATGGAGAAGAACAGTAATTAGGTAAGCAATTCTCCGGTCTCAGGACCCCTCTATACTCTCTAAGTCTGGAGCCAGCTCTCATGTCAAATTAGACATACACACCAAGATCAATGAGAATGGAAAGGGCCCCATCATCTTTAGAAGTGGTCCAGCCCAAGAGGAGGGACGTGTCAAGAAATGCCATTCTCAAGTGGAACTTTACCAAGTTTTATATGGGCTAGAATGACATCAGGGGAAAGCTGTAGGCTTTTATGGAGGAGCCCGTGGTAACAGAAGGACACGTCTTGCTATATCTGGACTCACAATTATGTGCTCTGGCTAGGTCTCCCCAACCCCTGCCCGAGCCTAGGCCTGGATGACAGCCTGTCTATAAACCAGTGGGCTGCTGGGACAGAGCAGAGGATCTGGTGTACACCCGATGCAGGAAGTTCCTGAGGCCTGGGGCCATATTCTAGCTTTACCCTGGCTGTCCTTTGGGAATAAAATGAAGAAACGGGGTCGGGGGGAGGAGGCATCATAAAATTTCCAAGATAATTAGAAAACCTTTATTCATTTAAAAAAATTCATATACTAATAGGAAATAATGTTTTATGGAAACTAAGTTTATTTCTCCACTGAATATGTAATAGTAAGAGCGATGTTGTTTTACATTTCTGTGAACTATTTTAATGTCTGATTTAATAAAGTTATAAGTTCATATCTGCTTTTTCATTTGGTCTATTAGAATATATTATTTTGGTTCAAATTTAAAAAGGAAACCCAGTCTCACATAGATAGTGTAGAAAGGAATGAAATATTTTAATAGCATCTTGAATTGTGGAAATTGTCCATTGATACCGTCCCAAAACATGATGTGTAGCTCTGCAAAAGTTAGCTGCAGCGTGGAATCAGGAGTTACATTATATACAAATGGAAAACCTAGCACAGGGCAGGCAGAGCTTTGAAGAAACATGTATTTTGTCTTAGGAAGTCATAGATGTTTTCATATTTTTCTTAAAATTAATCATTTTGTCCACCATTATTTAAACCTAGTCTGGCCTTGAACTTGAAGTCCTCCTGCCTCTATCTCCTGAGTTCTGGGATTATAGGCATGTGTCAGTAGGCTGACATGTCAGTAATATTTTTTATGGTTACTAACATCTTGAGGAAGATTTAATTTTTATTTCACTATCACATTCCTACTATCATAAGATTGACGTCTATGAGGTAGTTGAACCCTACCAACCATATTGTAGATGGTTATGATACAACTTGATTGATCTATGTGGATGTTTATGTTTTTAGCACAAACTATCCCATCCTAGTTATTATTATCCTATTATTGTGTATGTGTGCATGACGTGTGTGTGCGCGTGGACTCGTGTGAGCACGCATATGTGCGTGCATGCACTCCATGGCAGGCATGTGGAGTAAGGGGACACCTCCGAGAGTTGTTGGTTTTTTTCTCATCACCACACAGGTTCTGGGGATTGAACTCTGGTCATTAGGATTAGTGGCAAGCCCTCGATGTGGATCAGCCATCTCCCTGGTTCCCAAGACTGGTTTTTATTGGGTGCTATTGTAATAACAGGGCCCATCTCTTTCCTACAGTGAACGGAGGCCGGGCAAGGTCCCTAAGAAGAGGTACTGTTATGCTTCTGAGGCCTGATATGCCCCAATGTTTTTAAATCACTTCAAAAAGTCAGACATGGTCAAAATAGTTCACACTGAAGAGTCAAAATTAACAATGTCTATGGGGGTAATATGTCACAAACTTCAGATAAAACCCCCAAAACATATGCCATAGTGTGGTCGTTTGGATGTGTTCGGCCCCCATCAGCTCACAGGGAGTGGCACTATTAGGAGAAGTGACTTTGCTGGAGGAAGTGCGGTCTTGTTGGAGGAGGCTGGATGACACTCCCTTTAATTCAGATTTTGAGGCTGGAGGCCACACCTTTAATCTGGGCCACACCTTCTGTTGGAAGTGTGTCACTGTGGGGGGCGGGTTTTGGGGTCTTTTTCTCAAGTTTCACTCGGTGTGACAGCCAGGTGACTTCCAGTTGCCTGTCTATGAAGATATAAGGACTCTCAGCTCCAGCACCACGTCTGCCTGCATGCTGCCATGCTCCCTATCATGATGGACTGAACCTCTGAACTGTAAGCTGCCCCCTCAATTAAATGTTTCCTTTATAAGAGTTGTTGTGGTCATGGTGTCTCCTCACAGCAACAGAAACCCAAACTAAGACACATGTTGCTTTTTGTGAAAAATTGGATGTAGTCATTTAAGACTGGTCCAGATTTCCTGACCCCCAAATGACATTCTCTGATCAGAGTCCACTCCTACACCTCTCTATTAGCTTTCCATTTATTTTTTATTGTTATAAACCTTTTGTATATATGTCTGTTCCATGGCACCATATACATTAAAGTCACGGTACTTAGCATATCTTATTGCAGTTATTAAACTACTTCTCACTGCATAGAAAAGCTATCTGGGAGCTGGCTATCTTCCCATCTGGAACGTCCACAACCCAATACAGACATGTAGCATGAAGAACAACAGCTTGGGAGGCCAGCAAGTGAGCTACCGGTAAACTAGACATACCTCACCCATCTGCTGTTCAATAAT
The DNA here is from genome assembly GCF_049852395.1 of Peromyscus maniculatus bairdii. NCBI lineage: Eukaryota > Metazoa > Chordata > Mammalia > Rodentia > Cricetidae > Peromyscus > Peromyscus maniculatus. The sequence goes on along the minus strand of NC_134869.1, from coordinate 19,439,409 downwards.
CTGGTGTGCGATTTCTTCTATGGTCGCCATGATGTAACCGTCAAAATACCTGCCAGAGGTGGGGGGGGGGGAAAGCCTTTTTACAATTATACACATAAAACATTTCCTGAAGAATTGGTAATTGCCTCAGATTTTCTTTAAAATAATCCAGTTAAGGTAGTGGGGTGTGAGAGGCACTAGACCAGTGGTCCTCACCTTCCTAAGGCTGCGCCCCTTTAAAACAGTTCCTCATGGTGTGATCACCCCAACCGTAACATTTTTTTAGCTGCTATATCATAACTATAATTTTGTTACTGCTATGAGTAGTAATGTAAGTATCTGACATGCAGGATACAATATGTGACCCCTGTGAAAAGGTCATTCAACCCCCCCAGGGGTCACGACCCACAGGTTGAGAACCACCGGATTGGACAAAACCAGATTGGTTGCAGACTAGCAATGTGGAACACACTGTCAGCTGATGAACGTACATGCTGGAGGTCCATGTGACTATTCTGCTCTTCCATACTCAGACACAGCTGTTCTCAAAAGCTGCTCTACCTGTGTGGGTGGATAAAGCTGCTCCTATCTGCCACATGCTATTATACGGAAATCCCAGAGTCTGCAGTAGGCTGCTGCTTCCTGTGAACTATCACTGGTCAGGGAGGTCTCTGAGGCCCACAGGTAACACAGGCAATTGCCCCTGCTCTTGCTGTCCATGAGAACCAGACAGTTAAGACTCTACTGCTGGAGACACCCTCGTCTCTGGTCACAGGACATAAGAGAAACCAGGCTGGCACTGGAAGCTGCTTCTTCCTGCTGGCTAGCCTCCAGTGCTGGACGGTGTTATGCAGGCTGCTGGGGGACTGTTACCTGTAGTCTTACTCAGGTGTAGGGTTTGCGATGTGACGTTACTGATCTGATCATTAAAATGTCCCCACTGGGACACACAACCGTGGCAAGTCTGTCACGGCGGTAACCAAGTGCTCTCTGCTATGATCTGAGGCCTGCTTCACGGGAGGGAATCCATGTTTAGTACTGTAAACACGGTAAGAAGCCCATGGCTGGAAGGGCCAAGCTGTAACAAATACCGCACAGAGATCACCAGGACACTGCCAATGTTCTAGCCCCCTGGACAAGCTGTTTGCTCTCCTTCCTGCTGCCACTGTGAAAGTCTGCCGTTCTAAACCGTAACTTGTCTACCTTCATGCAAACATGATTAAGAGGCCCGAGCTCAGTTCCCAGAAACACCAAAGCAGCGAGCATACAGACCAAGAAGAGCTCTCCCTTTCAAGTTCAGCTTCCGATGACTTCATTATTGTCATCTGGTGACTTGTTTCAATACCACCACCTGAGGTTCACACCAAGTGTTGTCCCTTTCTTGTCCTCGAGGACAACCAAATTATAACCATCTAGTCAAGTATCGGATGTCAAAGTCCATTATGATTCATCTAATTGCAACTTCAAAAAAATTTATTTGTGCGTGACTGTGTGCATGAACATGTGCGTGTGTGGAGGCCAGAAGAGGGCATGCGTGTCCTCCCCCATTGCTCTGATTATTCCTTTGAAGAGGGGTCTCTCCTTGAAGCTGGGGTTCATGTTTTCTTGGCTAGGCTAGAAGGCAGCAAGTCCCAGTAATGCCCCTGTCTCTGCCTACAAGCCATCATCTCCCCAAGCCCAATTATTTTGCAAAAGACCAAACAAACAGATTTACTATTACCTAGCTTCTCAATATTCACCCCAGGCTGGCCTTTCTCTATGGGATTTGGGCTGCCATTTGCTAAACTTTACATTCTAGCTGTCCAGACTCCTAATTCTTGCAGTTTACCAGGCTTCCCCATCCTTGATAATGGCTTTTTCTCTTCACTCTGAATGTCACACAATCACTGATCAATGTATATGATCAAGCCTACATAATAAATGAGACAAAACAGGCTCTTTTCTTCTTTAAAATTTTTATTTTTTTATTATGTGCATAGGTTTGTGCTCAGGAATACAGATGTCAGAAGGCCAGAAGAAGGTATTGGATACCTTGAAGATGGAGTTAAAGGCAGCATTGAGCTGCCCAGTGTGGGTGCTGGGAACTGAACTCGGCTCCCCTGGGAAAGCAGCCAGTGCTCTTAACCGCTGAGCCATCTCTCCAGACTCTAGTTTTAAAAGGTAGGGTCACAGGGAGCCCTGGGTGGCTTTGAACTTGCTATGTAGCTGAGTATGACCATGAACTCCTAACCCCCTGCTACTACCTAAGTGCTGGGATTACAGGCAAGTGTCAACATAGTCTACAGACGGCTGGCAGTTTCAACTATTCTACCTTCCACCAGAGAAGTAATTTGCCACTGTACAGCAAAGGAATTAAACTACTTATTCTCAGCACTAAGGCCGAGTCAGAGTTTCAAGTTCATGGTCAGCCTATTACAGAGTGCTAGAATTCAGAGTTGCAATCCTCATTGTAATAGCTACTAAATGCACAGTTTATTATATAATGTCCTTATTATTAGCATGAGGCTGCTTCTTCAGAAATAAAACCATCAACTCTCTGAGAAGTTAAAGAGTCGACATAAGTGAAAATACACCTGGTCTTCAGCTCGTGATGCAATAAGCATTCCATTAGCAGAATGAACAAAAAGGAAGACTTAACAAAATCTTATAGAAGAGACAACTAAATTAGTCTTTGGAGGGTTATGTATTTTTCTTAGCCTGAGGTAGAAAGCAAAAAACAGGAGGAGGAGGAGGGCTGGAGAGGAGACTCAGTGGTTGAGAGCTATGGCTACTTTTCCAGAGAACCTGGCCTTGATTCCCAGCACCCACTTGGTGCCTCACAATTGTCTATAACTCCAGTTCCAGGGGATTCAACACCCTCTTCTGGTCTCTGTATGTCATGAAGCATGAACATAGAACACAGACATTCACACAGGTACAACACCCATACAGATTAAATACAAACTTCAAAAGCACAAGGATGCTCCCGTCCGTTACTGCTATTAACCTTGATCTCTCTCGTAATCTCCCTGACCTTCTCTCTTCATCCTTTCCATATAAATGGTTGAATTAACAGAAACCCTCAGTTTCCTAACCTATGGATCTCTATCCTGTACAAGATCACACAAGGGTCACATAGGAGTCACCACAAATCTGGCAACAGTAAGAGGGTTTTAAATGTGTGATGACGGAACATTAACTCAAAATCAAATACACAGTTAATCCAAGGCGTTCTGGCAGCACAGGTCCACCCAAGTCATATGGAGCCACGTCCCTGGGACCTTGCTTTAAACACTGAACACGTGCAGTTTGTACTGTGCATGCTTTTGTGACCTATGACACCATGAACTCTGCCTGAAATACCTCCGCTCAGACTACTGGGTGCTCTAAAGTGCTTTTCCCTGGAACAAACATTTCTGTTCCTACAGAAACATAACAGTTTAATTATATAAAATGATTACGTAATTATTTGTAATTATTCTAAAAAAAGAGTTCCTAATATTTTCCTACCATCTTCCCTCAGCATCTAATTATCAAATTAGTACTGTGGTGGTTTGAAGGGGAGGGCCCCATAGGCTCCTATGTTTGAATACTTGGTCCCCAGTTGGTGGAACTGTTTGGGAAAGATGAGCAGACACGACCGACCTTGCTGGAGGAGGTGTGTCTCTGGGGTGGGTTTTGAGGTTTCAAAAGTCCATGCAATTTCCCTGATGTGCGTGCGCTCGCGCTCTCTCTCTCTCTCTCCCTCTCTCTCTCCCTCTCTCTCCCTCTCTCTCTCCCTCTCTCTCCCTCCCTCCCTCCCTCCCTCCCTCCCTCCCTCCCTCCCTCTCTCTCTCTCTCTCTCTCTCTCTCTCTCAACATGTAAACTCTGTTACTGCCCCAGCATCATGCCTGCCGTGCCTCCCTTTAGGATGGTCATGAACTTTAGCCCTCTGGAACTAGGAACCCCCAAATTAAAAGCTGTTTTTGTTTCTGAAGACAGGGTTTCTCTGTGTAGTCCTGGCTGTCCTAGAACTCACTCACTCTGTAGACCAGGCTGTTCTTCAACTCAGAGATCCATCCGCCTGTCTCTGCCTATTAGCTGTAGTATTAAGGTCACTCCACGTAGTTAAAAGGGAGTCTTATTTTGTGGGGTAACTTACAAGTGAAGGGATAGGTTACAGGGTCCAGGAAAGGTGTAGCGAAGTCCAGACGTGTTCCCTGGAAAACTCTGCTTGGTCTACCTCCAGCATCCAGGATCCAGGAACCAAGAGCCGGCACACCTGGATCTCGGGTCTTAAGGGCTCCTGTCTTGGCCCTACCTTATAGGCTGGCCTCAAACTAAGAGATCCACCTGCCTCTGCCTCCCGAGTGCTGGGATTAAGGGTATGTACTACCACTGCCCAGCTATAAGCAGCATTTTAAAAAATTAACCACAAGTGTAATTTCACAAATTAAACTTTTTATTTTAAAAATTATAAGGAATATCCATTTGTATTTTAGGACAAACCTGTTTTTATTTTTCAGTTAAGGGTAACTGTCTAACTCTTCCTAGGCAGGTTGTAGAATACCAAAATTGACAAGAAAAAAGTAAGTCAAATCATCTTTGCAATACAGATTTATTTCTAATAATCATGATGATGAGAAAAATCAATAATCCCCCAGCCTGATTTTTAATGAGGATCTGGCTGCAGAGAACATGCAACACACTGCAATAAAACCAAAAGAATAATTTGAATGTTTCTTAAAGTTCTTCAAATAAAGGGAGAGAAAAAGCTGTTTGCTACTGTCAGTGAAAAGCATTTATTTGTACTCTACAAAGACTTTTATTTACTTGCAAAAACTGTGTGTGTGTGTGTGTTACACACACAGTGGGTATGTGTGTTACCATTAAAATGTTAGCAGCGGCTCTTGGGAAAGGGGATTCATTAGTCAGGGCCCTCTAAAGGAACAGAGCTAGTGATGAAATTCACAAAGTTTCTTTACCGAAAGGTCCTCTTTCCAACAGAATTTCCAGAATTAATGTGACCAATTCCAGCAATTTATTACCAAGTTTAAGGAAAGTCGAAGTTTGTAACTCAGCTAGATGTTACAACCAGGATTTCTAACACGGTATAGTATTTCCTTTAAGATATGTTTAGGAAGGAAGCATATTTGAAAAACTGTTTTGGTGCCCTGTGGAAGCGCAGACAGGCTGGATAGACAGATATCTAACACCAATGGATCCCCCCACACACACACAAACGAAGGTTCACAGCTGAAAGGTCTTGCTAAGTTTCTGCAGAGATACTGTGAGGAACTGTAGGGGAGACCGTTGGCTGGTAGCAGGAGTTCAAGTTGGCAGAAACCAGCATACTTTCACTGAATGACCCACCAGGAGGCACCTGTCCCCAAAAGGCATGGAGGCAGTTGTTGAGGGCAGGACTGTTCATTCAAAAGCTGTGCTCTGGGCTCTGTTTTCTAGCATGGCAAACAAGCTCTGCTTACAGAGCTTCTTGGCACCCAGAGGTGGCTCTCAAGACAGGTAAGTTCAAAGGTCACTGAAAGTGAACAATAAAGTCATGTCTTGGATGGAGCATAAATCTGATTTGGTTTATTTTTTTCATAATGATTTATGGCTCTCAAAACAGTTGTCAGATTTTTTTTTTTTTTGAAAAATTCAATGTTGCTTCAAGGAAGTAACTGGAATGTATTTATGTTAAAAGATAAAATTGAAACTTTTACTTAAAAAGCTAACATGAGGAAACAGAGTGAAAATTAGTTCTTTAGAGATGTTTATAGTAGAGATGATTTTATAATGAAAAATAACCTCCTCAGGCAGAGAATATGGATAGCTCAAGGGTTAAGAGCACTTGCCCTTCAAAAGACTCAAAAGACCCAAGTTCGGTTCCTCCACCCCCATGGTTGGCTCACTAGCCCCCGTAACCACAGCTCCAGAAGATCTGGCACCTCTTCTGGCCCCCAGGGCACTGTACACCCTTGATACACACATGCAGGCAAAACACGCATATGTATAAATTTTTTTCTGAAAATCTGATGGAGATTGCTCTCCCCAGAAAATCACAAGTTCATATTCCTTCACCTCCCAGTGCTATACGCTAAATGTCAAGAGCTTTACAAAGCACAAAGTCAGTTCAAGGGATTCCCTACTTAGGAATTCCTGAGGGAAAATTTTAGCAGTTTATCATACTGAACAGAAATCATGGAAAGCAACGCCTTCAATACCCCATTTCAATCCCTTACTCCACCTGAGACCCAGTTCAAATTCCATTTTACACATTATTTTTGAATGATCCAGTGTACATTGTATACAGGAAGAGTTGACTGGGATTCAAGAACAGACTTGTATTGATTCCTAAAAATTTTGAACAGGGGCCCATTTTTCTAGAGATGGTTTGAAAAGATTGTGTGTGTGTGTGTACACGCATGGACACACAGAGGTTCTTATGGTGCTACTTATTGTATGGTGTTTGTCTTAGCTATCACTGGGGTAGGAACTACACACTCCATCGCACCCACAGTAGATATTTAGGGTTTGTTGCCATGGAATTGCCCCCTTCAAAACCTTTCAATTATATTACACTGAATGATGAAACCAGTTACATTTATTGGCACCACGGGTGGTTTTGTTTTGTTAACAGATACACAGGTATCTTCATTAATGGCAGTGGAAGCGACATGAAAACAGCTTTTGAAAACAGAGTTGGGAGGCTCTGAAGGAAGCTATACAAAGCTCTGACCTGGACATCTGACCTTTGGCTGCCGCCACCCTTCGTCCACAATGACCACAACTGGGAAGGTTACATTGTATCCAAAGGTTCAAGATGCATACCAAAAGGTTACCGGACACAGTGATACAAAGGACACACTACCTTTCCTTTATCTTCCACAGGTCTCCTGGGGTGTGGATACATAACCTCTAAGCCAGTCTGGACTGGAACACCAAGCCATTTTTGATGTCCTAGCCTCCAGAGGACTAGGATTACAGGTGTCCTTCACCAGCCCGGCTCCTACGGGTCACCCAGGTGTTCATCCATATTAAATGCTCCACAATAAATTCCCACTTCTCTCACCTTCCTGGAATCTTGCTTAATTTACTTCAGTGTCTGTCCCCTCAAACTTACAATTCCCCAAAACACCCTCCCCAAAACGATTTCCTTCTCATCTTAGCCGCGTGACTAGAACAGATCACTAATCGCTTTCCAAGTTTACCAAAGCGGACACACAAAGTTTTAAACACAACTATCCAGCCGGGTAAACAAGCAGACACTGTTTAAACACACACACACACAAACAAACACCTCTCCCTCAAAGTCTAAGGCAGACTTAGCAGACACTGTTAAACACACACACACACACGCACAAACAAACACCTCTCCCTCAAAGTCTAAGGCAGACTTAAAACTTCCAGGAGGCGGGGAAAGCCCTACAAGGACTTAACTTCACGTCCTTTTTGCTTGTCTTTTCCAACTCAGGGCGACCCTACTTACTACAGGGTGAGGGACAACCTGGCACTTCCCTGCCCCTCACGGGGGGGGGGGGGATGCCATCTGCAGGAGCTGGAGGCAGGCAGGGCTCTTAACAAAAGGGCTCCCGGGGGGTGGAGTGGGGGGGACAGGGATGTCCGCGATGTGCCCGGTCGGTGCAGGCGACACCGTGGGCCACCTTCCCTCCCGGACCCGATCGCAGCAGCGGCGGCGGCGGCTCGTCCTCGGGGTGGAAGGAGAGAGATCGAGCGAGCCCAGGGCGGCCGACACCCCTTCCCGTGGCCCCGGGGTCCGCGGCCCGCCGCCGCCCCCTGCCCAGCACCCACCCCGCGCGCAGCCCCGGGGCGGCGGCGGCGGAGGAAGCGGCGCCGAGACGGAAGCGTTCCCCGCGGGTGAAAGGTCACCGTGCCCGCCCGGCCGCCCGGCCTCCCGCGGCGTCGGGCAGCTCCGCCGGTTCCCTCCCGGGGGGCTCGGGGTAGGGGGGAAGCGGGGCGCTCGCTCGGCGGTTGAGCCGTCCCGCAGCCGACTTACCCCTGCCGCCGCGGCCGCCGCTGGGCTGGAGAGAGCTGACGCGAAGGGGGGGAACCCGAGGCCGAGACCGGGGAGAGCGGGGGACGGGGGAACGGGACGGACGAGGGGAGCTTTCCGGGTTTGGGAAGACTTGGGGGTGGGGTGGGGGGGTGGGGAGGTCAGAGTTCGTGACCCCTCCCCGGGCTCGGCGCGGCGCGGGGCTCTCGGCGCCTGCGCGGTGGCGCGGGGGAGCCGCGGCCGGCCGCGGTGACGTTCCCTGGGTGAAGCCGAGGGGCCCCCCGGCGGCCCGGCGGCCGGGCTGGAAGTCGATTGCCCCCTGCAGGTGTGGAGGGGTACCGCCGCCGCCGCCGCCGGTCAGGTCCGACGTCCTGGGGAGGCTGGAGCAGCAGCATCGAGTGTGAGCGTCAGCCTGCAACTCCTTGCAACCCGTGCTGGGCACGTACCCAAACTCACATCCCTAGACAGAAACGACTACCGAGGGCCGCGTGGATGGCTCGGTGGTGAAGGGTGCTTGCTGCTCCTCCAAGGGAACTCAGTTTGATTCCCAGCACCCACAGGACGGGTCACACCACCTTGTGTAACTCCGGTTCCATTGGATTTGGTGCCCTCTTCTGGTGCACAAACACGTGTGCAGGTCAAACACACTACACTTAAAGGAAAAAAAAAATTTTTTTTTTTTTTTTTTGGTTCCTTTATGTAGCTTTGGAGCCTGTCCTGGAACTTCCTTTGTAGACCAGGTTGGCCTTAAACTCACAGAAATTCGCCCGCCTCTGCCTCCTGAGTGCTGGGATTAAAGGCGTGCGCCACCACCGCCCGGCTTAAAGCAAAAAAATCTTAAAAGAAAGAAGAAAAAGACCAAAGTCTTTGAAACCGGGCCTGTTGGAAACCCAGACATGTCTTTTAACTCGTGACCCACCTGCCTTTCCTCTCCAGTGCTGTAGGATTTTTGAAGTTTATTATTTTTTATTTTTTATTTTTAAAAGATTTATTTATTATGTATACAGAAGAGGGCGCCAGATCTCAGTACAGATGGTTGTGAGCCACCATGTGGTTGCTGGGAATTGAACTCAGGACCTCTGGAAGAGCAGTCAGTGCTCTTAACCTCTGAGCCATCTCTCCAGCCCTTGAAGTTTATTTATATGGGTGTTTTACCCGCACCGTATGCCTGTGCACCCCAAGTGTGCCTGGAGGACGTGGAGATCCTGTGGATCTGAAATTACAGATGGTCGTGAGTGGCCACATGGGTGCTGGGAACTGAACCTGGGTCCTAGAAAAGAGCAGCTAGTGCTCTTAACTGTTGAGCCATCTCTCCAGTCCCTGAAAGGACGTTTTGAGTAATAATAAGCAACCTAATCAGTTTGGGATAGATGTCTTTAATCTCTGGAAAACTGGACTTTGTTTTATAAGCACTCTCTTAGATTAGTTTAGAGTGCTAAGCAGTCTGGGTAGAACCCAGTCACATACAGTCACATACAGCCTCCCAGCACTATGAGAACAAGCTGAGGCAAAAATCACATCAAATTGTACTTGGACGTTTTTAGTAAAAAGCAAGAATACAACTGCTACTGTGTATGCTGTGTTCTTCGGGCTCCTTTTTGTTTATTTTGCTAGGCGATGTATCTCCAGATATGTATGTAACAGTTCCTGATGGTCAATAAAGATTTGCAAAAGGAAAGGCCACTAATGGAACACCAAGTCCTGACAGGGGTCCCCTGTGGCAGGAAGCTTTGCCCTGCGTTCTAAGTACTGTGTGGTTCAGACTTTTAAGAGGTGATCCGGAAATTCCCATCTAGATAAGCACTGTAGAAAAGCAACCAGATTCAGAGCAGAAACCCAAATTGAGGGGTGGTGGTGGCGGCGGCGGTAGGGGACCAAATCTTTGGTGTGCGGGACAGAATAATTGTCCCCTGTGTTCCTGGTACCTCATGCCTGTAATCCCAGCACTTGGGAGGCAGAGGATGAAGGAACAGGAGCTCAAAGCCATCCATGGCTACATTGTTTGAAGGTAGCCTGGGCTGTGTCTCTTTTTAAAACAAAGTGCCACCATTTCCCATTGGAATTAAGTATTTAGACATAGAAAAGGGACATGCAACCTTCCCTAGCAATTAGAATTGTTTCATACTTAATTCTCTGAAAGTCTACCTCTACCTTTAGGTGGTGTTTGGTTTGGCCACAATGTAGCCCTTCCAATAACCTGAAGCTGGTCCCAAAGATGGAAAAACACTGGGTTCAAGAAAAAAGCCATGTTTTCTTATTCTCGGTGCTTAATACACATGCCCAAAGGGATGCTTCTCCAGTTACAGAACTTAAGTCACAAGAAGTTGACTTATTAAAACTTAGGCCAGGCATAGTGGCTCATGCTCGTAATGCCTACTTTGTAGGCTGAGGCAGGAACATTGCTATGAATACTAGGCCAGCCTGGACTACAGGGTGAGACCCTATCTCAAAACCAACTAACCAAATAAATCAGTCTTGGTCACATAAACCACTTTGGGGACGTTACGGTAGGGACACGTCTCCCTTGGTCATACTTTAGCAAAAGGGGGCTGGTGCGGTTCATTTTAAAAGTATGGCTTAGAAGACTTCGTTGAAGCTGGGTTTGGCAGCACATGCCTATAATCCCAGTTACTAACAAGGCTGAGGTGGAAGGTCTGAATACTGAAGGCCAGTCTGGATAACACAGTGTCAAAAAATAAAGGACTGACTGTAGTCAGAAGGTTTCTCTGCATCCCGCCTGGCCCTGTGGTCCCACAGCCACTTATAAAATAATCACTCGGAAGCTTAATATTATTTACAAACTATATGGTCTATGGCAGGTCTCTTGCTAGCTAGCATTTATATCTTAAATTAACTCATTTCTATTAATCTATGTTTTGCCGTATGTTCTGTGGCTTTACCAGTCTGCTGGCATGTTGTTCCTTGGGTGGCAGGCTGTCATCTCTCCAGACTCTGCCTTTCTCTTTCCTGTCTCTCTCCTTGGATTTCCCTCCTGCCTCTAAGCTGCCTTGCCATAGGCCAAAGCAGCTTATTTATTAACCAATGAGAACAACATATATTTACAGCATACAGAAAGACATCCCCCAGCAAAGGACTCCACACCAGCAGTAGATATTATAGTAAATTTATTCTGTATAAATTATAATACATATTAACATTATTTACAATGCTATTTTTATTTATAAATCATCTTTATATGAACAGTAAGATACAAACCATTATCCCTTTTAAGTAAAAAACAGTTTTGAGAAAAACATTAAAAGTCATTTAAAAAGTATTTTTGAAACCGGTTCTCACATGTAGCAAGAAATTCTATGAAAGGGAATGTTGTCTCCTTCCACTCCGCACCCCAAAGGAAAAAGAATATTTTCATACTCTGTTGGATTTTTTGTTTTGTTTCGTTTGTTTCCTAGCAGGCAGGTTCACTGTCAGGACCACTGCTGTCTTTGCAGTGTGGTACATAAACTCGTCTTCCTTCTTAAGATTCTTTCCTCGACTGAACTAACCTTTCTCGTAAGGGAAAAACACCAGAGATTTCCATTTAGAACGTGACATTGAAAGTGGCACAGCCTCCAGAGTATGTGTACTGAAGATACTTTCCAGGGACCCGTAGAAGATACTTAACAAGCAAGCATTTATCCACTGCAGGTAAGGCATTCTTCCTAGATGTGGTAACCCTCCAGCGAACAAGGTGAGCTGTCTTCAAGCACAGAACGTGGTAAGAATGATGGAGGTCTGTTTATGGACAGGAGCACAGGAAAAGATTGCAGGAACACAGGAAGGAACGCAGCTACTCTAAGGGAGAGGAGGAGCAGAGGACCCCATCAGATAACAAGGAAGCAGAGCCGCGTTGATTGACACGAGAACAATGGGAACTGAACGAAGAAACGCTGGAGGGGGTTCACTTGGAGTGTATGGGATCGGAGGCGCTGTTCTGTGTCAAACTGGGAATGCCACTTACATCTTCAGGAATAGGAATTAAATTAGAGTTCTGCTTTAGGCACATTGCTTGGGCAAGGTTTAAAACAGATCACACAAAGGAGGCACTGGAATCGGAAAAAGAAAAACTGTTTTTCGAGATAAGGGATTGAACCCCGGGCCTTATATACAGGAGGCAAGTGGCGTGTAACTGCCCTGTGCCCCCAGCTCAGACGGAAAGCTGCAGCAACCCTAAGGGAGATGTAACGGCAGGAAGGTGAGGCTGGAAGGGACATGAGAGACTTGAGTCAGGTTCTAGGGCCCCATCTGTTGTCCTTTTATTGCAGAAGAAAACAGGCTTGAACAGGAGGAAAGCGAGTGTTAGCCATGCTACCAATGCGGCCTTGCAGGATGGGGGGGCATGGCATAAGATCCGAGTTAGAATACAGGCTCTGGACGCTATTTCAGTGTCCCCGAGGCAGGGACAATACTGAGGATGAGGCAGAGGAGCTGTCTTGAGAAAAACAGTACAAGTCTTACAAAACACCTTGGGGATCCTGTCCTCACTGTTTCCAACTAAAGATCTGAAGATTGAGGAGAAATGGATAAAAGAAATCTAGTATCTATCCTTAAGGATCATACAGTACAATGAGATAGGATTTCCCTTGGGAAATTCCAGCAATGCCATGAGCTCAGTCGAAGCACATGCAAGGCATAGCCCCACACTAGGTCCTCAAATAAGAGGCTGCTTCCTCCATTCCTGCGGGGACTACTACATAGGTTGCTAAGAAAAGCATACTTCTGAGTTGCTGTCCTCTGACTTCATTTTTTAAAAAATGTTAGTAAATAAAGAATCAAGCTTCTTGATGGAGAAAATTCGGGCCATCGGGGAAAGCAGAACAATACTCGTTCATCAGAAAATGGAAAGAGGTTCAGAAACATGGAGTGATGTAAAGGAATGGCCCTTTCCATTCTCTTAGGACATGCTGCAGATGGGAAGAACACTGCTTAGGGCCCCTGAGACTATCACCTCTCCTAGCTCAGCCTGCCATCTTGTCTAAGGTTACGCTCTAGCTGAGCTTAGGAGACACCTGAGCAAGGGTTTGACGGCAGCACATGTATGTATAATGAGCAACATTCCCGGGATCCAGAACTGAGATGTTCCCCATATCCAGACTGCACTGGTATTGTTCACTCTTAAATGTCAGCAGTGGAGGTAGCTTATGGGTACAGTGTCTGCTTAGAGACTCTGGGCTCAGTAATATTTTTAAAAGTAGTTTTATAGCAAATTATAAATACATCCTTATTTGCCATTGAATGAGCCATGTTAAATAAATTATTGACCATTTTTATTAGGTTATAAAGGGATCAGGGAGGGACCACATTAGAATATTTTTATGGGGGTGGGGGCGGCACTATCTGAGAGCTTGCATAGTGTCTTTTCTAAACTTTCCACAGACTGAGCAATTAGCAATTATAATCATGCACACAGGAATTACTTTGTGTGCGAATTTCTCTCCATATGTATTTAGATTCTGAAGAGTTTCTTGATTCAGAATACTGGCTGATACTTCTTAGACTTTTTGAGGCTCATGAGCAAATCTCAGAGGCTGAGAATTCAAAGAGGACAAAAGATGGAAATATAAAGTATAAATAACCCTGGTCTCCAAAAGGAATACAGTACACATCTTCCACCTATGTCTACATGGGAAACATGTATATGACCCGATTAAAAGGCGTTTCAGAGAATGGGCTGACCTCCAGTGGCGAGGAAGGTTGCATGCAGGGTTGTGTGGGATTGTACAGGGCTTCAAATCATGCCACAGCCAGAAGCAGCCAAGAAAAACTGCACCTGCTACCTCAGGTCTGGTTTATCTGCAGCAAGTGGCATCCAGAAGGCCTCAGGAAAGTGTTCAAGATGAAAAAACAGTATCCAGGATATAATTCTCAACTACTGACATCACACTAAGTTAAAATCATATATAAAGAAGCAGAAAACTCTTGCATCCTTTAGTATTCTATGGATAACCTTGCTTTTTAGCTGATGGTTTAAACTCAGTCAACAAAATACTTAAACACTGAAACAATTTTAAGCACATTCTTCTGCGGCCAATCAACAACGTTGTGTGCCAGGGGGAGTTACAGGTTAAACAGTAAGTGTGTGCCAGAATTAAGACTATGAACCTTTCCTAAGAGGGACGCTGACTGGCAAAGTCTCGTGTGGTAGCATACATCTATACTCCCCGTACACGGGAGGCTGAGGCAGGAGGATGGGTGAGGGCAGCCTGGGCTGCACGGAAGGACTGTGTCTCAAGGAGACAGAGGGTGACAGGAAGAGTGAATTTTAAAAGTCAAGGGGAACAAATCAAAGCGGCATAAAATTTCCATTAAAACACAGTGATTCCAGATCACTTTTAAAATACATGTTACAGAAAATATGACATCCTTTTAGATATAAATATCACCAATGACTTGGGCTCTGAACCCTTAAGACTAACTAGCAGGGGATATTGAGGAGCATGTCACCTGCCATATTCTGTTATTTAATCAGAGCGTGGTGGCACACATACGTAATCCCAGCACTTGAGAAGCAAGCCGGTGAATCCCAGGCCACCCTGGACTCTGGAGTGAGCCTCCGTCTCAGAAAACCAAGGGGGAAAAACAATCACATTTACACTGGCAGTTTTCAATAAAGACCTGGCATGGTGGTGCTGGCCTTTAACCCAGTCGCTCAGAGGCTGAGGCAGAAGGCTACTCAAGGTCTGCCTGAGCTACACAGTTAGTTCGAGGCCAGCCTGGCAATCAGCAAGATCCTATGGGACTGGGGGGTGGGGGTGAGGCTGGGGACACAGTGATCAGTACAGACTGTTGGGATTTCACTTGACAGTTACTGAGGTAGAAGCTGGCTATGTGGATCTCTATGGCTATGTGGATCTCTATTGCAATACCAAAAAAAAAATCTCATCTAGGTTTAGTGATTCAAAAATATGCGTTTCCACCAGCAATTTTGTAATTGTAATTTCTACACCAAAACGGTGTACGGACACGTGCTACTTAATGTGTGTGTTTTACTTGCAAAGACTTCCCAACAGCGAAAGTGTCGTAATGCAAGGCAGAGACAACAGTGTGGACGGTACATCAATAGTGTACGGTATACAGTATTAAGATAAGTTTGAGTCTCTAAACAGTACTTTAGAATTCAGTGTGAGTCTCAGAAACAATCCTGACCAGCAAGTAAACATCAGCATTTTAATAAATAACATACATGAAAAACACCTTTAAGACTGTATATACCTAACAAAACAGTTTGTCTCCTAATGGCCGTGGGTGGATTTATCTTGGCAGTGTTCATTTTTACACGCCTTCTGAATAGCTGTTGCTCCATTCTGCTGAGCTGAGCCTCCACCTTGTCGGACTCACAGAAGAAATGAAGCCAGTTCTGCTCGCTACAATATTGTGCCCTCCTGAAATGCTTCTATCCACCTGGTGATGAGAGACAGCTGTTAGACTTGTGAACTCCAGCCACGTGACACCTATGAGCGCGATACAATTGCTGACTTAAGCTCTTGCCTACAGCACACGGGGGTTCCTGCACACAGGAGACCACCCTTTCTTTGGTAATGCGATCCAACATTTGGCCTGGAAAGTATGTTCTTAGAGGCATCGCTACTTCGTGTGCAAATGTTCTAAAATGTCCCGGGATGAACGAGAAGGCACAGTGGGTAAAGGCGCTTGCCACCAAGCCTGCCGACCTGAGTTCAGTCCCCGGGACCCACGTGGTGGAAGGTGGGAACTGACTCCTGCAGGTTATCTTCTGATCTCCACACTAACGCCACCTGCACACATACAGTCAAGAAATGGTGTGTGTGTGTGTGTGTGTGTGTGTGTGTATGTGTGTGTGTGTGTACACTTACTTGGCTTTGGAAGGGATAAGTCAGCAAAGGCCCTTATGACAATTCTTTTCCTTTCTTCCTGGTGTGCTGACTCAGTGAGTTTCGGAAAACAGCTATGTACCTGTTTTCTTCCCCAAAATCTACCAACCAAAAATCCCCTTCTACGTCCCCTAAACCAAACTTGTTCCGCATTTCTCAACGAAAGGGAGCTGATCTGGTATTTAGTCTATTCTAAGATCAAGAGTTTACATATAATACGAAAGCTTTCCAAAATTTCATAGACGTCATCACAAACTCTTGACTCTCAAAGCTGCCTCTGACAAGACACAGCTGTAGCCACTCGGAATACGCTTGCGCGGTCCCCGTTCGCTCTTTGTTATCTGGACTCCCTGAAAGCCACCCCGCCCCTACGCTTACTGGCAAAGGACTTCTTACAGTAAGTACCAGATTACAGAAGGAAGAACTGGAGCAGGCAATGAACGTCTGAAATCACTAAATCTCCGAGTGGTCTGCAACCCAGTCAGCTCCAATTTCAAGGACAGGATTTCCCAAACTTCCAGTTTTAGGTGCAAATGGCTTATGTTATACTGCAACGGAATACTTTTAAGAAGTCCCGCAGGGGCTGGAGAGATGCTCAACACTTAAGACTGCCCTAGAGGAGCCAGGTTCAGCTCCCAGGACCCGTATGGTGACTCACAACCATCTCTATGTAACTCCAGTTCCAGAGGACCTGATCATCCCTTCTGACCTCCACCAGGCACCAGGCACACACACACACACACACACACCCCAAATCGAATCTAATAAAACCTTATCACAAAGGAGCAATTCAATTCTCAATACCCAGCAGAGTCATGTGGATAAACAAACAGCTGCACATTACTGTGTATCCTAAAGCAGATGGAGGCGGGGGGACTCTTTAAGAGTGTAGCCTTGTGCCTGGCTGTACTCAGGAACATCTGCAGCTCCAGCACATTAACTCCCAGCTGCCTACAAAAGTGCGCACCCTGCCTCTACTCAAAAGCATTCCCTTGGATCCCAAGCGCTTACTTCACTGGAAAGCCTGCTGGGAAAACACACAGGCAGCGGTGTGCTCCGTGAGGTGGAGCAAATCAAATGTGAGGAGAGGTAAGCTGAGCCATTTGCTCAGAGGGGCCCCTTCACTTCACGGGTACACACCCTTGGGTTACACAGTCTCCTAGGACCTCAAATTAAGATCCTTGCGGGGATTTTGAAGAGACTGCTCAGTCTCGAGCATCTAAAAGGATACCTGCTTCCTTCTGCTCGGTCCCCAGAAACCGCCTGTGGGTCTCTTAATGTGTCTGACTTTCCCTGCCCGGCCGTAAGCCAGCCAGCGGTTGTTTATAAAGTGCTGCTGCCCACAGAACAACTGGATGGGGAATCCCTGCCCTCACTGAAGGCCAGGGTTCACACCTGCATTTCCACCCCGCCGTCGGAGCGGAGCTCCAAGAGCTTCCTCCCAGGTCACATGTGGACACACACTATGGACAGGACTACCCATTTTCTTTCCTCTTCTGTTTAAAAATCATCTGAATTGCCGGGCAGTGGTGGCGCACGCCTTTAATCCCAGCACTCGGGAGGCAGAGCCAGGCAGATCTCTGTGAGTTCGAGGCCAGCCTGGGCTGCCAAGTGAGTTCCAGGAAAGGCGCAAAGCTACACAGAGAAACCCTGTCTCAAAAAAAACCAAAAAAAAAAAAAATCATCTGAATAACTGGTTAAATCTTTCTACTTTGGATCTCTGATGTAAATTCTGAGTTGTTCTCTGTGCTTTTAAAGTATCATTTAAAACAAGAGCTTGCATTACTTACTTCTGGGTGGAGTGGGCATCATCTGCCTTAAATACATAAAACACCATGCCTTTGTGCAGTAACTGAAACACTTTGGACTCCGAAGTCTCGTCTTTGACTTGTGTGACGGTAAATCCTAATAAAGGCTGACTCTCCAAAGCTGCCACATCCTAATTTAAAAACAGACAAAGGAAGATAGGCTTTTAGATTGAGATGTCATCCGGTCTGGAAAGTCTAGATCTATATAGCTCAATTTAATATATGACCCAGTAATTCTAGCAGTTTATTTTTATTTCACCGGCAGTGAGCCGCCTACTGGCCACCTGCCAGTTCTCAGCCTGTTCACACCCACTGAAATTCCCACTGCTTTCACGGTAGCCAGGGAAAGCAAGTAGTGGCTCACACCTGCAATGCTAGCACTGGAGAGGGCGAGGCAGGGGAATGACTGTGACTTTGAGGACAGACAACCTGGGCTATTTGGTGAGTCACCGTCTTAAAAAAAAAATCACAGATGAAAGCCCAGCACCACCACCTCCCAGCGCCTAAAACAGTGCTTGCTTGGCATGCCCAGGGCCCCCCATGCACACCCTCAGCTCCCCATAAAGCAAACTCTTCCAACAAATCCCACGGAACTAAGACAAGGCCTCAAAGTCACTCTTGGGCGTCCATCTTACCTCGCTTGCGGCGTATGTATAGAGCACTTTGTTTTTGATGACGAACCACAAGTGTTTCCAGGGCTTTTTGCTGCCCTTGGATCGGTAAAGGTAGCCACTCATGGTGGAGTCTTCGGTGTTTGCAGACACCTGGGGAAACAAGTCCCGTGCAGTTCAGCGGCTCACAGGCTACTTTTCAATAACAACAAACACCACCACAGAAAGCGGTTCCTGCACACACTAGCTGTGGCTGCATTCCTGCGTTCCTGCATTCCTGCTGAGCTGCACCTGGCCCTAATCCATCTTTCGTCTAGCAGACACCTTCTGTTTCCCTTGTTGCCCTCCATGTGGATCCTGTCTCTCAGTCTTCCAAGGATACAAAGGCCTATGCAAAACTTGATTCAGGAAACCCGGAAAACCGTGGTACCTGACAAATCGAGGAATTTGCACTTGGCATTGTATTGTTGGGAGCCCCTTTCAGGTTGTTTTGAGCACATGGACATGAACTGGCTAAACTGTATTGGAGAGAAATAAAACCGCCTTAGGCGAAGGGTTCTTGTGTCAGTCCTTTGAGGCTGGACCCCCCTGCAGCTATGAAAGGCTAGATTCATTCTTAAGATGCCTCTTCATTCCAAGGACCTATGTGAACCCACACACCCCTGTAGCGACTCACACAGCTACATTTGGCGCCCAACGTGGGGCTTAAAGAAGGAAAAGGATGCATTGAAGAAGGACAGAGGAGCCGGTCATCTTAACAACTAGAGGGAGCACTCTCAGGGTAAGAGGACTCCAGGATTGGCAGCGTCATGGGGAATTTAAATTCCCCATCTCAGGAGCAACAGAATGTACAGTTGCTAAATGCTTGTCAAAATAAAAAGTGGCAACTGCACAAATTTTAAAGATAGAAAAAATGGCTCCTGAGTCAGGAAATAAATTCAGGAAAAAGACCTTTCTCAAAAAGGGAAAGAAAAGCCGGGCGGTGGTGGCGCACGCCTTTAATCCCAGCACTCGGGAGGCAGAGGCAGGCGGGTCTCTGTGAATTCGAGGCCAGCCTGGTCTACCAAGTGAGTTCCAGGAAAGGCGCAAAGCTACACAAAGAAACTTTGTCTCGAAAAAACCAAAAACCAAAAAAAAAAAAAAAAAAAAAAAGGGAAAGAAAGAAAATAAAAAAGGAAATCTTCCCAATAGAGAAGAGGGAAGGAAAGGAAATTTCCCAATAGAAAAGGGAGAGAATTTTTAACCAAGAAAAAAGGATTTTCCTGGTAAAAATGGGAAAAATATTGAAACTAGGCCTGAGGATTTTAAGGCCCCATAAAAGAAAAAAGAAAGAAAAAAAGCCTCCTCCCATTAGAAATAGAGGAAGAAAAGGCTCTTTCTGATATAAACATTTCAGGATAGCTAAAACTCTGCGCTCTTTCTGCCTGCAAGCACAGAGTGTCAGTGTCTGAATTACAAAGAATCAACGGGTGGACCTCACTGCTGCTGGCTGAACAGCAAGCCCAGAGCTTAGAATTGTGTTGTCTGTTTGCTTAACTTTGGTTTAAATGTTTTTTAATTTTTCCCTCAGAACAGGAATAACTCAGTATTAAAGATCCCTTCGTGGGAAATGTTTTGTGTTTTTTCCTTATGGTGGGAATGACTCATTATTAGTAGTCCCTTCATGGGAGAAAGGGGAAGTTTAAAAAGGCCCAACTCTGGTAAAGAAGGGTTACAGTCAAGACATGGAATGCTGAGTCAATGCTGTTTAAATTCCCAGAGATACTAATCATTCAATGTATAAAGGATGTTCTTTTCTTTTGATTGTCCAATAAATGTTTGGATGAATGTTTGATTTCCATGGTAGATGAACTAAAGGAACAGGATTCATAATTTTGAACTCTATATTAGGCATGCTCTTGTCTGTTGATCATTACTGAGAATGTGTCTCTGCTCTTTAAGTTGCTTTCTAGGAATTCTTGCTTTAATTCGATAGAAATATAACACCTGAAAAAGATTGGGTTGTTAGCTTATTAAATAATGTGATTACTAGGATAAAAACCCATAGAAAATAATCTCTTACTGTTAAAGAGGTTACAAAATTATTTTTCCAGTAAATAAAATACAGATAAAGTGTTTGATCCACATTGTTAATAATTGGCGATTTACATTAATATGTTACTTGAGATCTATAAAAAAGGATCCTCTTTTTAAGATTTTATAAAAATACTCCAGAGTATTGCCTAAAGTTACCTCCTAAAATCCTATAGAGATTGTATTTAATGCCTTTATAGATGGCATATGTAAAAAGGACCATGAAAATAAAAACTGATGATAGAATTTCTCAATTATTATTACTTCCATATCTTAAAGACAAAATGGCACCTATATGTAAAACTAGAGGCTTTGGAAGTACAGGGAAAAAAAGGTGTTTTGGCAAACAGTTATCAATGATGAATGGCCTAAATTGAGGTAAAATTAAATAGGATTGAGATTGAAGGATTATTGGATTCTGGTGCTGGATATATTTATAATTTCACAAGAATCCTGGGATCTCAACTGGCCTCTACAAGAAGTCTCCACTCAATTTGTAGGCATTTGAACCTTATCTCAAGTAAAACAATGTAGAATGGATTAAATGTATAGAGCCTAAAGAACAGATAAATATGTTAAAACCTTCTATGGCTGATATAGCCATGAATTTATAAGAAAGAGATTTGTTACAACAATGGAGACCTCAAATTAAAATTCCTACAATTTCAGAAACAGCTCGCAAATTGATGTTAAATTGAGATATATTCCTGGAAAGAGCACTGGAAAAGATGAAAAGGATAGGTTACAGGCTATACAGGTTATACAAAGACAAGGTAGAACAGAAATTGGCTATCCAAATTTAGAGTAGGGGTCACTGCTGGTAGCCCAACATTGTGTCAATATTTTGTAACTCAACCACTAAAAATGATACATAAACAATTTCCTCAATCTATTATTTATCATTATATGGATGATATTTTATTGGCTGCTTCTGATACAGATACCTTAGAAAAAATGTAGTACAGAAAAAATTTACCCTTTTGTGGATTACAAATTTCTCCTTAAAAAAAAAATACAAACAGGAGATTCTTTTAGCTTTTTAGGCTATAAATTAAATAAACTAAAAATTCAGCTATAAAAAATACAGATTAGGAGTGATAGACTTCCTGCTCTTAACGATTTTCAAAAATTATTAGATGATATTAATTGGTTGCAGCCTATAATTGGATTGTTTACTAAAAAATTAACCAATTTGTTTCAAATTTTACAAGGTGACTCAAATTTAAATAGTCCAAGACAGTTTACAGCTGAGGCTAAAAAACAATTAGCCTTGCTAGAACGTAAATTGCAAAATGCTTATGATATGGATAGATTAGACCTTATGAAGAGATGCTTGTTAGACAGAAGGGGGATATGAGGACTCCCCAGAGATAGACCGAATAATGCCCTACTAATTTAATCATTTTATAAACACTAATGAAACAGAAACAAAACTGAGATATGGAAAGAGTTGCTAAACTGAGCCAGCCCATGCATTGTAAATATTTTAACATCTGAATAGTCCAGGGAAAGTGTTCAGTTAGGGCTGAGGTTATGCTTGTTTCCACAGGAGACCTTTGCAACAACTGATCCTTCCAACCTGGGGACAACTAAAGAGTTTGTGTAAAAGGAGAGACACACACAGTTACAAGTAGCCGTTGAAAGCAACAACCTCACAACATCTCAGAATGACACTGGGTGATCTCTGTATTTGAGGGGTTGCAGGAAAGAAGCTGCCCACATGATGGACGGCTCCATGATATGGTCAAGGTTTTTATTATAAGAACAGGCAACCGGAAGGGTCCAGAGCAGAGACAGAAGGAAGGAGACTGACCGTGGCCAGGCCTACTTGCTAGAGTCAGGAGAACAGCGGGGGTAGAGAACGGAGAGAGCAGAGTGAGAATAACTGAGTCATAAGAAGCCTCTGGGCTGGAGGGAGTTGAGGACAGGGGAGGAGGTAGGGAGGCTTGGATGCCAGCATGGACTTTGAAATGTGTAATGGTTCTTGGGATACTGAGGAAGCCTGCAGGCCAGCTGTGCTTTGATATGCCCACAGGCTCCCCTGTAGCCAGAGGGAAGGAAAATGACCCCCTCTGGCAGATGGGAACCGGTTTCACAAGTTCCTGAGGAATGCTGCCTTTTATCAGACTGTCAAAAATCCTCCTATAGTCCAGGTTGAGCTCACTTCTGAATATCTGGACTGCCTTTTGGAGTCTGGAGAACTGTATTTTCCTTAGCACATTCTCAAGTCTGTATCCTATGAAGTCTATCAGCATGGGTGTGCTCTCTGAAGCTTTCTGCAAACCATTTTGTCATCGACTCGGGTCATAAGGATGATGAATAAAGACTGCAAGGCATCTGCTATATCCATCAGTATATTAAAATTCACGTCCTAATAGCAATGGGAAATGACATCCTTCTTTCTGAAACCAGCCCCATCAAGTTTAATGGGAACGCTTACTTCCTTGAGAGCAGCTGGGATTTTCTTCTGTTTCCTCCCCGATGGGATACTGTGCAAGACTGATGACAAGGCACTTGAAGGGGACTTGTGATTCCCAGGAGATCCAATCCTAGGGGGCAGCTGGTGATCTGTAACAGAGCAGGCGTGCGTGCTCATGGAGCAAGGGTTGGCAAGCATGCATTGCTACTAAAATCAGTCAACCATGATGTACCAAATACCCACGAAAGGACTCTCAGAAAACGAGAAATGAGTGGGAGTTGAGTTGATTACATATGGAATTTCTGAACCACAAACCATGTGGCAAGATCACATTTCTGTGTCCTTAGACTTCTGAAGCAGCTAGGGACACACCCAGGGACAGGGTGCCTGCTTTGTGTGCACAATGCCCTAGGTTCAAGCTCAGTACCAAAACATGAAGTAGAAATTCACCGTGATGGACATGGACATGGCGGCACATGTCTGTCACCCCAGATGCAGGAGGATGAGGAGTTCAAGGTGCGTCCTTACTTACCATAGCAAGCTCAGCCCAACCTGAGTTACACGAGACTCTATCTCAATAAACCGTAAGTCAAGAATTCTGAAACCTACAAGGACATCATCAACTTCACAAACTTCCCTACCGACTTAACGAGGTTGATTTAGACAAAGGGAAAGATGTATGAACCAGAGCATCTGCTGGTTGAATAACGGAGCTGGAGGGAAAAACAGGGCTGGGGTGCCTCTAAGTAATTTGGGATGCTGTTTAGGCTGGGGCTGGGGTGGGGTGATTGGATATGAACAGTCTGACCTTATGACAATCTTCTCGATTCAGCCTCCCGAGTGCTGGGATTGCAAGTGTGAGCCACACCACCTGGCTCTAAATCGTTTTCTGTTTCATAGTTTTGTTTTACATGGTGCTGAGGATCAAACTTAGAGCTCTGCACATGCCGGACAGGTCCTTTCCACTGAGCCACATTCCTCCCGGACTGAGTTTAGAAAAACAGAGCAGGCAGCAGGCAGGAAGAGGGGTCTTCAGAAGGACATTACTGAAGTAATCTAGACCTTATTAAGGTTGACAGGAAGAACTCAAGACGAGAGACATTCTGAGATAAAATGACAAGGTCTACTGACCAAGGAGAGGTGCGTGGTGAGGGATGAACGTGAACATTTCACATCGGGACAGCCAAAGAACAGAGGGGAAGAGAAAGGTTGACAAGGAATAGATGAGTGAGTCTATAAAAATGTATACAAACAGTAACTACTGACCTATGAAAACAGGGATTCTAAAAGAGCTTGGCACCTAGTTTTATTCGTACAATACTCCTCTTTCCTAGAGAGAAACTACTCTTCATGGATATAAAGGGTGATGTTTTTAGAATTTAGAGCCTGTAGCTTTCTGAAATTTAAAATATAGACTTGAGCAGTCCTCTTAGCTGAGGTCACTTTGCCTGTGGTCAAATAAAGCTTGCAGACACTGAACAGGCAGACACAAAACACCTTGTATTTGTTCAAGGATTCAAAACTGCCAAGTGTGGAGGCAGCACTTGGAAGGCGGAGAGTGCCAGGCTAATCTGAGTCACAAAGGGAAACCATCAATAAATAAGTAAGTAAAGGTATACAGAAAAATCTCACGAAGTCATCTAATGAGCTAGAACTCACTAACAAAGTGCCAGCCTCTAGGTTCCTGTGCTCAATTTGCAGATGAAAGCATTTTAGAGACTGGGAATGTAGCTCAGTGGTACAGTACTTAACTCACATGCGCAAAGCTTTGGATTCGGGCCCTTGTAGTTCCAGGGGGTGGAGTAGAGAAAGAAAAGAAAATCTATCTCAAAAGTGAAAAACAAGGGCTAGAGAGAATGCCCAGTAGTTAAGATCACCTGCTGCTCTTGCAGAGGACCCAGATTTGACACCCAGCACCCATATGGTGGCTCACAACCATTCTTAACTCTAGTTCCAGGGGATCCTACACACTCTTCTGACCTCTGAGGGCTCCATACATGCATGTGGTCACTATAGTCATTCAGGCAAAACACTCATACACAGAAATAAATCAATCTAAAAGAACATAAATGAAAAAAAAAAAAGCCAAAACTTTGAAACAGCCCACAAATTAAAATTACCTTTAAACTGTGTTAAGCATTTCATCAGTAATAATTCAATAATACGTTTTCTTAGTAAAACCATTTCGTATTGTTAATGGAATTACTATAAAACTCAAGTTAGAGCACACTAGGAATCAAGACAAGTCCGGCAAACATGCTTCATGCCAAACACGGTTCTTTTAGGAGGGAGAGACTCGGGCGAAGCGTTCACTTCTGTATTACCTAATTTCTGCAGTTCTTGGAAGCAGTGTTCACACACTCTTGCCGGTTGCCTTTTCAGGTAATCCAAGCCATACTTATTTGACGAGCAGGCTTGGCACACGATCTGAAAACACATTGCAATTATTTCATTCGGAAACACTCCCGATTACCAGCCGTAAGGAAGGCTGCAGTTTATACCACTGTCCACTGATCAACACAGTGTGACGGTGACTGACTCTCACTGATCTTGTGGGGTTCTGGCCGGCGGTGAGCTAACTTAGAGAGCACTTCCATAGACAGGCTCCACATAAGCCCCGAATGCCTCCTTCACAGACAACGTGCTCAGCAGAGCTAGCGCACACAAGCCTCCAGAATACTGCCTGGAGTACAGGAACTTCTCTCAGGCTCACTGACCACCCCTCAGCCTAAACATGGTCTCTGCCACAGCACTACTAACTCTCTGAGACGCTACTGGGTTACGGGATCCGGTTTCATCCTTGGAGGAGCTCTCTATCACTATGCTCCTTCTGCTAAAGAAATCATGAAAGCTTAGACTTCGGTGTGGATTGGAAATACCTTCCAAGGACCCACCTGGGCACTAGTAAGAGATGGCAGAAACTTTTAAAAGTTCATTACGGCGGGTACCTTCCAAGAGGACTGTTGGGTCATTTCTTCCATGTTTTTCACTCTTAACAATCAAGTACACAGCTTTGCCCACTACATGCTCTCACCATGACGTGCTGTCTTAACCCAATACTAAGGCCAACTGACCAAGCACCAAAGTCCAAAAGTGTAAGCCAAAGTAAATCTTTTCTCTTTCTAAATTGATTTATTGGGCCAGACATGATGGCACACACCTTTAATTTAATCCCAGCATCCAGGAGGAAGAGGCAGGTGGATCTCTATGAGTTCAAAGCCAACCTAGTTTACAGAGTGAGTTCCAGGCCAGCAAAATTACAGGGACCTTCCTACTGATCCTTGTCTACAGGAAGATGGCTAAAAAACTAAGCTGTGATATAAATAAATTGGGGGTTGTTTTGTTCTTTAAGACAAAAAGGTTGGCCTCGAACTTGCTGAAATCTCCCTGCTTCAGTCTTCTGAGGGCTGGGATTTAAAGGCACGTGCCACCAGGCCTGGATTAGTTTCCATTTTTGAATATAGGTTCTCTGTGGCCGCACTGATACTGTAACTGGGGTGGAGAGTGGAGAAAGGGGGGTCTCCCACAATGTTCCCTACCCCAACCCCAAACACACAGATAAGACGACATCTGTGGTTTTCACTACTGCTGCTTTTCTGTCTCGTATGCTACACCGACTTCTGAGGGGCTACTTCTCCACTGCACATAACCCGCAGACACCGACATCACAACCACGACAGACACTGTCCCTTCTGACCTTCCCGCAGGCCCTGCAGTGATGTCTTCTCCAGGTCAGGGTAAATTCACTTGTGCAAATCATACACATGGTGGCTCTGGTGTCAGGGATCCAGATGGGAGCCTTTGACCCAAGGGGACTAACTTCCTCTTTCTTGTCTGAGTCCTGTGGAAGAAGATGGACTTCCGGTTACTTGGTGCACACTTGCCTGCAGGAGAACCGAGTCTCTGCAGTGGGCGTCCCCAGTGCTGAAGGCATTATCAAGGAGGTGGGAAGGGAAGAGGACCATGACATTTTTCCAGTCCTCAGTATATTAGGATTAAATACATTTGAAAATCCTCTGTTGCCAAACTATCTGCAAAAGATGCTCACGATACTGAGATGATTAGCTTCTTCCTGAAGCTAGTCCTGCTCTCCCAGTTCCCTACGGTGAAAGCTGGGGATAGAGCTGGGGTGGGGCGCATGGTGTGAGGAAAACCCTGAATTCAATCCCTATAACACACAGAGAGACACGCACAGAGACACATACTCCCTTCCCATAAACATACACAGAGATACATACACAGAGACACAGACACACATATACTACACACACACACACACACACACAGAAACACACTCCCTCTTCATACACATCCCCCCAAAGATACATACATACAGAAACATATACACAGAAACACAGATACATACGTAGACACACTCTCTCCCCATAAACACACACACACACACACACACACACACACACACACACACACACACACACACACACACAAGTAAATAAATAAAACTTCCTACACTTAAGTCTTATGACTAGGAGAAACTAGGAGTACACATACCTCCTCTAATCCATCTCTGAAAAGCACGTTCCTTTCTAAACCTCTGTGAACTCTACAGTTA
Organism: Peromyscus maniculatus bairdii; assembly: GCF_049852395.1. Classification (NCBI taxonomy): domain Eukaryota; kingdom Metazoa; phylum Chordata; class Mammalia; order Rodentia; family Cricetidae; genus Peromyscus; species Peromyscus maniculatus. The sequence continues at coordinate 19,412,123 of NC_134869.1, read as the reverse complement.
CAGGAAAAGCAAACCCCTGAAGCCAGCCCAGCAGGAAAGGACCACAGTTACCTCATCAAGGCTCCGGCTGGGGCAGAAGGTGATCTTCTTCTTGGCGTACTCTTCTATGGCCCCGGATATGGCCTCCAGCCAGTCATCCCTTTCTGCGGCAGAACTGTCGGGGGCAAAGGTTCATCGAGAAGACATCAGCACTGAGTCCTTCTGTCTTTTACTTTCTCCCTTTCCTTCTCCCCTGGCAACTAAGACCACCCTCCGGTCAGTCCACAGGGGATTCCTTCCAAAAGGCGTCATTTTCTTTACCTCTGGCAGCAGGGACACAGGCTGCTTGTGGTTGCACATCAAAGCCCATGCTGGCCCCCAGGCTCCCTCAGTATCCCAAGGACATGTTATACATGTCCACGTCCAGGACAGCATGCTAGCTAGCCCTTTTCACTCGCCCAGGCTTCCTTCCTCCAGATGCCCATGTGTTCTCTTCATAATGGCAAACGTTCCCACTGCCCCCACACTGTTCTTGCTACATTCTCGTTCTACCTCCCCCTCCCACTTACCCCCTCTCGCTCTCATTTTCTTTCTCTCTCTCTCACTCACTATGCTCCATTCCATATCTCACACTCCCTCACTTCCTTAACCCTGGCCATGTCTGGTCGCTGGCCATGTCCAACGACTTCTTTCTCTCTCTGCTCTGGACTCTTCCAGATGCCTCTGGCTGTTCTCTCTCCCTCTCCCACCCCCCTTTCTCGTACAATAAAAATCTTCCTGCCATGGAGTGGTCATGTCCGCAGCTTCTTTCCTGTACACCCTCTCACATGTCTGGTGCCGATACCCTCACATACAAATCTTAGGGTATGGATGATTTGTTCCGCTGGCTTCTACCACCTACCACACTCGACTCCAAATTTTAGACTTTGTCCCTTTGGCTGCTTCTCCTCCACCTGCTCTAAGTGTCCTCTCAGCCCCTCTGCTCCTACATCCTCCTGGGCACCCAGCACCTGGGAAGGCTCTGCCTCTCACTGGTAGACTGCTGTGTGCTTCTCCACTGTGACTCAGGATGTCCCTCCACTAAGGCACTCCCCGTCCCCTCTACTGGAATTCTCTCTCTGGAGAGGTTCCTGTCCCTGACTCTTCCCTAAGTCTCTCCCATCTCACCTTTGCTCTGCTCCTGGCCTCTTTCCCACCTGTCTGTCTCTTGGCTCACTACTGGAGCTCGATTCGCCTGTCTTCTCTAACCGCTTTCCTCCCTGGACTTGAAGATTTCATTGAAGCCTCACAGTCTTACTGTAAGTGGTTTGGCCTCAGTACAGCCCAATGGCCCCAAATGGCACACTCACAGATTTGTTTTGGTTTTGTTTCCAAGACAGGATTTCTCTGTGTAGCCCTGGCTGTCCTGGAACTTGCTCTGTAGAGCATGCTGAACTCAAACTCAGAGATCCATCTGCCTCTGCCTTCCAAGTGCTCAGAATAAAGGGCCTGTGCCACCACGGCTGGGCACCCGCAGATTTTTAACAATTTCTGCCAACACCACATACAACCCCCCCCCCCCCCGCCGCCACTGCACACACACCGACACAAAAATGATCCCCAAAATCTCTTTTGTTTAAATTTTCTCTGCTCTCCATTCTTAAAAAACAAAACAAAACAAAACAAAACAAAACTATCTCTTTGCTATCAAACATCTCTTAAGATAATTGTGTAAACTTTCTATATCTCAAGATTTGTAAATTTATTGGGTGTGATTTTAAAATCTGTAACATCTATAACAAAGCTTAAAACTTGTAGCAGAAAGGGTTTATAGTTAAAATATATATACAGAGATAAAGTTTACTACAAATGCTTGTATGTAACTTGGATTCAACTCTTGTTTATAGATTAGATTAGCATAGTGTATATGTAACTTGGATTCAATTCTTGTTTATGAAAAATAGGACTTACTAACAACAAATGTTTGACTGATGTTTAAGGTCTATTGAGGCCAGCAGAAACTGACTTAAACATACAGGTCTAGCTGCTCTGTCTTTGCTAACTTTGTCAAGCTTTAGCTATTTGAGATAAACTGAGGCACACACAAAACTATGATACTAAGCAAAGGCACACTATGACAGGATCAGAAAGACACAAGACTGGGAGGTGACAAGGACCTATTTTTAGCACCATAAACCATAAGCTGAAGTAATAAACGAAGGAACTAACTGCCTGTGGTTGTGAGGGCTCACCCACTACTCAGCACACCAAGTTTTCTTCCTAGTTGTCTCTCACAGCATTGGGTCCTGACCCCCATTCCTTGGGTAGCTGTGGCCTTGCTTGCTGACCTTGATCAGACGTCCTCCCTATGCTAATTCCCTGCTGGTTTCCTTCCTCCTAAACAGCTTACTGGAGGTTCCTTGTTTGTGTATCTTGCATATTGGTGTAAACAGCTAGGGTGCAAATATGTAAAACAGCTGTAGCAAACTTCTGCCCTCCGGGGTTCTCCCACTGTGCTGTAAGCCTGTATTTAAGGCCTCTTCCCTCCTTCAATAAACGGCATCCTACTGAGTCGAATGACCCACCATCTTGTCTTTGCTTTAATTCTCAGTCCCTCGCTCGGACATGGTGAACAGGTAGTAACATGGGTGCTACAAGTGGAGGTCCCACTGAGATCCGAGAAAGAAGGGACGTGCTGAAGGACACCCGAAGAAAGGCTGGCCAGCATTTTAAAAGAAAGTAAGAGCAGGTGAATTGTTATGGGTGCAGCTAGCTCACAGTCGCTCCTGGAGGGACAGTTAATTGGACTGCTGAAGCAACAGGGCACCACCATTAAGAGCAGGACAGCTAAAGATTTCATTCAGATCCTCCACAATGTTAGTCTCTGGATTCTGGTCTCTGGGGGATTTAACACACCAGACTGGGAACAGGTTAAGGTTGACTTACAAAAATGCTTGCATAAAGAAGGGCCCGATTCCATACCCTTAGCTACTTTCTCTTTGTGGCACTTAGTTAAAGATGTGTTGCTTAGTGATAATCCCACCATTCTATCCAGTTCGTTCCTCGCAGAAATCCCTTTCTGTCCAAGACCTTATCAGAGGCACCCCCGGAAGCATAGGATTGGACCTCTGCGCCTCTGACAAAGCAGTATTAACACTTCCGACGGGCCCCCACACTCTCAGTACTGGAGTCATGGGTCCACTTCCTGCAGGATCTTTAAGACTGATTCTGGGCAGGAGCAATACTCTTATGCAAGGTATTAGAGTAATTCCAGGAGTGATAGATGAAGACTCTAAAGGAGAAGTAAGAATCATGGTTGAGACTGGTAAGGTGGTGACAGTTATTCCTCAGGGTGCTTGCATAGCCAATTGCTTTGATACCTCACTTTCAAACTAATAATCCTTTTCTTAAACCACATGGAGGTGAGAGTGGATTTGGCTCTATGAGCCCTCTAGCCTGCTGGGTTTCCACCTTAGAACAAAGATCCATGCTAAATTTAAAAATTAATGATCATAATTTTCAGGGTCTTATAGATACTGGTGTTGACACTTCAGTTATCTCTATAAAACATTGGCCCAAAGGTTGGATAAAGATTCCACCTCCAACCTACAGGGTATTGACACAGCTCAGATGCCATTACAGAGCAAGCTACTTTTAAATTGGAAGGATGAGGAAGGTCATGCAAGAACTTTTCAACCCTTTGTGCTACCTGACATTCCAGTGAACTTGTGGGGACAGGATGTGTTAGACGGTATGGGAGCTGTGCTTACTACACAGCCTGTACAACAGATGCTGAAGAGTCAGGGCTACTGCCCGGGCAGAGGCTTAGGGAAAATGCTGCAAGGACATCCACTCCCTGTGGCAGACAAAAGCTGTGTTACTAGATGTTCTGGGGATACTAGAGGATTAGGGTTTTTTTGTTTTTGTTTTTTTGTTTTTTTCCCCCATAGGGGTCACAGCACAGCAGACTTCGATAATACAACTGATAAAAATCATTTGGAAAAGTGATGATCCTGTATGGGTGGAACAGTGGCCCCTTACTAAAAGTAAAATTAGAGGCTGCGAATGCATTAGTTAAGGAACAGTTAGATGCTGGACATATCATTCCTTCCACTTCACCCTGGAACACACCTATATTTGTAATTAAAAAGAAGTCAGGAAAATGGAGGCTATTACAGGATCTTAGAGCTGTAAATAAAACCATGCTTCTCATAGAAGCAACACAGCCTGGCTTGCCTGCCCCTGTGGCAATTCCTAAACATTGGCATTTAATTGTGACTGACTTGAGGGATTGTTTCTTCACCATTCCTTTGCATCCCGGGGACAGTCCTCGCTTTGCTTTTAGTGTTCCATTGGAAAATCTCAAAGAACCTTATCAGAGATCAGTGAGTGGTTTTGCCCCAAGGAATGGCCAATAGCCCTACTATATGTCAAATTTATATGTCTTTGGCAATAGCTCCAGTTTGAAAAGCTATTCCAGATGTTTATATAATTCACTATGTGGACGATATTTTATTGGCTGCTGAAGGCAAAAAACTTGTTTTTGATGCCTTTTCTCAATTACAAGAGGTTCTTAGCATGGCTAATTTACAAATAGCCCCAGAAAAGGTACAGGTATCCTTTCCCTGTCATTATTTAGGTCATGAATTGTTATGCACAGGCATATGTCCACAAAAGATTACTCTGCATACGGATCAGCTAGGCACCCTGAATGATTTCCAAGCCTTTCTCGGAGATATTCAATGGCTTCGGCCCACTTTAAAGATTCCAAGAGGCCAACTTCGTCCTTTGTATGATGTCTTAAAGGGTGACCCTGACCCATTCTCCCCATGAATTAACAGCTGAAGGGCATACAGCCCTACAATGTGTGCAAGAGGCCCTGGAACAGGCTCATGTGCAATATATAGATTATGTTTTACTCATTCACCCACTGGAGTGTTTTGGCAAACAGGTCCTACTCTATGGGTACATTCCCCAGCTTCTCCAGCAAAAACATTACTCCTTATCCACAGGCTGTTGCTCAGATTATATTTAAGGGAATCAAGATCAGTGTTCAAACTTTTGGTAAGGAGCCAGATATTGTGGTGACCCCATACATCCAGTCTCAAATAGCATGGTTGCAAGCTAATGACAATGATTGGACCATACTGACATGCTCCATGCAGGGTCAGTTGGATACTCACTACCCCTCCAATGATGTGTGTCAATTTTTTAAATTACATCCTGTTATATTTTCCAAGATCGTACAGATGACTCCTATTCCTCAGGCCCGTGTAGTATTTATGGTTTACACTTCCCATGGTTTTCCTGTGGTAGTTTCTGGTAACATACAGAAGAGAATAAAAGTCCAGGGTACTTCCGCCCAGATGGCTGAGGTACAGGCACTGTTGCTTGCTTTACAGATGTTTTCTGATGAGCTTGTAAACATTTATACTGATAGCCAATATGTGGCACATGCCATTGTGCCTTTGGAGACAGCAGCCTACATACCATCCATCTCTCCCATTCATGAATACTTATTACAAGTGCAAGGACTCATCTGGTCCCACTCACATAACCTTTACGTGGGCCATCTTAGAGCTCATACTCAATTACCTGGACCTCTAAGCGAAGCTAATCAGAGGGCTGATGCCATTACTTGTATGGCTGTCACATTAATTTGTTCCACCTTTAAAAAGGCTACTCAGTTACATCAACGTTATCATCTTAATGCTGGATCTCTCCATCATTTTATGGGCAAAACCCAGGAACAAGCCATCCAGATAGTTAAATCATGTCCTATTTGTGTTGAATTTTTACCTGTTCCTCACTTGGGAGTTAAGTCTCTGAGGACTTTTACCTAATCATGTGTGCAAATGGACATCACACATATGCCTTCCTTTGGAAAATTACCATATGTCCATGTATCTATCGATACATATCCTCTCTAATTTTTGCCTCTGTCCATTCAGGTGAGAAGGTTAAGGATGTAAAGAATCATTGTCTTCATGCTTTTGCTTATTTGGGAGTGCCAAAATGCATAAAGACTGATAAAGATCCCTGCCTACAGCAGTACAGGGTTTTCAAAATTCTGCCAAGGTTTTTCTTTCTTTCTTTTCTTTTTTTTAGAGACAGGGTTTCTCTTGTGTAGCTTTGCGCCTTTCCTGGAACTCACTTGGTAGCCCAGGCTGGCCTCGAACTCACAGAGATCCGCCTGGCTCTGCCTCCCGAGTGCTGGGATTAAAGGCATGCGCCACCACCACCCGGCCTCTGCCAAGGTTTTTCTATCATTAATAAGACTGGTATTCCTTATAATCCTCAAGGACAGGCTATAGTAGAACACTGCCATCATTTGTGTCTTTCCACAGGTCAATGAGGTTCCTCTTTGGGTTCCTGAATGCTGTGTGCACCCTGTGGCTGCTGCTGAATCCCAACATGGCAGAGACCTATTGGGCCTTCGTGAAAAACTCTCCCCTTCTGATGCCAGTGGGGACTGAGAGCCCAATATGGCCAGCCTTGGCAAGCATTAATGTAAGTCTAGGAACTGTAGCCATGTGGTCGGATTCTTCAGAAGTAATGTATGGTAACTGCTTTTTCAAGTATGTTTGAGAACGTGTCACCCAGGCACCTTGGAGATTAGAGGGTAACCCTGACATTTGGCAGTATGGTCACTGACCTCCATTTGTTAACAGTAGCATGCCAGCTAAGCCTTTTCATTTTTGCAATCCTCTTCAAGCTGGTATAGTAACTACTTTTCAGGAATGGCTCTGTGCAACATTTATGGCCTCCTGAAATTCATCTAGCCCCCTTTGAAGATACCTTAAAATTTGTGAGCCTGAAATGTAGCTAGTGAGATCATTAGTTCTGCTCCTTGTGTGCTGTCTCTGTTTTTCTTTGTGGTTCTTAACTGTTCTTTACAGAGCTGCCAGCTTAAGTCATGCTGGGATCAAGAAAAATGGGCCTTGGTGGTTCGTGTTCCTGGAGTTGTGTCCATGCCAGTGGACCATGGCAGTTCCATACAGATGGTGCTCACACGCTCCAGAAGAGAATTTGACTTCACTTCGGCTGTTATTGCTACTACAACTGTAGCAGCCACCACTGCTACTGTTTCTGGGATTGCTATCTCACAGTTGGTTACTACAGCTAGTACAGTGAAGACCCTGGCAGCGAAAGTAGCTACCACAGTTAATTACTCCTTCATTCTATTGGGGTATGATAAATTTAATTCAGCAGTATACATTTTGATTGGCTTTGGAAGTTATAGAATTAATAAAACTCGAGTTCCACTTACTTTTGGGGTACCATCTTACGAGGACTCCAATTTGCAGTAAGGCTCGTTAAGGAAGAGAATGGCTCAATTGCCTTTAGCCTACTGGCTATGGGTGGGATAGGACTTCTGTTGGTCTTTTCTGTGTCCAATGCACAGATTGCAAGCCCAGCGCCACTTGAGTTCTTTGGCAGCAGTTAACCCTACAGCTCACACTTGGTTGAGCCTGTATGATAATGAGCATTCAATGACGGGTAATGTCTGGGGGCACTCACCGACCTAAGACAGAGAGCCTGCATGGCCTGGGCAGGTGTCTCCATGATAGGTAAGGTGATGTGCTGACGTCCCATGTAACCTAAGACAGAAGCTCATTTTTCTTTTTAGTAAGGGGGGGAATCTGCTGGGCCCTGACCCCCATTCCTTGGGTAGCTGTTGCCTTGCTTGCTGACCTTGATCAGATGTCCTCCCTATGCTAATTCCCTGCTGGTTTCCTTCCTCCTAAACAGCTTACCAGAGGTCCCTTGTTTGTGTATCCTGCATATTGGTGTAAACAGCTAGGATGTAAGTATGTAAAACATCTGTAGCGAACTTCTGCCCTCTGGGGTTCTCCCACTGTGCTGTAAGCCTGTATTTAAGGCCTCTTCCCTCCTTCAATAAATGGCATTCTACTGAGATGAATGACCTGCTGTCTTGTCTCTGCTTTAATCCTCAGCCCCTTGCTGGGACATGGTGAACCGGTAGTAGCGTGGGTGCTATATCACAGAGCTCCCTTTAACCCAACTCCAGTATGAACAGGCCAGCGAAGAGGAGGCCTACCTAGACAAGAGCATTCTAGTTTTGCATTTTCAACCATGCCTATCCTCCAAAACTCTGTGGTTTATTTCCATTCATTATTGGTGTCAAGACACTTATAAAGTCAGTTAAAATTGGTTTTGCATATTCAAAACTTCCAGACACACTTTAGGTAATATAAATATGATAATCTATACATATACATGGAGAGCAAAGAGAGAAGAGACTCACAATCCTAATGAAACAAATCCTTCACAATGGGAGCATAATGATATAAGGAAATCCCCGTATTTTTTGGAGCATGATATTAAAGTATGCAAAATGACCTGACAACTACAGTTAGATTTAAAATACTTTAGAAAAATGTAAAACAAGAAAGCCAGCGGTAGAGCTCAGTGTATTATTCACTCTAATATAAGTATAGACAATTCAATATGTAATATCTATTGAATTATAATTATGTCTTATATAGTATATATTCACTATATGAAATTATATACTTAAACTCCAAATGTGAACAGAGAGACACATGGAAGGGCACAGGGTACTGTTCTTTGGATTGTTTTTGTCTTCCTCCCCCTTTGCCTGGGCTGGAGGATCACTCCCAGGAGGACCTCAGGAATCCTAGACCAAGAACTCTAATAATGACCTATCACAGCCCTAGCTTCCTTGTTACGGTAGAAGATACTAGAACACTTCCTTTTCCCATAATAAACATTCTCAGTAACGTACTTCCCTGATAAATGCCATTTAGTCTATTTATTCATATTGACAAAAGAATTTACAAATGATATTTAAAAATTGAAAGTTCCCAAATTTTATTATATACAAAGAACAAAACAACAAATAACACTTTCCTTTGAAAACCAAATAAAATCTGCCTGTTACTTCTACTATTCTAGCATTATTGCCAAAGACAACGGTCAATTAATGATTACTATGCTCACCCAACAGCACTAAAGGCTTCCCAAACGCCATCATTTCTCATCTTCAGAGCCCCTGGAATGCCCACTGGATCTAACTTCCACCCACTGCATTAGCAGACACTCACCGCGTGCAGGTAAGGAAACTGTGGGCCGCCGATATTAGACACCGGCTTTACCAATGACAGGTTACTGAGTCCTGCGCAGAAATGAGACCCTAATGCGGTAAAGGGCTGAGCCCTTCACCAGCAGGTCAGCCCCGCCTGGTGTGTGTGCTCCGCAGAACTACGACACAGGAGCAGACACTGGGACTTCTGAGCAAACATTTATGAACCATTACCAGCTCTCCTTCCAACGCCCACTTTTTGCTCAGAGTAACTGAAAACAGAGAGGCAGATGGCTAATTTGAGAATTGCTGTGGGATGTTTCTGGAGCCCTGGGAGCATGAGGAATGCGATCTGACTGTACAAATCATGTCCCATATGCTGTTCTTTTGTTTAATCATTCCTGGCGCGCTCTCGTGTGGGCTTCTGCCAAGACAATGTTTACCAGCTCTTGATAACACATTTCTTACAGACCACACACATTTGCCTGAAGCATCCAGTGCTGACATCCTAGGCCTTTTGGAACACAATTGGCAGAAGAATCCACATCTTCCTCAAGCTGACAAACAGTACTGAGTACTTTGTTTCTTATAGAATGTGTACATCATCAGAAGGTAAATTTTTGCCATGTAAAATTATTTTCCTCTCGATTGCAATAAATTACTGGGAGGAAAACCTGCCCAGCTGAAGGGATTTCGGGCATATCCGACCTTGCCACACCACTGTCTGTGCTGACAGCAGGGTGCAGTGCTGATGTCTGAAGGCCACATTATTGTGACTCTCCTGAATTATGTTTACCGGGCAATTCTGATAGGTGTGGACTGGACACAGAAAATCTGCTTCGGCTAAGGGGTCCCACCTTACTGTGGTGAATGCGAGCACAGAAGAGGGACACGCTTTTATTTCGGTGCCTGGGCAAGCCTGCAGAGGGCTGCCAGGCCCTGAAGAATGACAAGAGTCTCACGGGGAAGTGAAGTTCTCTCTGTGCACCCGCATTCAGTCTCAGACTTTGCCATCTCCAGAATGACGGCGCTCACACATATGCGTCAGCCCAGGCGTCCTTCTGACTCTGAAATCCTTGCATGCCTGAGGCTCCATGATGACATCCACATGTTCAATGTGCATGCCAACCCCTGATTTTTCCCTAGACTGCTCTCCTTCAAGGGCTACCTATCACAGGGAATGGCATCACCACCCTACAGCCCATAAAGCCTGTCAACTCTTGATGAATAATCCTTTTCTTTCGCCTTCTGTGTTCAATTAATCACTTTCCCCCAAGTGTTGTCCACATAGGAGTGAAGTTTTCTCATCACATTATTCTCTGTTATAAACCATTAAGTGGCTTTCCCATGGCTCTTATGCTACAGACCCAAATCTACAAGATGGTTCTGCATCCTACTTTACCAGACCCTACAAGTTTCTCTTGGCTGCCTTTTGTATCATTTCCTAGCTCACACTACATGCTCCTTTCTTCTGCCTTAGAACCTTTGAAGTCACTGTTCCTTATCAGCAGCAGGCCCTTGCTTTTCCCTTTGCCTAGTTATCCAACACCTACCCTTCATAAGTCGGTGAACACAGCAAGCCTTTAAGGTCCATCTCCATGTCCTTTCCCCCTAAATCTAGCTTGCTTAACAGCTTCATAACAATTAGTTCTCTTCCTGCATCCTACTTAATCACAGAAATCCTTACTTCACTTGGGTTAATATTAGCTAAGTATGCGTCTGCCCTAGTGGAATACAAGCTCAGAGCAGAAAGGCTCTTTTAATCACCCACTGTACCTCTATGCCTAGCACAATGCTTAGCCAAAGGCAGAGGCTCCGTAGAGGCAGAAAGATGTGGCATGGGATAGCGTGCATGGAGACAGGAGCTGGGAGCCAGGTGCTGACTCTCTCCAGCAGTCAAGGTTCTAGAGGCATCGTCTACTAAAGGAAGGCTGTTCCATTTACGTAGAGCTGTTGGCTGGCACAGCCACCTTCTTCCTCAGTCTCCTCAGCTACATCTCCTGGGCAACTCCCTGCAGCCTCTACCTCAGCACCTGCTGCTCTGTCTGCTCACCTCCTGCTTGCATGTCACGAGACACGACCTAAGCCTCAGGCCTCAGCCCCCCCCATCCCCCCACCCCCACCCCAAACTTCCTGCCCCAGTGTCTCCACCCCCCTGGATACTCACAGAACCGAAAAGGATTTACTCCAGACTAGGCTTTGGCTTAAGACAATGTTGTTACTGGTTTCTATCCACATGACTCGGGTGTGCCCCATAAAACATCAGCCTGCTTTCACTCATTTGTTCAGGGGAGGGGGGTAGCACATTCAATTGTCCTCAAGACCTTTTCCTGTCTATTTACACCTTGCCAGCTGGCCCCAAATGCCTCGTTTTCAGCTGGTCTGGGCTTTTGACACACCCTTGTTATTAACCTTGATCACTTCTAGCTTTTGATTTCAAGTGAGAGATGAGTAACTCTTCCTTTTGGTTGGACACGTACAGGCCATTGTAGGGTTATTTTGTCCAACAAAATAGGGAGGGCGTGGCAGAGGGAAACATATAGAGGAACACTCAGTTCAGAGTCAGAAAACTAGATATTACTCAGTTAAGTTCAACATCATGTAGGCATGCTCATGGTACCCAAAATGCTAACATCAATGATGACATATTATATAGATCATGAAAATACAACAATGAAGAAAATGAAATATTGTGAGTACTACAGAAATAGGACACAGAGAGACACTGAGTGGGCACACGCTGTTACAAAGAGGAAACAGGACTGAAAAGATGGCTCAGTAGTTATAGACATTGCTGAGCAGTCCCGAGGACCCGCCTGACAAGCTCAAAACGCCACAAACACTTGCACTCCAGTTCTAATGGGACTGAAGCCCTCCTCTGCCCTCCTTAAGTGTACAGGTGCACACACACACACACACACACACACACACACACACACACACACACACAAACCTTAATTCATAAAAAGGAAAGGAAAGGGGCACTGGAAGACTTTCAGTTCACAGAACACACAGTACTGAAATGGGCGTGGCAGCACGTGCCTGGCATCCTGAAGCACAGGAGGCAGAGGACTGCTGATAATCGGGGGCGCCTAGACCACATAGGAGATCTGGCCTCAAAAACAAAACAAAACAAAACAAAACAAAACAAAACAAAACAAAACAAAACAAAACAACCAAACGGGCAAACACAAATTAAAGCACACAGTATCTGCAAAGTGGAGTGAAGTGTGACACGTGAGTTATGTTGGTGTATGAATTCTACAACTTTGGGTTTCCTTAATGTTTGGTTTACACTCTAGCTTTCCTGGTGTTGTGAGACAGGGAATCATATCGTCAAGGTCGGCCTCAAACTTACTATACAGAGGAGAATGACCCTGCATGACTGTGTGTGCCAGGAAGCCCAGCCCTCATGACAGACCGGTTTATCACACGTAAGTCACTGTTGGTTTCTTTGAGGTTTGTCTGGTATCACACACAACGGTAACAGTATATATAAAAGCAAAAGACTTGATTTCTATTCTGGCTTTGTTATATTGAGAGCAAACTCTACTTTTTTGTAACTTGGTTTCCTCATTTTTAATGAGATGTTAACTACTGCGTGGATTACGGACCTTAACGATACATGAAATCTTTCTAGTAAAGTATAAAGCACCAAATGTTCTGAGACACGCTGTGTTAAACTAGAGAAGACTTTAAAAGGTGCCCAGCATAACAAGTCCAGCATCACTACTCTATTAGAGGAACACTGCTATTTCTCTATCAGCTCTGTCATGTGCTTGAAGGGATAATACAAACACAAATGGAAAGAGCTTTTACGAAAGGAATAAATAAAATATCTAGCAGCTGACCTACATGTTAAAAATTAAAATAAAAACCTATCTGAGCGAGCTATACTGGCTAAATGTCATTTCAAGTATGTGTGGGTGTGGATGTGACTATGTGATGACCACACACACACACACACACACACACACACACACACACACACACACACACACTCACTCACTCACTCACTCACTCACCTGGCCGAGAGGATGAAAGAACGTTCCACACTTTCAATCTTTAATTCATTCTGATATGCTTCTTGGGTGGGTTTTCTCACCTGGAACAGGGTACAAATATCTGTCAAATGTAGCCTGCTGCACATGGGACATGTGAACAGTAGGTGAAGTCGCCCAGACCCCTGGCTACTGAGGTCCACAGCCGGTCTCCTCACTCCGCTTTATCTACTGTCCTCTGCCATTCACTCTGGGTTCCACATGCAGGCCTGACTTCCCCATCTCCAAGCTGGAGGTCACGGAATTCACTCTACGGAATGCCCTTCCCCAGTGCCCTAGCATGGGGTCTGGGTCATGCCTAAGCCACACTGTCTTTCCCCAGAAAGGCTTCCCTGACTCTCTTAGATGGTGGGCTTTGCTTTACGTTTTATTTGGGAAAGGGTCTCACTATGGAGCACCTGGCATTTCCCATTGTCCATCTAAAGCAGCACACCAACCACACCTATAGAAAGATGCCTGCTCTTCTTGTCTATGGAGGCTCTCGGCACTCCAGAAGCTGAGGCAGAAGATGATCTCAACGTCTCAGTTAGCCTGGGCTACAGAGGAGACTCCATCTATACAAAGCTTGGTATGGCTGCTCACATCTGTGATTCCAGCACTTGGGAGATTGAGGCAGGAGGATAAGGAGCTCAAGGCTAGCCTCAACTACATAGTCCAGCCTGGGCAACAAAATAAAAGCACAATCTCAAACGAAACCTTTTAAAAAGACACCCCCCCCCACACACACACATATTTGAGATTGTAGTCCTACTATGCTGCTGCTGTAGGTGGTCTTGAGCTCCTGAACTCAAATGATCCCCCTCCTGTGGACGGGGGATTAAAAGTATACACCACCAGCCTGTATTTGGCTCTAAACTCCAATCTTTACTTATTTACTCCTGTTATACTTAGGTAGAGTCCCAAGTAGCCGAGGCTAGCCTGAAACTCACTGTGTAGCAGAGAAAGCCCCTGAGCTCCTGCTCCTCCTGCCTCCTCCTCCTGCCACGGGGTGAGAGTGCAAGTGTGTGCTGCCACGCTCCTCTGCACTCCTGACTGTGTGTGAAGTGTGCCTGCAGACTGCTCTTCGGGACCGTGCACTTACGGGAGCTAGGTCCACACCACTGCAGAGTCTCAGGGCACAGGAGGGAGGTTTGGAAGGAGGCAGAGAGACCAAACGAATCATCCTTGAATGCATCCTCACATTTTTACCGAATCTGTCACTATTTTTGTTTATAGTAGTGCTCAATAACTATCCCTTGAATAAATTAATGAAGAGCGAGCCACAGGCAGGGATGGACAGATGGACGCATAGGCAGCAGCTAACAGAAGAATGAGGGGCGTGAGAAAGATGACTATCTTCCAGGGTCTTCTCTGCACGTGCTTGGGTAAGGGAAAAATGTACTAACGCACACGGACCTTCATCCCGGCCAGGGAGAGCATGTTGTTCAGTTTGTACATCCCAGACTGCACGGGTGTTGTATACAGCAGGGCATCGTTAAACTGGAAGGAGAAACAGAACACAAGGCCGCTCACAAAAACAAATTTCAGCAACCAAGGTATTAATAACGTGCAAGGATAAAGGGGAAAGATTACCTGTCAGAAAAATTTAAAAGCAATTGTGCTTCATTTTCAAGTTCTAGTAGAGATTTAATGTTTTACGGATTCTAAATCCCATGAAAATACTACAATCTACCTGAATAAATAATGGATTAAAACAATTCTTCCAAATTTAAAATAAAATTAGATCTCAGCATTTCCTAGGCTTGAAACCAGCGAGAAGGCTGCCCCAAACGCCACCAAGCCGCCGAGTGCACTGAGCTCATCCGCCCCGCCTGCCTTCCATTAAGCCTGGACCCGGACATGTCAAACACACAGAGCCTCTTACCAGGAAAAACATTCGGGGCTGCATGACCTTCCGAGACAGCTTCATCAGGGTGCCTTCCTTGAGAAACACCTAGTTCATCCAAGCAAACACTCAGTTAGTCCTGTGGTGCCACACAATGATAACACACAGGACTTCCTCACAACATCTCCCAGAACTGCTTCTTTGTGAACTTTACAAGGGCGGTTTCTTTTTAAGCCCTACGGGTGATTTGGAAATGGGACTAAGAACCAGGAGGTAAGGAGCTGGAGATGGCTCAGGGGATAAGACTGATAAGATTACTAATTGTCCATGCAGAGGAGAGCCCTCAACAGCCTGTAACTCTAGGTCCAGGAGATCTGACACCCTGTTCTGGCCTTTGAGGGGACTCGAGACACGTGGTGCACATTATACACATGTAGGCAAAACATTCACGTGCATAAAATAAAAATGAACAAATAAATATTTTTTCAGAGAGAAAGAGGGTGACCATGAGCTCGGTAGCTTGCAGGGCATGCTTGAAGCTCTGGGCTTGATTTTTAGCACCTCAATAAACCAGGCATGTGGAGGTGTGCCACCTTGTGATTCCAGCACTTGGGAGGTGGGGATGGGCAGGAAGAGCAGAAGCTCGAGGCTAGCCTGGGCTATATGAGACGGTCTAGCTCGAGGCTAGCCTGGGTTCTATGAGACGGTCTAGCTCGAGGCTAGCCTGGGTTCTATGAGATGGTCTCAAGGAAGATAAAAAGGGGCCAGTGAGATGGCTGTGGGTAAAGGTAAGGGCCGCAAAGCCTGCCGGCCTGAGGTCAATCCCGGAGACCTACACGGTAGAAGGAGGGAAGCCTCCCAGAAACTGTCCTTTGAAACCCCCGCAACACACAAATAGAACTTATTTTTTCTTAGGAAGACAAAAATGGAAAGAAAACAAAAATTATAAATAAATTTTAAAAGCACTCATACATGACAATCAGTTTCATAAATGCTGCATTGGCCCCCGGGGAACTCTGTGGACTGACTCATAATGGCCTGTGTGTACTTGACCTTGAGGCACATCCAACGACCTGACAATTACATGTGGCAACTTCCTGAATTCATTTCTTAGACAACTTCTGTGCTCTGTGAGGAGCATCAAAACAATCTCTTTCCCTTCTCGGCCTCTCGACAGATTTTAAATGGCACGGCCCTCGACGCTGTGTGAGTTCAGTTGGTACTACAAAATCAAATGATCCCATTAAACCACTTTATTGGAACTCCGTGGGCTCCTCTGCCTCTCTCCTAATTGAATTGGACTGCTTGTCACTGTGACTTATAGCATCGTGTTTCGAATGGATAGAACGATGCATATTAGGTCAGTGAAGAGTAACACAACACATTTTCAAAACTAAAATAAAAGTAGCTACAGACAGTGCCTAAATACACTGTATTAAACTGTGGGAGGTATTCTAAAACACTTACCCGCCCAGGTTGCACGATTTCATGGTGTCCACTTAGGCTGTATTGAATTTGCATAAGCTTCTGAAAGTTGTCCTACAGAGAGGCAATGTAAAAGATGTGATGCTGTGCTTCCAGGTTCCATAGCATACCAGCCCTTGATTTCCAGACTTACCCCTTGCTTCATGGTGTCGTTGGCATGGTTGGCTACCTCTATAACAACAGCTAGGGCATCTAAAATATGCAGGAATAGAAAGGGTATCTGGTTATTACTAATGAAGCAAACAGATCCCAGCACTAAGCAGCTCCAGTTGACAAAAAACCTACTACACAGCAACTAACCCGGGGTTGGGTGGGTGGGTGGATCCCTGGCTGCCTGTGTGTAACCAGAACTATAGACATTAAGATTCAGTGAGGGAGCCAGGCAGCAGTGGTGCACACGCCTTTAATCCCAGCACTCGGGAGGCGGAGCCTGGCGGATCTCTGTGAGTTCGAGGCCAGCCTGGTCTACAGAGCGAGATCCAGGGCAGGCACCAAAACTACACAGAGAAACACTGTCTCGAAAAACCAAAGGGGGGGTGGTGGTGTGAGATTCAGTGAGGGGAAAACAGGCTAAAACAAAACAAACAAACAAGGAACAACCCTAAGGAGCCACAGATCCTGTGTCATGGGGCTTGCTGAGATGGAATTACTCTGCTGAAGTTTACAGGGGCAAGAACAGGACTTTACCTAGTAGCGAAGGTCTTACCTACTATAAACTGTCTTGGGGAAAATGATTCTGATAAAGCAAGCAGGAGTTGTGAGAGATAATTATTTAAGAGAGTCAGAGGCTGGAAGTACAGCTCAATAATACAGCACATACTTTGCATGCCTAAGGCCCTGGTTCAACCTGAGCACCAATAAACCAAAACAAAAGCGGAAGAAGGCTGGGGTCCAGCCTTCCTCCCTTGGACTGATTTGAAGAGACCCGGATTAGGAATACGAGAAATGAGCAGCTCTGGATTTCATCCTCAGTAGAGCAAGGGGGACAGGGAGGGAGGGTAAGAAGAAGAAGAAGGAGGGAGTGGGAGGGGAGGGGAGGGGAGGGGAGGGGAGGGAAGGGAAGAGGAGAGGAGAGGAGGGGAGGGGAGGGGAGGGAGGGAGAATGCCACACAGAAGCACACCGGGCCTTAGCATGGAAACTGCAGGCATCAGTTCGCATGCTGGGATATTTAGCTTCATGGGACAATTTTTGGTTTGTAATGTGTATTGACCCTTTGCCTTCCACAAGCGTTTTAAAAATGTCCCAAGCACAGCATCTTTATAGCGAGATATAAAAGAAAAGCACCTATTTATTTATTTAGACTAGGCAGTGCTTCAAATCCATAATTACAGGTTGGCCCCAACCCTACACTCCCGTCTCGGCTGGGATAATACTGGGATGACAGGCATGTACCACCATACCTAGCTAAGTCTACCTTCTGTCTGGGGCTGGGACTGTGTCCCATCCAAGGCAGACTGCTCCATGAAGGACGGGTGTAGAGGTAACCGTTACAGTGACAGGAAGGGCCCCCCACTCTTTGTTGGGGAGGCAGCAGAGGCTAACACCCTTCCGCTCTCACTGGCCCACACAAAGATGCCTACCCTGCACATACGACCGCCAGGACCACTCTGAGACAAGCAGGAAATGGTAAAGGGGAAACCACGCCCTCCCAGAGCTTTGTGTAAGCAAGTGGTCAGCAAGGAAGGAGCTATTTCTCATGTAGCCAAGGCTAGCCTTAAATTCCTGATCCTTTTATTTCTGTTTGGTTTGATTTGTTTTTGGAGACAGGTGTGGTGATACATTGTGAACCCTAATAAACTTGCCTGAGGATCAGAGGACAGAGCCAGCCACTAGATTAGACACAGAGCCAGGCAGTGGTGGCACATACCTTTAATCCCAGCACTTGAGATCTCATGCATTTGCTTGGGAGGCACACACACCTTTAATCCCAGGAAATAATATGGCAGGGCACAGAAAGGTATATAAGGTGTGAGGAAACAGAAACTCGATCTCTCTCTTTAGGCTGAGGATTTTGTAGAGGTAAGAACTACTGCCTGGCTGTTCTGCTTCTCTTTCAGCTTTCACCCTGATATCTAGCTCTGGGTGTTTTTTTTTTTTTGTTTGTTTGTTTGTTTGTTTTATTAAAACACCATCTAAGATTCAAACAACAGACAGGGTTTCTCTGTGTAGCCCTGACTGTTTTGGAAATTACTCTGTAGATCATGCTGGCCTCAAACTCAGAGATCTACCTGCCTCTGCCTTCCGAGTGCTGGGATTAAAGATGTATGCCACCACTGTCCCCTAAATTTTTGATCTTGATTCTGCTTCTTGAATGCTGGGGTTATGGTTCTGTGTTATCATGCCTGGCTTTGGGTACTCTACCTAGCACCAACCCTGGAAGTCTCTGTATTCCTTAAACATGGGTTCTCTTCAATATTACTACTTAAAATTTGTGTGTAAGGGCTGGAGAGATGGCTCAGTGGTTAAGAGCACTGACTGTTCTTCTAGAGGTCCTGAGTTCAATTCCCAGCAACCACATGGTGGCTCACAACCATCTGTAATGAGATCTGGTGCCCTCTTCTGGCCTGCAGTCATACATGCTGTATACATAATAAATAAATCTTAAGATATTTTGGAGATAGAACTTTAGGTTTCATTTATGCTAGCTAGTGCTGTACTACTGAGCTACAGTCCCAACCTTATCACTGTTATAAAGGAAAGTAGGGTTTACTTATACAGCAATCCCTATCTGCTGTGGGATGTTCTGCATGCTGTGAATGTGTTGCTCTGATTGGTTGATAAATTAAATGCTGATTGGCAAGTAGCCAGGCAGAAAGTATAGGCGGGATAAACAGACAAGGAGAATTCTGGGAACAGGAAGGCTGAGTCAGGAGACGCCAGCCCGCCGCCGTCCAAGGAGCAGCATGTAACAGCACACAGGTAAAGCCACGGAACATGTGGCAACATGTAGATGAACAGAAATGGGCTGAGTTTAAATGTAAAAGTTAGTCAGTGGTAGGCCTGAGCTAATGGCTGAGCAGTTTTAATTAATATAAGCTTCTGAGTGATTATTTTATAAGCGGCTGTGGGGTCTGTGGGGCTGGGCAGGACGAGAGAAAACTTCAGCTACACCTACCATATGCCAAAACTTATGCACCTGACACTATCCTCACAGCACGTACTGATGGTTCTCTCTGGCTTGCTGCAATTCACAGTGAGCAGGATTGAGAACCTTAGCATCGAGTGGATAAATGATCAAGATGCTGGTACTTGGTCACCTGGTCTCAAGCTCTACAATTCTACTGTCTGGTGTCATCTCCTTAAGAGATGCTGATGACTCTCTTAAGTTTGACTCTCTATCTCTGGGAGAGCATGGTGTCTCCTTCAACATATTTCCTGTTTGTCTCAGAATGTCCCTGTCATATGTGCAGGGTAAGCATCTTTGTTTAGGTTAGTGACAGTAGATGGGTGTATTTGCGTTATCTTCCTTCCCTGCTGGTACAGTCTACTCACGGCTGCTCTCCACACCGCTTCCTGCTCTGCTTCTGACAGCGGTGCATCCCCCTGGTCACTGCTTATTTACTCTCTGCTTTTTTGGAGGTGGGAATCTCCATGAATCAAGATCCTTCATCTCAAACTCTTTACTTGCTTCATCTCCAGAATCAGTGACTAATCTCCTTGAAGGCAGAAGTCCTGGGACAGGGAGAGCGGTCTCTTGGGGCTCTGTTTGCCAAGATCACTATAATAATGGTGTGAGGGGGCGTCCTGGGGAACAAACCTAAGCCTTGTGTGTGCTCAGCATGTTAGACTACTGACCTACAACCTCAGGCCTTACTTTTTTTCTCTTCATGAGACAGACTTCAAGAGGACAGTAATGCCTCCTCTTCCTCCGGCCTACTCCAGCTCATCTACAGTCCTACTTTTTCCTAAGCCAATCTTCTCTGCCTCTACAACTATCATCTTTTCCTCTTTCCAGACAACTATGTACAGCTCAGGGCATATCCAGTCTAAAGCTATTGGCTTTATTATTTATTTGATGGAGATTTTAAACTTCTTCATCAATTGTACTAGGTCTTTACTGAAGACTTGAAACATCGTTTGGGGAACCTCAAACTTTTCTTTTAAAATTCTAACTCTGAGCTGTGGATGTCGTTCAGTGGTAGAGCATTTGCTTAGCATGAACCCTGAAGTGAATTTATAGTATCACAAATAACCATTACATCAAAGAAGCTAAGCGGGGAGTAGAGGCACAGGCTTATAATCCCAGCATTCAAACGAGGCTGAGCAAGAGGATCATGAGTTCAAGACTACTCTGCCACAAAACAAAACAGCAGGATGTGGTGGCAAGTATCTGTAACCACAGCACTTAGGGCAGAGAGGCGGGAAGACTAGGAATTCAACATCATCCTTGGCTATATAGCAACTTTTAAGCCAACTGATATTACTATTAATTAAACCTTGTTTTAAAAATTGATGATGAGACAATGATTCTGAATGTCTAAAAATGGGCTTGAAACAAGCTCAATTTCTAAAAATTTGTTTTATGTGTATGAATGTTTTGTCTGCATGAATGTGCACCATGTGCATGTCTGATGCCTGCAGAGGTCAGGTGGGGACACCAGACCCCCTGGAACTGGAGTTATGAATGGCGGTGAGCCAGTGTGTGGGTGCTGGGAACTGAACCCAGGTCCTCTGCAAGAATAAGTGCCCTAACCACTGAGTCATATATGCTCTGGCCCCATGCTCACTCCATTTTGAAATCTGAAGATATATAGAATATATAAGAATATGATCAACATTCAAAAATGAATGGAGTGGACATGCACTTGCTTAACTAATTTCTGATAACCCCTGGAAGTGGTTGTATGATGATAAACAGACACTTTGACCAGAGTTAATCTGAGATGAAGAGGCAGGAGAAAGGAACAGAGACTAGACTTCTGTGTGCCGTGGAGGCTATTTTCCTGACTAAAAAGGCCAGCTATGGAGGCACACACATGCAATCCTCAAACCTGAGAAGACTTGTGTTTGAGGTCAGCTTGTAGTACATTATTAAATCTTGTCTCCAAAATGTGGGGGTGGGGGTGGGGTGCTGAGGTTTACGGGGGATGGAAAGGTATTAAGTCACTAGCCACAAATGTTCTCAAAATAGCAGGCTACTTTAGATTTTCTCCTTTTACGGGTCTCTTTGTTTGTCTGTGGTCAGGGTGTCAGTCTGTAGCCCAGGCTAGCCGCAGACTCTCGGCAATCCTCTCCTAGCTTCCCAAGTACTGGGATTACACGTGTGTGTCACCACGCCTGGCTACATGTGTGTGTCACCGCGCCTGGCTGAAACTTTATCCTTGACTTGTAGTTTAGTCCCTTCGTGGAAATGATTTTCCAGCTTAGAATGACTTCACGGATCATCTGGTTCAGTCTCTGGTTGGAGATGGAAGATGGAGAAATGGATCTCTACAGATGGACTCCTCAGCAGCAGAGTGACAGAACACACAGGGAAGGGGCTTCCTGGCCAGGCCAGATGGGACCCCACGCTCCTCGAGGCCAGCCTGGGGGTCTCCAGGGACGGCCATCAATGCCTCCAGCAGCCCTCTGCCATTCCCCCTAGTTCCAGCTTCATCTGTCCGAGGGAACTTTTCCAAAGGAGTTTCATACAAGCGCTTTGTTCTTAGTATGTTTTCCCTTCCCAGGCCCAAGCGAGCACAATACTAAAGCTTTTGTACCAGAGGCGGCTGCAAAGGTTACTACCTTGGGTGTTCCTGTGATCTGCAGAGTCTTCTAGGAGGTTCTTTAAATAGTCTAGAAATGAACAAAGCACAGTATTTAGAACAATGCCACTCGGACAAACCCCAACTCACCTTTTTAATTTAATACTTCAGTTTTATTTTTAGCTCAACTGTGAAAGTACAAAACCCTGAGATATAGAACCAGAACTACAGACTATAAGGCAGTGGTTCTCAACCTTCCTAATGCTGTGACCCTTTAATACAGTTCCTTCCTCACATTGTGGTGATCCCAACCATAAAATTATTTCATTCCTAACTTCCTGTCATTTTGCTACTGTTGGCAATCATAACGTATATATCTGTGCTCTCCCGTAGTCTTAGGCAACCCCTATGAAGAAGTCCTTTAATCTCCCAAGGGGTCGAGACCCACAGATTGAGAACCACTGCCATGGGGGTAAGATAAGGAATCAGCAGGGCTTGGAGCACACGCCTATAACCTCACCCCTGACCAGAGGCCAAAGGCGGGAGGATCTAATGTATGAGGCCCACACAGTCCGCGCTACACAGTGAACACTTGCCCAACATAGCAAACAAGAAACATGAAAAGAAAGAGAAGGTGTAGTATCATATGACGAAGTAAACCATCTCACCTGAGTCACACAACTTTTTTGTCCCCGAGCCAAAAATGTAATCCAGGTTTCTTCATGTTTACTTAGTATGTTTACCCATCATACATGAAACACCTTAATCTAAAGCCCTAGTACAAAACCTCAAGACATTAACACACTGAAGGCCCCCAGAGACAAATTTTCAATCTAGGAATCTACCAGGACTCAGGACACCAAAGTGGCTCCCTGTGTGTTCTAGTGCAGATACATCTGCCCCAGAGGACATCTGGCGATGTCTGGAGCTCTCTCCACTGTCTCAGCTAGGGGGAAGGGGTGGCATCTGGTGGCTGGAAGTTAGGGATGCAGTCAAACATCCTTGATACAGCCTCACAGCAGATAACCCAGACGTCAAAGTGGCTGAGGTCGAGAAACGCTAGGCTAGATAAAGATGCTCTGTAAATGAACAACAGGGTGCGTTGTGCCTTACAATATGGGGAGAGATCCTATTGCATGAATCTTTAATACCAAACACTGGACTTCAGACAACACTTACTTCTCTGCTGAGAAATGCTGGATGTCCTTGATATCCATCCAATTTCTTTCTTTAGAACTTACCATCGCCCACTGTGTGGTCCGTGCTTTTCTCGATTGCTAGTATATAACCCAGGCCCCTTGTCCTTCTTCCCATGTCTTTCCTGGCTCCATGATTTCCGTCCCTAACTTCTCTCTTCTTGTGAATCCCTTCTTCTGTCTCTGCATATGGAATCTGACTCATCGTCTTCGTGGTTGTCTATGTGTGGTGCTGGGGAAGGAACCCAGGGCCGTGGACGTGCTTAGTGAATGGTCTGTCACTGAACGACATCCCTGGTCTTCAACGGGCAGTTCCCAAGGCTCTTCTCAGGACCCCTCCCCCTAGAAAACTTTCCACTTGAAAGCACTGTTTTCTCCTTTGAACAGGACATGACGTGGCCGTTATTCGCTTTTTTCCTTCTCTCATATCCCACCACCCACTCACACCCAGCAAGGTCTCTATTTAGAGAAGGCTGAAGTCAGTCAGTGCTAGAGCCATTGCAAGTGCAGAAAGCGGGAAGACGGAAAGCATGCTTTTCAGCCTGAAGATTCACAAGCCGTGCTCGCAAACAAATATGGAAATGTGGGATGTCAGCACTAGTGTTCCAAAACAATGACAGACAAAGCACATAAACTTCAAAAGGCCCTGTCTCTGGGATAATGACCTAAGAGCCCATGGAGACTGGAGGTATGCATTATAAATATCCAGCATGGGGTAGACCTGACAAGGTGTTGTACATGACCACAGTAGGCTTCCCTCAGGCATGGCAAAGCTTCCATTTTGCCAGGGAAGGTCACTAGAAATTTAGACCTGTAGGAAGGCATGCCTCTGATGAAATCTGAAAAAAAATCACAACATCACGGAACTATATTGCTTATACACTATGCTTAGCCTCCTCTCACACATTAGAAAAAAATGCTTATTAAGCTACGTGCAGTAGCTCATGCCTATAACCCTAGCTCTGAAGCAAAAGGATCGCCCAGAGTCTAAGGCTAGCCTAGACTACATGGTGACTTTCAGGCTAGCCTGTGCAACAGATAGAGGCTCTGTCTCAAAAACAAAAACAAAAACAAAAACAAACAAACAGGCTATTCTTACCTTGATGCTACTCAGATACATTCCATATATAAGCCATGTTTGATGAGTCTGGGTTTAAGAAGCCTATGGCTAAAAGTGCTAGTATTGAGGCCTGTATAGTAAATAGTTCATGCCTGTAATTCCAGCACAGGGGAAGCTGATGAGTTAAAGGCTAGCCTCTGGTACAGAGACGAGGTCTCAAAAACAAAACAAGTGTTAGGGTTGTGACAAACTTATCCTTCTTTATTTGTTTTTAAACATTTATTTCTTTATTCTATGTGTATTTGTGTGAGGCACAGGCATGTTACAACGTACATGTGTAGGTCAGAGGGCAAACTCTAAGGGCTGGTTCTCTCCTTCTCCCATGGGGGTTTGGGGGTTGAACTCGGGTCAGAAGGATGGCAGTAAGCACCTCTGCGCCCGAGTCATCCTGCCAGCTCAAACTCCCCCTTTTAACAGCCGTTCCTAATGCCCAAGTGCTTTGCGCTAAGCTTGTCATTAACTGAAGAGTCTAGATGGGGAGGCAGACTGAGTTCAATGTCAGGCTTGGGGCAGGGCCCTCTCTTTCGGTTTTTGTTCCTCTACATGGAAGTGCATCTCCCCACATGCAATCATTTCTTTATCCCAAGAAAGCTTCCTGGAAGACACACCCATTAGGATAGCCTGACCTCAGAGTCACTTTCCAGAGCTTGACAAGCGTCTAAGTCGTGTTTGTTTGTTTGTTTGTTTGGTCGGTTTAGGTTTGGTCTAGTGTTCAAACTAGGCTGCTGGCCTGCTAGCCTGAGCTTTTAGGAACAGGGGCCCAGTACAGTCACTACACAGAAAATAAACTGAAGATGCTGTTACAGCAAGCTATCCTTTTAAATTACTTTATGTGCATTGGTGTTTCGCCTGCATGTATGTCTGTGTGAGGGTGTCAGATCTCCTGGAACTGGAGTTACAGACAGTTGTGAGCTGCCATGTGGGTGCAGGAAAGTGAACCCAGGTCCTCTGGAAGAGCAGCCAGTGCTCTTAACCACTGAGCCATCTCTGCAGCCCTGCTACAACAAGCTATTAATCAAGAAATGGATGCAGATAAGCCAGCCTTCTGCCAATTTTAAAGGAGTGACAATGGTCTCTACAATTCGACTTTGCAGCTAATCCATCCATCTGTCTGTCGGTCCGTCCGTGATCCCCTTCAACAGTTATGAGTCAGTCAGGACCTTGGCAGCGGCACGAGGACGATGACTGATCAGTGTGAGTCAGGCTGAAGTCAGGGTGAAACCAGGGGAGGAGACCAGACCCAACCTGCACACTCATGGGCATGTTACCACCTCTCACTAGGACCTGGCCCTGCAGAAACCTTCCCAGGAGTCATGGGGGCAGGATCGTTTCAACTGACAGGTTAGACCTGTAACATCATGATTTCCTGCCCCTGCCTAGACAAATTAAGTAGTTGTTGAAAACACACACACACACACACACACACACACACACACACACACACACACACGAACTGTCTCAAAACCCAACGAGACTATTGTTTTTAAAAAATCAAAACTAGGAAAGAAAAAAAAAAACAAAACAGGAGTGGTGGTGCCTGCCTATAACCTCAGCACTTGGGAGGTGGAGGCAGGAGGATTGGGAGATGGAGATCTTGGAGACAGAGGGGTTGGGAGAGAAGAAGAGAGAATTACTGGTATATGGACAACATAAAATGTACTCTTGGACCACCAGGTGGCACCATTGATTAATTAACTCCTGAGCATCCTGTCCCTTAATGTGAGTAAGGCAAACAGAAGGGAAACGCTCCATGTACAACCCTAGAGATGTGCAAGGATAGTTCCCTTTCTACTCACGTAAGGCCCAAGACGAGAGGAGTTAACACTACATCTTCTGGAAGGCCTACACTGTCTACACCAGAGCTTCCAGCAAGCCTGACCACTCCTGATCACAACCAACCAACAACCCACTTCCAATAGAAACCACTTAGAGGTCGAGTCACTAAATTTCAGTCATTAGTGGAAGTCTAGAACTTTCTGCCTTCAGATGGCCAGAGTCCTAGACTGTGTGCTGAAGCAGTTGGTGGCAGAAATGAACTTTGGAGGAGTCTCATTCCAGAGCAGAGTGTTCCAAGCTGGAGGAGAAGGCTTACCGCATTTGTTCAGGTTTCTTCCTTCCTCTATAAATTCGTAGTGAGTTTAGCAAAACCTGCAGAACTACAAGATCCCAAGAAAGGCTATTTATGCAATAAGCCTATTTTACATAGCCTCACAGTCTGAAAGAAGCAACCTAAAATTACCCTGACTCTCCAAAGATCCAATCATTTGAAATACCAAAACGAAGGTCTGAATGTGAAGTTACAAGATTTCTTCAAGGCAGCTTGGAGAGAGATTTATACGGTACTTTCTAAGGAATCATAGGTTAAACTCTTACTTCCCTAGAAAACCAAATACTGCTAAAGGAACTTAGCAATAAAATGACTCTCTGTTTTATGGATAGATTAGTGTCTTGCTCAGCCATCATCAGATTAGCTTCCTTCTGAAGGAGATGGGAACTAACACAGACCCATAACTGTACCGTGTGCAGAGGGGGAGATGGGGAGGAGAAGAGCGGTGGAGACCGTCAGAATACTTGATCCTAAATGAGGTATCTTCAAGCCAGGTGGTCGTGGCACACACCTTTAACCCTAGCATTTGGGAGGCAGAGGCAGGTGGATCTGTAGGTTCCAGGCCAGCCTGGTCTACGGAGTAAGTTCAGGATAGCCAGGACTACACAGAGAAGCCCTGTCTCGGGAAAAAAAAAAAAAAAAAACCACCAAAAAGAAAACAAACTGCTAACTGGGGTGTCTTCATCAAATCGCTCCCCTTAGGGCTCAGGGAACTCTGCTGAAGAGGAGGAAAGATTGTAAGAAGGGATGGAGGACAAGAAAACACAACCTTCTGGACACAGCAGAACGGAAGCACAAATGAACTCGGAGGCTGTGGCAGCATGCCAAGGGTCTGCACAGGTCTGGTCCTGATGGGGTCCCAGGCCAAGAAGGGAAGCGGACACACGCCCTCATCCCTAACCCGGAGGCTATCTCCAATTGATAACCACAATTAGCAATTGATAATTTCACAAAGGGAAAAATACAACCCACACTTAACGGAAGTCCCCACGGCCAGCAGTAGATGGCCAACACAAAGCAAACTCAATGACACTTTTGGAGACCCTTTTTTTTTTCTTTTTTTAAACTTATAGATCTTTTGCTTACATATTATGGTTTCTGATTCTGAGTTTTTATGTTTGTGTGTGTGTGTGTGTGTGTGTGTGTGTGTGTGTGTATTCCAAGTTTTTTCTGTCTTTCTTTTTTTGTTTTGTTTTATTCTAGTTTGTTTTATTTATTTGCCTGTTCATTTTCTAAACAGAGAAAGAAGGCATAGAGTTGGATGGATGGGGAGGATCTGGGAGAAGATCAGAGAGGGGAGGGAAACTGTAATCAGAATTTATTATCTAAAAAAAAAAATGTACTCCCCTGGTTTAGAAATGTCTAGCCAGGGGACAATCTTGCAACTGTTTTTCAGTGCACTTTGATTTACTTTTTATTTGATCCATTCATTTTTACAGTGTTAAGAGATCAAGCCCAGGCCTTACAGAGCATTCTAAACAAGCATTCTACCACTGGGGGTCACTGGTCCCTAGAACACTTTTGGATATGTAAAAGAATCAGGCTGGCTAGATATGGGGATATATGCCAGCAATCCCAGCTACGCAGGAGACTGGGGCAGGAGGATTACAAGATTGAGGGAAATTAGCAAGACCCAGTCTGGAGCAGGGAGCAGTTAAATTAGACCAAAAACAAACAAACAAAAAAATGAAACCTTTAAATATTGTGAAACGCCGGGCGGTGGTGGCGCACGCCTTTAATCCCAGCACTCGGGAGGCAGAGCCAGGCGGATCTCTGTGAGTTCGAGGCCAGCCTGGGCTACCAAGTGAGCTCCAGGAAAGGCGCAAAACTACGCACAGAAACCCTGTCTCGAAAAACCAAAAAAAAAAAAAAAAAAAAAAAAAAAAAAGAATGAAAAAAAATAAATAAATAAAAATAAATAAATATTGTGAAACCTACATTAATTATAAAATGCAATTATGAGAAATTTGGTAAGTTAAACAATAATGAAGAAAATCTAAACCATGAACATCTAAAAGAACGTATACATTTTTTTTGAAACAGGTTCTCATACGGCCCAAACTGACCTTGAACTCCAGATATTGTCTCTATCTCCTAAGTACCATGATTATAGCCCTGTCTTAGTTAGGGTTTCTATTGCTGTGAAGAGACACCATGACCACAGAAACTCTTACAAAGGGAAATATTTAACTGGGTAGCTTACAGTTTCAGAGGTTTAGTCCACTGTCATCATGGCAGGAACATGGAGGCATGCAGGCAGACATGGTGCTGGAGAAGGAGCTGAGAGTTCTACGTGAAGTAAACTGTGTCACTGGGTGTAGCCTGAGCACAGGAGACCTCAAAGCCCACCCCCCACAGTGACACACTTCCTCCAACAAAGCCACACCTCCTAACAATGCCACTCCCCATGGGAGCCATTTTCTTTCAAACCACCACAGCCACCCAGCTTGATGTTTGGCTTTTCAAAAGGACAGTGTCTTGCTATGTAGCACAGGCTGGCCTCCAGCTTTCCATTCCCCTGCCTCAGCTTCCTGAGTGCTGGGGTTGCAGGTATGTGCTACCACTACGAGCAGGAGTACAGTTTTGAATCATTTTCTTCTGGCTTTATAAACGCTCCATGTGTCTCAGCACCACATAGGATTTCCTCCTCTGTTTTATTGCCTGATGGCAGTCTTAAATCTGTTGTCCAGGTACAGCAGGTGTTATAGCATCTTGTCTCGCTCCTGCCAGTTCACGGAACTGGAGAAGTGGTGTGATCATTTTAATTGTAAGTAACACAGATCATTATCTTGATCACTTGTCTTTTGCCTTATTTCTAATTACTTTTGGGGGGATCACTATGAAACAAGCTCTAAAATTATGATTTTGAAAGACACTCTCAAAAGGCTGGCTCCTGACTCAGTTGACTTTGAACCGCTGATCTTCCTGCTACCACCTCCCAGGTGCTGGTATTACAAGAAAGTGCACACACTTCTCTAACCATGCACCTTGCAACTTAGACAGAGACCTGCATGAAGCTGCACATCTAGTCCACCCCACACTGAAGAACAGAGCAAGTTCCTCCCTCCTAACACTCTTCACACTGCCGGTTTCCATTCAAATGTATTCCCGGTTACTGGGTATACGGGCAGAGACATACTCAGCCTGAACTCGGCCTGTTGTGACAACGCACTAAGGAAAACTGTGGCTGTGAGCGAACTTTTAGAATCCCCTATATACCATAACTGGGTGTGCTACACATGAAAGGATCAGCTACATCATGGGAAGAAGGGCTGTCCACAGCAGAAGAATGGTTATTTAACTGTGAAACCTTTGATTAAAGTAGGGAATCGCCCAAACTATGCACCTTAGTAATCAATACCCCCTTCCTCCGGAGCCCGTAGAAGAAGTCACAGCAGACCAGGGGCCCTGGGTACCTTTCTCACTCATATGGCCAGCTGTCGTTCTTGACAGTGTATTCACTTCTGTCCTATTTGCTCTTGAATGAAGTCCCTCGCCAGCTACTTTGAAAGCCGTGGCACTCATTTTAATCCTTGCATAAGATGCCAAGAACCCTGACACCTGGGGCTCAGACATCGACTAGTGGTCACATCATTACTAATGAAACAGTACTATGGCCCCTGACACTCATTCTTCCGTTTTTCAAATACCAGTTCAATTCTAGTCCTTAAAAATGTGGTCTAGGCCTGCCTTTTTGCAAACGTGGCATGTGTATAAACTAGAAAGGGGCCTTTCTGGGCTTTTTTCCCTCCAGACTCAGGCCTTGAAACATCATTCTGTGCATTAGAAAAGCTCCTTTATTGGGTGATGGAGTTCCTGTACTGGAACACAGGCTGGATTTGGACCTCAATTGAGTACCTTAATGCAGGGCAGA
This sequence comes from Peromyscus maniculatus bairdii, assembly GCF_049852395.1. Classification (NCBI taxonomy): domain Eukaryota; kingdom Metazoa; phylum Chordata; class Mammalia; order Rodentia; family Cricetidae; genus Peromyscus; species Peromyscus maniculatus. The sequence continues at coordinate 19,381,745 of NC_134869.1, read as the reverse complement.
GTAATGAAAAAAAAAACTCTGTCTATCTACCCTAGATTTTGATGACTTTGGTCCTGGAAAAAAAGAAAAACAAACAAACAAACAAACAAAAAAAGCAGCTTCTCAGGACTCGTGAAGCAAACCTGACCCCAAGTTCATGCTGGGATAAAATATGGAGGCAAATCTTAGAATGGCAGAACTGTCTCCCAGGACCCTTTTAGACTGGCTAGGCACGTCGAGAATTCACTTAAGGAGTCAAACTCATAGGAAGGCTCTCAAGCCGTTATTTTGAGTCTTCTAAGACTGCTTTTCTTGGTGGCTGCCAGTGGATCAGGTGACAATCTCAAGTACACAGAAAGAGCCTGGGCACAGTTAACCCACTCTCGAGTGTAAAGAGACTCTTGCCCGTAGCTGTCCCTAGCACTCAGTCAAGAGAGCAAATTTAGGCTGAGGGAGACAAGTGTAGCTGGCTCTGTAACAGCCAAGAGAATGAAGCACATCTGAGCCCCAAAGCGAGTTCAAGTTTAGCTGAATTTCCGTGTTTTCTCCGATGGGAACAGTTCCGATGAGCCCACAAGTCTGACAAAAACTGTGAGAAACTAGCAACAAGTTCTCACTAAGTCTCTGCCAAAACAAGCCCCAGAAACAGAGGCATTCGGCTACTTGCAGGGAATCTGGGTCAAATCTGCACTCAGGATTGAAGAAAGACTGGCCTTGTAGCCATCTCCTCTGGTAGACTTCAGGGGATCTGCACCGCGGATGGCAGACAGACTCCCTGTGCACTCACCTTTACTGTTTTCTTTCTATGAAACGGTGACACCTGTGTAGCTCTAGCTGTCCTGGAACTTACAATGAAGAACACTCTGGCCTCAAACTCACAAAGATCCGCCTGCGTCTGCTTCCCAAGGGTTGGGATTAAAGGCGTGCGCTATCACACCCAGTCCCATTTTCACTTTAGAGGAAATAAGAGTTTCTTTCTACCATGAGTATTGGTAGCAAAACCCAGAAGTATTAATAATCTTTGTGGCTATCACCATGGAAATCACAGATATTTTTATAACAAATTATAGTTGAGGCATGAAAATATTGTATACTCTTATCGTACTCTCTCCAACTCATGATAATAACTAGATCTCCCACCAGATCTACTTTAATTCAGTACTAAAGCACATTTGGCTAGGCAAGATAGCACAGCCTGTAATCCCAGCCTTTGGGAGGTGGAGACATGAAGATGGGGTGTTCAAGGTCATCTTGGCTATATAGTGAACTTCAGGTCACCTGGACTACATGACACCCTGTCTCAAAACAACAACAAAACCAGAACAGGTCTGAGGGTGTAGTTCAGGTGCTACAGTGTTTGCCTAGCGAGCACAAAGCCCTGGGTCTGTTCCGCGGTACTGCAGGAACCAGGCATGGCGGCGCACGTCTGTAACCCTAGCTCTAGGATGGGGAAGCTCCGAGACCATCCTTGACTCCACAGGAAGTGGAAGGCCGGCACAGGCTACATGAGACTGTCTCAAACAACACAAAAACAGGCAAACAAAAGGCACAGACAGACAGACAGAATGTGCTTAGTTCTTAGGCCCCCAAGGTCTTTCCAGAGCATTCAAGTACTTCACATATAATTTATTTAACAGAATCTCTTAAAATGGCTTCTCAAAACTACAATTAAAAATGAACTGCAGTCAGATGGTGGTGGCATCCGATGGCATTCCTCCCCACATGTCATATGGATAGAAATGCCTCCACCAAAGCCTTTGAGTTCGTGAAAAAGTAAATTCTTTGTCTGGAGTCTAATATATGACCACTAACATCCTTTTAAAATCAAGTTCTGACCTATAGGTAGTGTCAAAATGACCTTTAATTTTTTTTTTTTAAATTTTTGTACTGAGACAGGGTCTTACTAGGTAACCTTGGCTGGCCTGGGACTGGTTATACAGATAAGATGTCCTCCTGTGTCCCCAAGTGCTGTGATTAAAGGTGTGGGCTGCTACACCCAGTTAAATGATTTTTGATGTATACAACTAGCCCTGGTTTTAAAATAAAATACTAACAGGTGGTTTTATTTTTTTATTTATTTATTTATTTTTTTGGTTTTTCGAGACAGGGTTTCTCTGTGTAGCTTTGCGCCTTTCCTGGGACTCACTTAACAGGTGGTTTTAATAAGAATATTTTTTAAAGTGTAGTCTACTAATTTATTTTAAATCCGCAGATTAAACTGGTTATCACATTCACAGATTCAGAATTCTACAACAGATGTTTTTAGTATTCCATTTTCTACCAACATGGAAAATCTTCGATTTCCAAAACCTAGAGGGAATTAATGTCATCTCAGACAAAGGCAAAGGTTATAGGAAAGACTAATAAAGTGTATCGCTAAAACAACTTTAATGAAACATAAATATTTTGAACAAGATCAAAGAAAGTACAATGAATCAAAGTTCAAAGGACTGTTGTTTGTCCCTAACTGTGGAAGTGGAAAGGATTTTCAGAAGCATTTTAAACTCTATTTTTCAATATACTTTCTCCTCAGTGATCCTGCCTGACTCAACTTCCTTCAATACCAATGTAATGTCTCACAAAAACCACACCACTTTTATTGAAAAAAAATTCTAATATAATATATAATATAGGTGGAGATTTTTAAAAAATCTGAAAAGGTCTCTGAGTCATTTCCAAATAACGTAAGATGAAAAAGGATTTGGCTTTTTATATTACTTACATATTTTTACATGGATAAGAAAGAGTACTTCAAAGGAAAAAGGCGACCCTTACAAAAATAAGAAGTGGCAAGATCCACGCAAATTTTAGGAGAGAGGAAGGGCACAGTGGGCGTCTGCGCAGTTGGACACAGCCTCAAAGAGGACGGTGAAGCCAACCTGCGGGGAAGGGCCATTTCTGCGCTGGCTGCCAGGCCCAGGTGTCTACTTGCTGAGGGATTAATGCATGAGTGAATGGAGCCTGGAAGAGCGTGCTTCAGCACACAGGGAGAAGCAGACCACGATTAGAGCGAAGGAGAATGAGATGTCAGTCAACCGGGCCTGTGAGCTGAGGTCTCTCTCTCTCCTCTCAACTTTTCTAGTAAGCACACTGAGTGCTCGGGAGAGAGCCCAGTGGCCCAATACTTGCAAAGCACACCTGAGGTACTGGGATCGATCCCCAGTACAAAAAGAAGTAAGTAAATTAAATAACAAATAAATAAACCCTCAGAATCTAATAAGCAGAATCAACACTTTTGGCTGAGATATGAAGCAATGCCTTGCTGGGTTATGTGGAGTGATATGGTGTGGCCAGCATGGAGTGGGTGGAAAAGCCCTGACCTGGATCCCAGCAGCAGCAGGAACCAAGGGACAGGAGATCCTAACAGGGAGTGAGACCGGGAAGGAGACAAGAGTCCTTCTGCAAGTGCCCAAGTCGATGGAAGCTTGCTTTCGACTTGAAACGTTAAGTAGTGGTCTATCCATACAGCACACATTCAAGGGGCTGCCAGGATTCTGAACTTCGAAGAAGGAGCACCTTGTCATTTCCTAAACCTCTCCGTTGGTTAAGTCTTTGATGACAGATGCAGACAGCTTCTTTCTTGGAGATGAGAAGGAAGCAGCAGAGGAACACCACTTCCATGTCCGCTTCCTTCCTGCCTGCTGCCTCCTAATTCCCATCAGTCCCAGCTCTAGGGATCCCAGTGCCCCACACTTAGGATAGGGCCTGACTGTAACTCATGAGTCTTGACTGGTCAATACAAAAGTAAAATTTAAAAGCATCCAGCACTCATTAAGTCAATCACTCGCTCTATGTTTCTTGGAACATTTCACTACATATTCATACAACCGCACGTATCCTCTTAGATCTTACTTTGAGCCGATCTTAAAAGACTACTGCCAAGAATTAATTAATTTATATATGCATTTATTTTAGTGGTGCTGGAGGATGCAAGTCATGGCCATGTGCTCCACTGGGGAGTCTACAAGGACTTTCACCAAGAATTTAGTTGGAATTTTTTTTTTTTTTCAAGACAGGGTTTCTCTGTGTAGCTTTGGTGTCTGTCCTGAATCTCACTCTGTAGACCAGGCTGACCTCTAACTCACAGAGATCCACCTGCCTCTGCCTCCCGAGTGCTGGGATTAAAGGCGTGTACCACCACTGTCCGGCTGGAATTTTTACTACAATGGAGAGAGAGAAAACCTCAGCAGAAACTGAAGTTCGCCCGCGGGAAAAAGGCACTGCATGCAGGAAAAGAGGAGAGCTAAGCAGTAGCCGAGCCACTGCCTCAGGGATTTCCACTCACTTTTCTCTAAAAAGAAAGAACGCGTCTTATCGGTCCTTCATCTATGCAATTCTCAGACTGCCTCTGCCAAGAAAAAGAGGCAAGAAAGAATCTCCTAAGTCAGCCAGGAATCCTCCCCTGCTCTGCCAAATACTCAGAAAGTGATCAATACCAGGAGCTGATTCAAAGAGAGGCTCACGCTTCCTTCCAGCTACCGTGACATTGGTGCATTTGAAATGAAAAGGTTGTTGGGAGGAGTGAGTTATTTGAACTTGTCTTCAAACATGGGACCCCGGTTAATTATCTAAATGGATACAGACTTAAGCCTTAACATCCAGACTGGAGAGATGGCTCAGCAGTTAACAGCATGTGTTGTTGCTCTTATTGAGGACCCAGGTTCAATTCCCAGCTCCCATATGGTGTGATTCACAACTATCCCTAACTCCAGCTACAGATCTGATGCCCGTTTCTGGCCTTGATGAGTACCAAGCAAGCATATAGTATACATACATACGTACATATATACATGCAAAAAGATTCCTACAAGTCCTAATATGAGTTCTAGGCCAGCTAGGTTCTTATATGGACTGTGTCTATAACTTTGAAATAAAATCAAAATGAAAATAATTACAGGAGACTAGTATAGTGGAATATGTCTATAATTCCAACATTCATTAGTCTGAAGCAGGAGGATTACAGTGAATGTGAAGCCAATCTGGGCCACATTCTAAGTACCAAGCTAGTCAGGACGACATGGCAAGAACTCGCTTCAAACAACATTTAAAATCAAAATTTAAGAACCTCCCCAACACACACACACACACACACACACACACACACACACACACACACACACACAAAATTTAAACCCTTAAAATTAAGTCCAATCTTGCATGATGTTGGTATTACAAACAATAAAACAATCTGTTTGCTTTGATTACAGACACATGCCACCATGCCCCGTTACGCATTGTTGGGGACTAAATCCAAGTTTTCAGACATACTAGCCCAGCCCTCTACCAACTCAGGTGCATCTCCAGCCCCAAATCTGTTTTAACTAATGAAGGAAGAGGCCACGACATGAATTTGGAAGACAGCAAGGAGGGGTACGTGGGAGGGCCTGGAGGGAGGAAAGGGAAGGGGAAAATGATGTAATTATAATCTCAAAAGTAAAAGAACAAACCGAGGGAAAAAAAGGTGTTCAAGAAGCCAGGCATGGGCTAGTGAGATAGCCCAGTTGATACCATCACTTGCTGCCCAGCCTGATGACCCGTGTAATCCACATGACCCACACGGCAAGGAGGAAACGGGCTCTTACAAGCTGTCCTCTGACCTCCACGTATGATGTGTTAGGGCATGCATGTACACACGTGAACCTCACACAACAACCAAACAAGTGAGCAAATGTCAGGAAAATAGATGTAAGAGCCAGGTATGGGGATGCATGCCTATAACTCACGCCAGCACTCCGGAGGCTGAGGCAGGACCAGAAGTAGTCTGAGGCAAGCTCTGTTGCCCCCACAATGAAACTGTGTCTTCCCAAGAAAAAGAAGACATACTACACAGTTTTAAAAACATGTCTTTCCCATTTCTCCACCCAAAACAACTTAGCACGCAGTATAAATTAAACAGGCAGGTTTTATTATGTAGACCAGCCACGGTACGGGAAGAAAAGATACCTTCTACACTTCATTTTCAGTGGCCGGATCCTTCCTTCTCAAATCTGAGCCACAGATGTCTTTAGCCACTAAAAACTCATTCTACCGCTGTGGAAATAGCCAATGCTATTCAACAGCTGGCTTATGACAGAGCTTTAGATTTATCTAGCGAAAACACTGTGTGTATCAGTACTTCCTCGTCCTGTGAATTAATAATCTCAGCCAAGAGCAGAGGAAAGAAAGCCAGGGCAGATGGGCAGGATATCCTCAAATTATCTGCTCTGCTTTATGTCATTCCAGAAAGAAATCGAGTGCCCGATGTGCAGCTGGAAACGCCAATTCAGCCCTTGACACACCTTGGCTGGCAGGGCCCAGGGTTGGAAGAAAAGGCCCTTCCATCCTCTCCCCTCACTACCAAGTGGGGAGGCCTGAGCTTCTGCGTCAAGGGAAATGGGCAAATGGGCTTTCCGGGTTCACATCCTCTTCTGCCAATCTTGGTTTAAGAGAACCTGACTAAGGAGAGAGCGTGCACACTATTTTTTCAAGGACCATAGTCACAGCCAAGTATCTCAAATTCTATTCACACCACACCACACATATCCACTATTGAGCTGTGGTGACATTTTAGTGATCTTATCCACTTTGACACAAAGTGTAGTGTGATTTTATATATATATATATATATATATAAATTTCTCTCCCTCTCCTCAATACACTTCAGCAAATCTCAGTAGACTTAACAGTATGTATCAGATTGCATGCTTGGTACTGACCTGATGTGTATTGGCTTTTATTAGGACGTCAAACCACTTAATCTTTGTAAACCTGTTATTTTGTCTATGAAAAAAATACCTTGTTGCTGTGTTTACCTGTTAGTATGGTAAGTTTTAAAGAACCAGGGAACAAAAGTACTTGAGTACATGTACCTCGATCCCAATAATACCTCGTATTCTCTTGTACACTAATCACAGAGGTCTAAAGTCTTGCAAATGATGGTCAGAAGACCCAAATAATAACAGTAAGGTTACTGTTACTATTGCTAAGAGTAGCTAATAGCAGAACTTACTGTATCCAAAGAATAATTCTAAAGATCATGCCCACAATTTAGCTCATTAATCACTCCTCGTAACAACAGAGGAAAGTAATTAGAGCCACCAGGACGGTGCTGTGCAAACATAACGAATGATTACAGACCCCGCTGCCCAAGTAGCTAAGAAAACGCCTCCTTGGGATTCATCGTTATTCAGGTCAAATGACAGAGGATGTGGACCAATTCGGTGAGAGAGGGTCAGAGCCGAGGCACAGCCTCCATGAATGCCAGGAGGCGAGAGTGTACCTAGGATGCTCAAAGAACTGGAGGCGGGTCAACTCCAGTGACCGAATTCGTCTGCCATGCAGTGGTTAGTGGGGAGACGGAAGAGGCGTGCCTGGGGAAGAGGGCAGTGAGGGTCAGCTGGCCGGTAGAATCGGGGGCCCCACCTGTCAGCAGCAGCCTGTACTGAGGGATCCTCTGAACTGGCTTCAGCAGGTAATGCTTCAGGGCCAGGCTGGCACACCGGGGGCTCATCTGAAGGGAGAGAGCATTCACAGTAAACCCACTGTCTTTTCAGCAGCCAAGAGCACAGGTGGAAGCTCTGAGGGGGTCACACTTTGGGACAGCCAGCAACGCGGGACGGGGATTCAGAGACGCTTCCTTCTGTAAGACACGGTGGCTGTACAGCAAGGCAGAGTGACTGGAGCCACCAAAGCCACCTCTCCGGTCGCCACCGCTCCTAAGAGCAGGGGTTCACAGCTTTCAGAGCGTGGTGCCCATAACTGCATTCCCTACTGGGGATGTCAGGGAACGTGTTCCAGGACAGTCCTAACTACAAACCCCAAGGAACCAATAAAGTAATACATGGCCCCCAAAATAAGGAAGCAGATCTAAAACTATTGGGGCTCAGAGTCAAACAATAACCACAGCCCTGTGGTCAATAAAGTCATTCACAGTAACAACAGTAGAATAGGGAGGGCTGCAGACATTGAAACTAAGAGCGGCCTTGCTACGTGCCCCTCTCTTAGAATAACGAAGAATGGAAAACATCTTTTTGGATGAGTAGTCCTCCAAGACAGCCAAGTCAACATGTATACACCTGGCTGCATAATATTTAATTTTTAGGGTGTGTGTGTAGACTAGAACCCAGGCCTTTGCAAATGCCAAGCACATGCACTGCTACGGGGTCATATCATGAGCCCTGGAACACTCAAACTTGTCCATAAAGCCATGTGATTGTCCTTAAAACTTTTTTCCTGAATATGTAAAACAGTGATCGCAGTCTCTTCCAGTGCAAGAGCTGACTGTCTGGTAGGATCAAAACGAGCATGGATGCATGCCCTTGCACTGCTTTGTGACACAGCTCTCTCTAAGCAGCTCAGGCTGGCCCTGAACTCGCTATGTTCTTGTCTCAACCTTCTGGTTGTTTACAGGAAATGCCATGATACCCAGCAGTGCCTCTTTTGATTTCCAGTGGTAGAGGAGAGGAAAGGAGGGAGGACTAGAAATTATTTTTTTAAGTCTGATTATTTGTCTGTTGTACAAATCAGTACAAGATAGAAACCAGCAACACTGTAATATTTTGGAAACTTTTCATTTCTCATTTTGTGTGGCTAGAATTTACTGAGCATTTTAGTTTCAAAACAAAGAAACAAACACTAAAACACTGTAAACCGATGGATAGAGGAAAATTAAACTAACTGCGAACAAGAGTGCAATGCCACTGCTCAGGAAGCGGAGGCAGGGGGATGATGGGGGTCCACCGCCAGCCCTGACCCAGTAACAGACTTGAGGCAAGTCTGGGGAACAATAGACAGTATCATTTCATCCCAATCAAATCAAGTGTACACCTCCAATCTTCCCGTCAAAACACAAAACTTTAGCTGACACATAAAATACAAAGTTGGAAACTTTGAGGCTAAAACTGCGTTGACTTACTTATGGAACAAAAATTGTGTTTCTTTCCACTACTGTGGGTGAAGGTGTCAGACAAAGGAAGAAAGGTGGGTAGAAATGAGAGATGTTCCTTTAGTATTCAAATTCATCAGAATAGGGGTGGTCAGGGCGGAAGAGGAGGACAAGTTAATGTTTAATGGCTATGGAATCTCGATTTTGCAAGGCTAAGTGTGTTTCAGAAGGATGGTTACACAATACTGTCCACATACTTCACACTGCAGAGTTATAGACTTAAAATGGCTAAGATTATAAATCTGTGGTGCGTACATTTTACCGTGGGCTTAAAAAATAAGATATTTCATTTGTCTATTTATAACTCGTGTGTGTGTGCCTTGCACACGTGTGCACATGTGTGTAGGTATTGGATGCACACATGATACACCATGCATGCTGAGGCCGGAGAACAACTTTTCAGACTGAGAGTCAATTCTCTCATCCCACATGTGGGAACTTGGGGACTGAACTCATGCGGCCAGGCTTGCCAGCAGTAACTTGACCCTCGGAGCTATCTTGTTAGTCCTGGTTTCGTCTTTGAGACTGGGATTCCTGTAGTCCACGCTGGCCTGAAGCTCACTGTGTGGCTGAGGATGGCCTTGAACGCCTTATCTTCCTGCCTCGGCTTCCCAAGTGCTGGAGCCCAGGCATGAGCAGCCATATGCAGCTGAGGAGACTTGAAAGTCAAGACTTTGAGGTCAGCCTGGCTACAGAGGGAAACCTTGCTTCAAACAAATTAACTAGCTGACCAACTCTCACCAAAATACTGTTTACCCAATCAAAACAGTACAACGTGCAGTAATAGATCTTCAGAATCAAATCATGGACTGTTCGAGTTTTCACTGGTTTGTTTGGTCAATTAATTTCTTCTATGATTTAGAAGAGATTTTACATATATATTTTTCAAGACAGGGTTTCTCTGTGTAGCTTTGTGCCTTTCCTGGAACTCACTCTGTAGACCAGGCTGGCCTCGAACTCACAGAGATCCGCCTGCCTCTGCCTCCCGAGTGCTGGGATTAAAGGCGTGTGCCACCACTGCCTGGCTCAAGAGATTATATTTTAACACATTTTTTTTTTCAGAGCTAAGGACCAAACCCAGGGCCTTGTGCTTGCTAGGGCAAGCGCTCTACCACTGAGCTAAATCCCCAACCCCATTTTAACAAACACATTTTTATTCAAAAGTTTTCCTTTCAATGACTATAAATGGTTAAGGCATAGAAAATGTAAGGGGAAAAAAAAAAAGTTCAATATCGTACGGCAGGCAGCAAATACCTCGAATTCTCTAACGACCGCAGCAAATCCTGGATTTTTCCTGCACTGCTCATCCAGCAGAGCTATGTTCTTATCGAACTCTTTGATGTATGTGGAGTACATCTTTAAGTACGGCCCCTTCTTTACGAAGATGTCAGCAATCCTTTGTTGTTCGGTCCTGCGGACAGGGGTATACAAAACCATGAGAGCACGGCCAGGCCATCAGCGCATCCTTTTACTTTTCCTCTTCTTGAAAACATACCCTAGATGCCTGCGCTTCGGCACTGCCCCGCCATGAACACACCTTGTCCAGACTCTGCCGGCCCTGACTGCCCCCCCCACTCCATTTCTGTCCTCTCTGTTCCATTCTTTAGAGCATCAAGAGCCCCCCTACAAAAAAGTATATCCTATTGTGTAACTTCCAGTGATGCCTTCTTTTCATGATTTATTTGTGTGTACATGCGTATGTGTATGGATGTGGGTATGGATGGTTGGATGTAGATGGTATTACTAAGCTACCCAGACTGGCCTTGAACTCACGACTATACTGCTTCAGCCTGTCTCCCGTTGTGACTACAGATGAGTGCCACTACCCCCAGCTCCAAGGACCTTCTTTTTGCACTTAGAATAAAAATAAATTCCATGCACACAAGGCCTACTGCTCCTTCCTGTCTGACCCAGGCCACGTTCTCTTCTCTTTTCCTGTTCTCAAAAGCTTCTTCATTTTCTCTGAATAAACAGAGTCCACCCTCACTGTGTGGCCTTTTACTGATGGGTCCCCAGGCCTAGAAATAGGGGGCCCTTGGAGTTTCCCCAAGGCCATGTCCTATGTCAGCTCACATGCTCCACATTTTGGGGTGAGGGTGGCTGAAATCCGAACACCTTACATGCGCTGGGCAAGCACTCTACTACAGGCTATATTCCTAGCCCATGTTCCACTTTCTTAGAGAACCGTCTCTGACAATCTAGTCTTCACTACGTAACCCAGCCTGTTATCAGTCTCTGCAAATTCGAAGTTATTTTTGTTGCCCCTGATTTTTCTTGCCTATTTTCCTGGCCCTTCTCCCCACTAAAATGTCTGTGCCATGAAGGCGAGGACCTCTGTATATTTTGTGTACTATGATATGCTTGTCGTATGTCCATTACCAACCAGCACAGTAGATAGTCAAACCTTGGACAATGAAATACTTGCTAGGCCTGGTGGCTCACACCTGTAATTCTAGTACTTGGGAGGGTGAGACAGGATTGCTCTGAGTACAAGATCAGCCTACACTATATAGTGGATCCCAAGCCAGGGCAGCTACAAAGAGAGACACTTGAACTTATTTCAAAACATCAGATGACTAAGGAGGCAGGCATGCTGCCGCCGCCATGTGGGGTGGTGGTAACCAGAAGGACATGGATTCCTTGACCACAGCTCTAACTAGCGTGTTTCTCATGGCTCTACACCCTCCCCCCCCCCCCCCCCCCGCCTTAAAAAAAAAAACCCTGCACTGCCAGCAGGCAGTGGACAGACCAAGAGGCACCTGTGGCCTCAGACCATGTCCTTCCTTACGGAGCAGAGCACGGTCTGCGTATGGCCTGGAGATCAAGGTGGAGAGTCAGTGCTGGCTAAGTGTGTCCTGTGACAGCAGAACAGAAGTGTCACTGTGGGAGGGGGCGCAGGGCCAAGGCTCTCCAGACCAACAAGGTGGCCTCTGCTTCCAAGTTCCCCTGGCAGAGAGATACCGCACACCAGCTTAACTATCTCAGTGGTACCAAGTGTCCCTCTGGGTCCTGACCTGGAGTTTCAAACTTCTGTTTTAGAAAGAGTGGCCCCTATCTGGCTAGTCCCAGAATTGAAAATACTGTAATTTCTCTAACAGTGGGGGCCTTAAATCGGTCTTACTCAGACCAACATGTACACTTTGATCTACATATGGAGTATTTGGTGCTCTGACGGCCCTAATACAAATATATATTTGAGCCCAGGGTTTCTTGTATGGTGGACAAACCATTAAGCTAAATCCCCAGGCCTCTTTTTATTTTGAAAATATTTATGGATTGACTCGATGATTGATGCTGAGCAGTGGGGCATGGTGTGAGGTCAGAGGACAATTGTGGGAATCAGGTGCCTCTTTTTACCGTGCAGGTTCCAAGGGTCAAACCCAGCTCCGTAGGTTAGGTGGCAAGCACCTTTACCCACTGATTCATCTTGCCAGCCTGTCTTTCACTTTTTGTTTTGAGACAGAGACTTGTTAAGTTGCCCATGCAACTCAATGAACTTGGGCTTGCAAGTGTCTGCTCTACCAGACCCAGCGAAAAGACTATTTTGATAGGAAATACCCTATCCAAAGACTTGAACTATTTTGTTAGCAATAAGTGAAACTTTTTCTATTAGTGAAGAGTTCTCTCTTTCATTAGTTAGGTCTGGTTCTCAGGAATGCTTTATATTTGAACACAGACCATCTATAGGTCCAAAACTTGAAGAATACTTTAGTATAAGCAAAAATATTTAAACCTCTTTATATTACTTATATAAATGTACCTATCATTAGGCTTTATAGCCAATTCATGATAATGCTAATTTAAAATTCTGTAAAGAAAAAAAGATAAAATATGTACAGAATTATTTTGGTAATGACAATTTATTTTCACTATTACCTTAACAAATTACAGACCAGATGAATCAGGAAGTGAAACTTTATCTCAATTAAAAAAAAAAAAAAAAAAAAAAAACCACAGAAAAAAGCAAAAGCTAAGTTGGCTGAGCATGGGCCTGCGCAAGCATTATCCAGCGTGCTAAGGTATGGCGGTCTAAAATATTCAATGTACAAATAACTGCCAAGAAAATTCAACATACGTAGCAATTCTACGTAAGGGACACCACTTTCTCCCTGGCAGGGTCTCTGTGGATTCGTCTAGTATTATATGCTTTGGGGAAGCCTGATTCTGTCCACGGCTTACCAGCTCAGCAGTCTTTCCTCCAGTTCCTTCAGGAGATCCCGGTTGAGTTCGTATAGCTGAGGCAGGTAGTACAAGATCTGGTTCAGGATCCGGTCCTCAATCACGGGCTTCCCAAGTTGCCTGGATGCATGGGCTACTGCATCCCGGAAATCCTAGGACAGCCAGGAGGAGGAAAGTCACTATACATACTCGTAACTAGATTGGAAGCTTTGTGCCTAGGCATCCTCTTCCCTACGATGATCTAAATCACAAAACTAATGAAACCCCAGGGCTAGGCTGCTGTCAGGGAAGTCTAAGAGACTCCCAAAACTAGAGGAGCTATCGTTATTACCCTAGGCTGCCTCCCAGAACTTGAAGTTAAGACCCTACTGCTGAAGACACCACACATTTGGACACAGAACTTGGAGGAATCATGCTGGAATTGATCTGGAAGCTTCCTCCCTGAAGACTAGCTCTCATACTATCTGCAGGTGCTATGCAAACTGCCAAGGGAGAAAACCAAGCATTAGTCTTATCCAGATGTGAAGTCTACAAGCTGTAACAATGACAGGCTAGACAAGACAGCTCCAGGGGCGCAACAGCGGTACTGTTGCTATCTTGGGGGTAACCAACACTGTCTAACTGGATTTAAGGCCCGTTCAACAGGAGGGAATTCACACCTGGGAGTATGTCAACCTAGCCACCTACCTGTGACTGGAGAGGCCACAGACCCTAGAGAAGAACATACTGTTGCCGTTTTTCTAAACTGCGATGTCTATTTTTGATTGTCAACTTGTCTACATAGGAAATTGACTAAAAATCCAAAGATAGAGGGCACCCTAGTAAGCGACTTTTGCTTAATTTGAAGTAGGAAGATCGACTTCTAATCTGGATCATGAAGACGGAAGGCACACCTTTAATCTGGGCCACACCATCCGGAAGCATACAAGGACATGGAAGAAGGAAGCTTTTGCTCTGCCTGCTTGTCCTCCACCTTGCCTGCAAGTCCATTCCTTCACTGGCATTACAACCTACTTCTTCAGATTCCAGCGTCTACTGAAGATCAGCTGGGATGTCCAGTCTTGTGGACTGAGCAACTTCTGGATTCTTGAACTTTCCATTCACAGCCATTGCTGGAGACACTTGCTAATCAGGATTCTAGATCTAAACCATTGCTTTTGGCTTATTGTGTTCCTTGGGCTAGCCTTGGCTTCTTCATTTGTTAAATAGGTACAATTGTTACATCATTAGCATTAGTACAGTACTAGTAATAAAGTCTAATTGGATGGTGCACATAACACTTTCTGCAATACATCTGGTACAGAGCCAACACGACACTCTAGGTCTTAATGCTCCTCTCGAGCCATCTCTCAGTAAGCTCACCATTTACACTTTAGAAACACATGGCATAGTCTTCATCTTCAGTTCTCTCCAGACTACTAGGGCTGTGTTTTAATGTAGGTCACCACCACCACCACCACCACCACCACCACCACCACCACCACCACCACCACCACCACACCCTAGCACTGCAGAGGAGGAGGAAAGGGTGGGGGAGGAGAAAGTACTGGCCTAGACTTCATTGTCCTCTGAGGGTGGGCCTCCAGATCTAAGCTAAACAATAGTGGAATAATCTCCCAGCTGTCCAAGGCTCCAAAGCAAAGGCCGTTCCTCCTCCGACCACTCGGTTACAAACCTAAGGCCGAACCAGAAGCTCTCTAGGCTTTCTCTTTACTTGCAACTGTCCTCCCTTCATGGATCAGCCAGGCAAATCAAATGGAAAGGGAGAGCATCTCCTCTGTTGATTCCTTCAACACCTGTCACAAGTTAATCAAGAGTATTTCTTACTTGCCCCAAACTCAAAAACCCTCACACATACCCTGGAAGAACAGGTTTCCTGCCCAAAAGCACAGTTAAGTTTCTTCGAAGAGCTGGGAATTCAGTCTCCTGCCTTCTGAATGCACCGAGCAACAGTCCCAGCTCTCTTCCATGTTTTCTTTGTTGGTTTTGAGACAGCCTTGCTGAGACCAGGCTGGCCTCGGGAATTCATAATCCTCCTGCCTCAACCTCTGGACGCCTGGGATTACAGACCTGCCATACAGACTCAAAGCTGCTATGTAGTAGCCAAGGACTGCTTTGAATTTCTGAGCCTCCTGCCTCTGCCTCAAGTGCTGAATAACAGGCCTGGACTAACTACCACACCCAGTTTATTAGGTGCTAAGGACTGGACCCAGGGCTTCCTGAATGCCAGGCAAGAACTCTACAACAGAGCTGCATGCCCAGCCACCTCACTTTCTTAACAAAAGCTAAAACCTTTTTTTTTTTTTTTTGGATGCAGAACTGGATCATTTTTATTACCCGAGTAGTCACATTAATCTAAAGGGGCACCTTATCTACACTAGCAACTGAAGAACCAACTTGTGTAACTAATTAGTAGAATATACAAGAATTTAGCTTGCAAATGCTCTCCTTTAGAAAACCACACAAGCAGCCCAGAAATCAAACTGAGAGCAGCCAGATTCCATCCCTGACAGCTTGCCTCAATCAGCTCTGGCATTTGCTAGGAGAAAAATGCAGCCACTTAATACTTCTGGAAGTCATTAGCTTGTCTACTATCAAGGAACGCTATGGAACACATTTGTGAATCCCATCCCAGACTGTAAAGATGTTCAAAGCTTAGCAGGTAAACAGCTACACGTTCTTCTACCGGTTTAGTGATCAATACAATTCCAATGCATGAGCTCCTGCTCAGTAAAGCAGTAAGCGTGCTCCTTTCTTCTTGCAAAATTAAGTGATGACTATGCTGGTCCCTTGGCAGTGAAATAACTTTTGTTTTCCAACTGGAAGGTATTTCCTCACCACGACAGTGACAGTGGGTGATAGCCACTAAGTAACTTCCGAGCCAGAATGACGGCTTCTGCCAGACTTCGCATTCCCTGTCTTCCGCCTGGGCCGGAAGGGGAACTAGTTTATTTAAGACACATCTAACAAAGACCAGCCAAACCCAAAGTGGGCCGACCGATGACATGGAGGCCCCCGTCACACACCTGGCAAGGCTTGATTTCTTTTTCTGAGACTGCTGGATACTTGGAACAGCTTTAGACGAACTGAAGCCCAATGATAGCGTTTGGAAAATTATGGTAGGAGCTCTAAATGAAACAGAAGGTTTATTTTGAACTTCAAAGAGAGCCAAAGAAAACCAGGTATGGCGACTTATGCACCTGTGTAAACCCAGCACTTGTGGGGGAATGGCCAAGGCAGGAGGATTGCTGTGTGTCTGAGGCTACATAGAGCTACACGGCATGACCCCGTCTCAAAAAGGAACAACACTTAATAAAGATTATAAGAACTTCAAGGGCTCGAATCTCTAAGACCCGCAGTTTTATGTTCTAAGCAGGCCTTTGATGGTGGTGCTCTGCTTTACTACAGTGGCCAGCCAGCTTCCTTATACCACGGACCTTTACCAAGAACCTCCCACCCCAGGGCCTGGCCCTGTTCCTCACCTGGCACCAGCTCCCAAGGAGTGGCAGATCACCCCACACACACACACACACACTCGCCCCTTCTTTTCTTCTTGGGAATCTTCTACCCACTGAATCTCACTTTGCTCCTTGGCTATGAACTCTGCCCTTGGAGTTTAATTCCAGTCTCTTGGCCACTGCAAAATCCTTTCAACAGCACTGGCACTGAACAGGGTCTGTCTCACTGTATGTTAAAATAAGTAATAATTAAAAAATAAATAAATAAAAGCCCGGTATGGTGGTTCATATGTCTGATCCCAGCACTTGAGAGGCAGAGGCAGAGCATAAGACCGTCCTGGTGTACGTAGTGAGCTCCATGACAGCCCGAGCTACATTATAGAAAGATCCTGTCTCAAAGACAAAAAAATGCTTTTAAATGTCACTTCATAATTATTTTCACCTGGGGGCTATCCCAGGCCTCTTGGGGGCTTTTTGAACACACAGTGTTCCCAGCTGGGAACACAGTGGAGTGCAGAACATGTGCTCAGCACACACAGAGTTCTAGGTTAAATCCCCAACAGCCAGCTCCCTCCAGTCTCAGACAAGGAATGCCAGAGCTCCGCCATGTGACCTACCAGCCAGGGTAACAGCCCCCACACAGCATGGCAGCCTCTAGGCTAAGACAACGAATGCCAGAGTTCCACCATGTAACCTACCAGCCAAACTAACAGCCCCCACACAGCACGGGCGGCCTCCAGTCTATTCCTTTCACTTCTTTGGCTCCATCCCCAAAAGCAATGCACTCTGACCTCAGAGCCAGATGCAACCAGTTCCACAGGAACTACAGATAATCTTAAACTTCGAGCTCCTCCTGAACCTCAGCCACTGCCAAAGTGGTACGATGGGAGGGGGGGAGCGACTTTTTTTTTTTTTTTTTTAAATAAAGAAGATGATTACAACATGTGCCCGGTTATTTTTCTAAATATCAACAGCCAGGAGAATTTGGGAAAATGTGACGTCATCTTTAAGAGCCACAAAACTATTTTGGGCCAAAGCAGCTAAATTCACCAAAACTCCCTTTAACTACACCAATGCAGATCCAAGTGATGCTTCTGCAATGAGACCCAGAGCTTATTCCTGCCCTCCGGCTTCTGTTAACAAGCCGGGCCGGGTAGCTCAGTGGAAGAGCACTAGCTTAGACTGTGTGAGGCCCAGGGTTCGAAAACCAGCACTGGAAAGGAGAGCAGGGTGAGGAGACAGAGACTGCACAATTACATTTTGGGGCGGGAGATGGGCTACAGTGTTCGGCAAACTGCAGGTATTACTAAAATCAAAAACACACAACACGAATTCTAATAAAAACCTACCAAAGGGTCTGTATGCAAAGTCAAATCACCTACAATGACATTCACTAAATGCATGTTCAAGTTGGAATTTTAGAGATCTAAATAAAGCACATCACAATATTAGTCTTACTACCTTTCCCCCAACATCCCCTAGTAAGAACTAGAGTAACTCCAGCTCTTTACCATAGCAACGTGCTCACTCAGCCCACTGTGATCACTTGGGGGGACCTAAGCAAAAATCAATGCAAATAAGAAGAACTTCTCGGAACATCTGGCGCACTGAAGCTCTAACAGATGGCCTTGTCTAGAGAGTCCAACTTTTATCTCCAGCACCAGAGGGGAGTGTGGGACTTAATTACCAGCTGTCCTAAGCAGCACACTTGACCTTGAGGCATTGTTTAACCACTATCGTGAGCCCCGGGAATTACAAAGCACACATGGACACAGGGACAGGCAGGGAAGCTCACAGTCTGTACAAATCACTTAGAGAAAAGCAAGGCGGCTGCTGTGGCCAAAGGCTTGTGATAAATATGCAAAATAAGAGAGAGACTGTGAAGTACAAGTAAAGGGGGAGTCCCCATGTCAACCATGTCACTTCGGTTTGGGCTCCTTTGCTGAGCCAGAGTCTTATTATATAACCCAGAGTGGCCTTAAATTCACGCCTCAGCCTCCCCAGTGCCGGGGATTATGGGGGTGTACCGTCATGCTTTGCTGACTTGGTTTTTAAAATGAAAATATTTTTCCAGGTGAAATGATCCCTCCTTTTCTGTATGCAAAAGTCAGGTTGTGAATAATCATCAATGCATTCAATGCAAAACGTACTTGAAACCAACTGTTTATAGCATGTTTCCAACCCTCTTTAATAGCATTCATATGTAATGTTCACACACACAAAAAAATCTAAGTAACAAGATCCAGCTTCATTTTTATCTTTCTAAGATGAAAAACTAGAGTTTCTCTGGTTTCCTAGGCAGCTGAAAAAAATTATGTAAGCAAC
This sequence comes from Peromyscus maniculatus bairdii, assembly GCF_049852395.1. NCBI lineage: Eukaryota > Metazoa > Chordata > Mammalia > Rodentia > Cricetidae > Peromyscus > Peromyscus maniculatus. The sequence goes on along the minus strand of NC_134869.1, from coordinate 19,362,881 downwards.
AAATATGCCCAAGGATACACTACATCCTACAGATACACTATAAATAGCAATGGTTAGGATTGAAAGCAAACATTTTAAATTTTTACACCAAGAACTCACATGGACCAGACTTCAAAGTCTGGCTTTGACATTTAGTACCTGGCTACTTTCTTCATTTAAAACAAACAAACAACCCCCCCCCCAAAAAAAAAAACAATTTTTAGGGATGTTATAAGGCCAAATATAAATAATTTGTATGACATAGTTATATAATATACTAAAAGGTACATAAATTACACTCATTAAAAGGCCATTAACTTAAAAAGATTTGGTAATTAAAAAAAAAAATCACACGAACATCACTTAGTACTACCCACAAGCCTTTGGGAGCTGAGAAGCAAGGATCTGAAAGAGCGCCACAGAGAGAAGGAGATACCAACCCAAGGTGGTGAAGACAGAAGCCAGATAAATGTGCTCTTAATTAAAGTCTTAACAGGAACAGAACTGCTCGAAAATGAAGGTAGTAGCTGTGTTAACAGGAGCTAAAGAGGGGACAATGAACTGGTATTTAAAATGTCCAGGTGACTCACAGGACTCGGGACAGAATGACGATTTTAAGACGGGGGGGGGGGGGGGGGGGGAGGACGGGGGGACTGGGGACACCTATTCAGTTTATGATGCACTTATAAAACTAAATGAAGCTGGGTGGTAGTGATGTACACTTTTAATCCCAGCACTCAGGAGGCAGAGACAGGCAGATCTCTGAGTTCAAGGCCAGCCTGGTCTACAGAGCAAGTTCCAGTATAGCCAGTGCTACACAGAGAAAACCTGTCTCAAAAAAACAAAAAACAAACAAACTAAAACAAGACAAAACAAAACAAAAAACCCATTCTATTTGGCATTAGATATCAGTATCTCCAAGTGGCCTTGGGTCTAGCTTCCTAGGTTTATTGAGAGTCTAGGTGTTGGTTAGTTTCTGTTGTCAACTACATAATCTAGAGTCCCCTGGGACAAAGAAACCTTAATTAAGGCACTGCCTGATCAGTTGGCCTGTGGCCATGTCCATGCGAAACTGTCTTGACTGATGACTGACTGAACACATCACAGCCCACTACGGGCAGCACCATTCCTAGGCGGATGGGTGTGGGCTACAGAGGAAAGCTGGCTGAACACGAGCTAGATTGTGTGTGAGCCAATGACAGTTCCTCCACGGGTCCTACCTGGGGATCCTGCCCTGACTTCCCTCAACGATGGATTTTTAAGCTGGAAGTGTAAGCCAAAGAAACTCTTTCCTCCCCATCTTGCTTTGGGTCACAGTGTTTTATCACAAGAAATATTCTATCAGATTGCTGTCCAGTGTGGTGGCTCAAAACTGTAATTGGCAGTCTGGAGGCTGAGGCAGGAGGATCACTACACCTCTGAGGCAGGGACAGGCTAAGGTGACACTCTATTTTAACAGAGAGGGAGGGAAAAAGACAGATGGTGAACGAGAGTGAAAGTGAGAGAAGAGGAGGGCTAGAGGGACAGTGGGGGAGGAGATGGGGGGGAAAAGAGACAGACACAGACTATCAAGTTCTCAAGGGAAGGTGTGTCTTCCAATAGCTAGAACTATTGGACTTAGTGGCACACACGTGAGGGATGTTTGCAGTTGTTTTCTCTTTTTACTTTTTGGGGGCCCACCACTCAGCTCCCAAATAAACACATGAAGATTTATCCTTATTTATAAATGCCTGGCCCTAGCTTGGCTTGTTTCTAGCCAGCTTTGTTAACTTAAATGATCCCATCTACCTTTTCCCTCTGGGCTCCTACCATTCTCTCACTTCTGTAAATCTTACTCTTCCTCTGCGGCTTGCTCTGTAGCTGGGTGGCTGGCCCCTGAAGTCCTTCTCTCCTCCTTTTTCTCACTCTTCCCTTCTTTTCTTTTTCTCCTTTTATTTATTCTCTCTGCCTGGTAGCCCCACCTATCGGCTGTTCAGCTCTTTATCAGACCAATCAGGTGTTTTAGACAGGCAAAGTAGCACAGCTTCACAGAGTTACATAGATATAACAAAAAGAATGCAACACATCTGTACATCATTAAACAAATATTCCACAGCATAAACAAATATAACACATCTTAAACTAATATTCCACAACAGATGTTTGGGATATCTTGCCAAAAAATAATCAAAACGGGGTAACACTAACAGCACTTTAACTTCCAGTGCACATGGAATCTTGTAAAAACTTGCAAGGACAGAAGTGTGCAAGAGGAAGAATGAGTATGTGGTCGGATACATACAGTGGTTTCCTGACAGGTCCACTCAGGCTGACAATTATAAACAAGTTAGCTACGGCTGTCTCAAGTGTCTCTGTTTCTGGGAACTATTTAGATTAGAGAAGAAATGCCCCCAAAAGACACATCATCATTATGGGTGCTGGGGATGTAGTTTGGGGAGAAAAAGGGGAGAGAGAAGAGAGGGGGAGAAAAATCAGGAAGAAGAAGCAGGGCAAGAGGAGGAAAAAGGAAGAGGAAGCAGCATCAGCAGCTGTCACAGCTCATTCGTTATGAAGATGTATTTTCAGAAATCATCTAGTTATGTCTGGATGTAAAATCTCTATTATATACATAAAAGTCATAAATAGATAAGTATGTAAAATTCTATTATAAATTTAAAATATAACCAAGCACTAGAGAGCATATGGGTATAATTTGTTAGCTGTGCTAAGAACCTTTAGGGTAGGAAAAGGACAGGACCTGGGATAATCTCAGATTTGAGAAACATATTCGCAGATACTTACAATATGCAAAAGTTTTAACACATCCACAAACCTGTAAAAAAAAAAAAAAAGCAATGAGAAATTTTTAATAAGCCAACTGGGAAGAAGAGTCTTCTGAACTGTTAAGTTGGTACCTACACTTTCTCAGAGCTCATGATCTCCTTGGCAATGTGATGGACTTTGCTTTTCATCCCAGTGTCTTCATCCTGAAGATAAAGAGTGCATTGAGAAAGCATGAATGCATAAACATGGGATCAGCCATGATATGAGCTAGTTAGACATGCATTTTCATCCTGGTCCTTGGGTTTTCCTATAAGCACACAATTCACACTACACAATACTGCTGTGGGACGGTCTGTATGTCAAATTGCTCTGATTGGTCAATAAATAAAACACTGGTTGGCCAGTGGCCAGGCAGGAAGTAGGTGGGACAAGGAGAGAGGAGAATTCTGGGAAGCGGAAGGCTGAGGCGGAAAGACACTGCAGTTGCCGCCATGACCAGCAGCATGTGAAGACGCCGGTAAGCCACCAGCCATGTGGCAAGGCATAGATTTATGGAAATGGATTAATTTAAGCTATAAGCACAGTTAGCAAGAAGCCTGCCACGGCCATACAGTTTATAAGTGATATAAGCGTCTGAGTGATTATTTTATATGTGGATTGTGGGACTGCGGGGCTTGGGGAACCTGGAGAGAAGCCCTCCGGCAACACAATACCTAAAGGCAAACATGGAGGTTAATTAAATAAGATGACACACCGTGATAGAGAGAAATCAGGAATGGAATTGGGGGACAGGTGCCTTTAATCTTAGCACTTAGAGATAAATCTCTAAGAGATTTAGGCCAGCCTGGTCTACACAATGAGTTCCAGACCAGCCAGGGCTACATATTGAGAGCCCCCAATCATCAATCAATCAGTCAATCAATCAGATAGCACAAACAGTTCAACATGGAAATGTCACATCCTACAAAGAAAACACCTATGCGTATCACAAGAAACCCAGGGTAGACGGGGGGGGGGGGGGGGGGGGGGGGGGGCTGGGGGGGGGGGCTGGGGGGGGTTCTAGGCCAACTTTGACACTACAAGACTAAATGAAAAATAAATAAAAATAAAAGTACTCTTGATAATGCATGAAGATGTGTATGAAGAACTATTAATGGGTTGTGTAAGTCAAATCACTGTAATTCTATAAGTACAGTTAATCAGGGCTTGTCATGACAGTATATATCTGGCATCATCCCAAGGACATCTTTTAATTATTTCTCTGTGTGAACATTACATGCCCCAGCGAGGACACAAACTGCCCATGTCTGGGGGAAAAATGAAGATGACTTGGAAAGCGCTTTTGACATTTAGGTGAGCTTACTGTTGTTTGCAGGGGACAGACAGAAGACATTTCTCTTTCTATTCTCTGAAAGATCTGAAAACACAGTTCCTTCGTGAAGAGGAATAAACAGTAAGTCAGGAACAAGCAATGAAAACATTTCCTTGAGATGAAATGACAGCTGGAACCAGGCTGGGGATATAACTTAACAGTACAAGTTTGCTCAGCACACCCAGGGCCTTAACCCCCGAGCAGAGCACACATGGACGTGCTCATGAGCCAACACACACACACACACACACACACACATAAATTAAAATTAAAGAGTGATTTCAGTGACTATGAAAAGGGAGAAGCTCCGATGCTTCTGTAGAAAAGCATCAGGCTCCATTTCCTAAAGTTTCTTTCTTTTTTTTTTTCATTCTTGTTGCTTTGTTGTTTGTGTTCTTTCCAGCACTGGCAGCACCAAGATGGTTACTTTGTGCCGCCTCAAGAACTAGCGGGCAAGGAAATGCATAAAAAGTCACCATGGCAATCCGCTGGCCATTCATTAACAGAATGCTACTGGGGCCTGGTGGGGGATGTGTTCATCAGTGGCTCTCAGCAGCGGCCTTCTCGCCACTGAAAAGGTGCACCATCCCCGCGGATCCACTTAGCACTGGGACACTGCAGACGATTATCTTAGTCCTTCATTTTTTAAAATTTTCTGTGGTGCTGGGTATCAAATAAAAAGGGCCAACAGCATGCTAGGCAAGTGCTCTACCACTGAACTACACTCAAGCCCTTTCTTAGTCCTTAAATTGGTTTTCATAGGGCTCCAGAATTTCCATGTCAAAACAGAGATATAAAATAAATGCAGTTTTAAAATGAGTCAACTCTCTGGAAGAATGCATTTTAATGATAGTTGAAATGTGTGGCTGCTTGTATTCTGTACGTACTTTAGAGTCCTTTTATCTACTTAGCTAAGCATAGCCCCATGAGTCAAGTGGGTAATAATTCTTCAATTTTCATTTCAATTTGTTTTGTTTCATTTTGAGACAGGGCTTTGCAGTAGCCCAAGCTGGCCTCAACTCACAGTCTTCCTAGTTCAGCCTCCTGAGTTCGGGGATATAGGCATAATTACACCTCAAAAGGTTTATATATTTTGTTCAAAATGTTCTTCAATATGTTTAGATTCTGAATTTTGTCTGTTTGCTACAGTGCTAAGGACTGAGCTAAGAGATTTGCACATGCTAGGTAAGAGCTCTATCTGGGAGTTTACACACTCAGCCCCCAGGAATCCAGACATATATTTATTGACTTCCTTATTTATTTTAATGTGTATGTGTGAGTGTGTGTGCACCAAGCATATGTAGGAACCACTCCAGAAAATGGCACTGGATCCCCTGGAACTGGAGTCAAGAGACAGTTGTGAGCTGCCATGTGGGTGCTTGGAACCGAACCAGTGTCCACACAAAAGCAGTAAGTAAGCACTCCTAACCACTGAGCCACCTCCCCAGCTCCGGGAAATTCTTTTTAAATTGCAGTCATTCCTGTGCTCATGTTAAGTTAGAAATACAGGGGAGATCTTTGCTTTTATGTTCATTTTAAAAACTGCTTTGGGCCGGGCGATGGTGGCGCACGCCTTTAATCCCAGCACTCGGGAGGCAGAGGCAGGTGGATCTCTGTGAGTTCGAGGCCATCCTGGGCTACCAAGTGATTTCCAGGAAAGGCGCGAAGCTACACAGAGAAACCCTGTCTCGAAACCCCCTCCCCCCCAAAAAAAAAAACTGCTTTGGAGAGCATTAGATCACAAATAGTAGTTCTGGTCCTAAGGATGAATACGTTCAGATACAGCAAATATATACTCGAAGAGCAGAAGACTCACTGACTACAGAGACTGAAAGCTGATTACTAGGAGTTGGGGGGTGGGGGGTTATGATCAAGAGAAGAGGCTAGCCCAGCATGCTTGAGGTCCCGCCTTTGATCCTCAGCAATACACCTAAACACGGAGTGAAGTGAAAAGAAAATCCAGATTTCCAATTATTCCCCTAAAAAGTATTGTATCGTTGTCTCACGGGACCTGGAGATGGCTCCACTAGTTAAGTGCTTACTAGGAGCTACGCAAGCTTGAAGATAGTTTAAAAAAAAAACATAAAGGCCAGGTGTGGCACTGACCCGAGCATGCGTGGAGACACGAGGAGCCCTGAGTTTGCTGTCCAGCTGTCTAGCTACAATACTGAGCACAAAGCAGCTTCAGTGAAAGACCATTCCCCCAAACAGGAGAAGAGCAATTAAGAAAGACATCTAAGCCCAGCAGCAGCGGCAGCGCACGCCTTTAATTCCAGCCCTCGGGAGGCAGAGGCAGGAGGATCTCTGTGAGTTCGAGGCCAGCCTGGTCTACAAAGTGAGTTTCTGGAAAGGCTCCAAAGCTACACAGAGAAACCCTGTCTCAAAAAAAAAAAAAAAAAAAACAAACGAACGAAAAGAAAGACATTTGACATCTTGGGTCTCCATAGACAAATACATATATGTACACACAGAAACACACACACACACAAAATGTATAAATTTTAAAATCATGGTATTAAATAATGCATCATTTTCAACTTCTGGTAGTAACCCTAACACATTTTCCCAACATTCACTGCTAAGCACACACCCAATATAATTAATTACTTTCCAATACTCTGGTTTCTCTTCAGATCATATAAATCTTTCACCTTTTATTAATTACTTTCCTATCAAGACGTGACAAATCCAAACATTCTACAATATTTACATTAAATATTCTTTTTGTGAAATGTAACACTAACCACTAACTTTTTCTTTTTGAGGCAGAGACTCATGCAGCTCAGGCTGGACTCAAATCTGTTGTATGGCAGACCGGACGTAAACTCCTGGCCCTCTTGCCTGTACTTCCTGAGGGCTGGGATTGCAGGCGGGGGTCACGGCAACTGCTCCTCTTGCGGTTTGCCTGTACCTGTCCCTCCCGTGGTTTCTTTTATTGCAGAAAAGTTTGCATGCAATGCCAAGAAACTCTTCTACTGATATAGACGGCTCCACCAAAAATATTCAGAGAAGGCTGTAACCCAACTATTTACGGGAAGAGTCTTTAAATGGCAAATGTTTTGCCTGTCAAAACACCTGAGAAGAGGGCACCTCAACTGAGAAACTGCCTGTAAGCCTGTGATATTACCTGTGGAGCATTCCCTTGATTGCTAATGTATGTACAAGAGCTCAGCCCACAGTGGGCAGTAAGTACTCTCCTTGGACAGGTGATCCTGGGCAGCAGAAGATAGCTGAAGGTGAGCCTGGAACGGAGCAAGTAAGCAGCATGCCCTGGGGGTCTCTGCTTCAGTTCTGGCCTCCAGGTTCCTACCTTGACTATCAGAGCTTTGGCTTCCCTCAAGGACGGACCGTATCCTGGAAGCCAAAGAAACCCTTTCCCGTCCCACGGTGCTTTTGGCTATGCTATCTATCCCAGCAACAAAGACCAAACCAGGACGACTGACTACTGACTCAGAGTGCATGAAAATGCAGTCTAATGAGCGTGTTGCTCTCCATCTCCACTGCTAACGGGGTCTGTCTTCTGCCCCGCTAACATCCACTTTTCTAAAGCGGGTTCCGGAATGGTCAAGACGAACGCGTGTGTAAGTTCCGTTCAACTCAGCTCCGACCACTCGCCTTCTACTACATTTTTAAGCAGAAGGACAGAGACATGGCTAACACTCCTCGGGAGACACAGTCTGACCTTGCAGACCAGATCTCAGGCACGCACTAATGGGAGGGGAATGCATATGTGTTTGCACACATGTACCCGTGGATAACCGATATTCTGAATATTTCCCATCAATGCGTTTCTAATCACATTATGCATTTCTCCTTATGCCTGTTACTATAAGGTTAATGCTAATGAAATACAGAATGTAGTTTTAAAATTAGAAATTCACTAAAGGCCTAGGAGTATAGTTCAGTGATGCATAGAAAGTTTGGGGAGACCCTGCATTTGATCCCTGGCACTATTCCCACCCCCTCAACCCCCACCCCACATATATAAACCACCAAATCAAGAAGGTGTGGACTAGAGAGATGGCTCAGCAGTAAAAAGCACTTGCTGGCCAGGTACAGTGGCGCACACCTTTAATCCCAGCAGGCAGGAGGCAGGGACAGTCAGATCTCTGTGAGTTTGTGATCAGCCTAGTCTCCATAAAGAGTTCTGGATCAGCCAGGGCTACACAGAAAGACCCAGTCTGAAGCAAGCAAACGATACTTGCTGTTCCGGTACAGAATCGGGGTCTAATTCCCAGTACCCACATGGCAGCCCACAACCATTGTAAGACCGTTCCCAGGAGATCCAGTGTCCTCGCTGCTTTCACAGGCATCAGGGAAAACACTCAGACATATAAAATAAAGCTTTCTTTTCAGGAATAATTATTTTGGCATTTGCCTTATTTCTTTTCCTCCTCTTAGCACTGGGGCTCTATTCCCTGCTCAGAGCCTTGTTCTACTGAGCCTGAATCAGCCAGAACCATGCAGAGTGGGACCCTCCATATTATGCAGATACACCATCCCTAGGCAGACAGCATGCTTCTACCACAGCGAATGACAAAATTACAGACTAGAAAACGTGTTTATACATCATAATTCTGAAAAAGGACTAGTATCCAGAATACACACACACACACACACACACACACACACACACACACCCCTCTGATAACCATGGGGCTCATTAGCTAAAAAGCACTTGTTGATCTTGAAGAAGACCCAGGTTCAGTTCCCAGCGTCTACATAGTGGCTCACAGCCATCCATAACTACATTTCCAAGTGATCTAATGACCTCTTCTGGTACCAGGCATGTATGTGGTACACAGAAATACACATAAAATAAAAATAAATATTTTTTTAAAAAAATCTCTGCTTTGCCGGGCGGTGGTGGTGCACGCCTTTAATCCCAGCACTCGGGAGGCAGAGCCAGGCAGATCTCTGTGAGTTTGAGGCTAGCCTGGTCTACAGAGCTAGTCCGGGACAGGCTCCAAAGCTACAGAGAAACCCTGTCTCAAAAAACCAAAAAAAAACCCCAAAAACACAAAAACAAACAAGCAAACAAACAAAAAACTCTGCTAACTCAAACAACTCAGAAATGAGAACAGATGTGAGCAGACATAAGAATAGCCAGCAAGTAGAGGAAAGTGTTTTGACATAGTTATGTTAAAACTACAATGAGGTAAGACCTCACACCCACAGAACAGCTGTAATTCAAACCATCAATCAAGGCAGGCACAGTGGCACAAAGTTGTAAGGTAGGAGGATCAGGAAATGGAGGCCAGCCAGACTACACAATGAGATCCTGTCCCAAAACAAACAAACAAAATACAGGAAGTTGAGAGAGAACTGTCTCAAACTGTAAGCCATCCTGGACTATCTAGTAAGACACTGTCTTGAAATATAAAACCAAGTAGGCTTTGGTGAGATGTGGAGATACTGGGCCTTGTATACACTGCAGGTGGGCATGGGAGCCTTGTATGTTTTGATTGGGGTTTCTATAGTTACCCTAATATTACGAAGACAAAATTTACATCTCTATCTTTCTTTTAAATGTTTTAAGTTGTCTGTCTGTCTGTCTGTCTGTCTGTCTGTCTGTCTCTCTCTCTCTCTCTCTCTCTCTGTGAACATGAAGGTCAGAGGTCAGCCAGCAGGAGCTGACTCTCTCCTTCTACCTTGTAGGTCTCACATATTAACTTCAGGTCATGGAGGCTGGCAGCTTGGTGGCAAGCATCTCTACCCACTGGGCCATCCCACCAGCCCATATTTCTTCTCCTAGTGTCGTGAGCTTGTTCCCAAGAGGAAGGAGTCAGTGGCATCTTCATGCCATCCTTCTCCAACGTGGAGCTACTATCTGATCTCGCTGACATTTGATAGCAAAGTCAGCATAAGGAAACGGCTCCACTGCAGCCAAGCCACTGCTCTGAAGCTGGGGTTGACGCTACTGACCACCAGAATCAGAAGGACAGCTTACAGTTCAGAGTCCCAGGTAACTGTTTCAAGACTTGAAAACCATGGATCAGGGAAGGAGTGTGAGCGTTTAAAGAAGGGATTTAAAAAACAGCCCAGAAAAGGGCAAGCAAATATAAGCACAGTACAAACATATGTGTGTGTATGTATGAATATATATATGTATGTAGAAATATCGTAATGAAACGCATTATTTTTTTTTTAAAGATTTATTTACTTATTATGTATACAGTGTTCTGCCTACATGTGTACCTGCAGGCCAGAAGAGGGCGCCAGATCTCATTACAGATGGTTGTGAGCCACCATGTGGTTGCTGGGAATTGAACTCAGGACCTCTGGAAGAGCAGCCAATGCTCTTAACCTCTGAGCCATCTCTCCAGCCCCCAAACCCATTATTTTATATAACTAGAATTTATTAAAAAGAAGTAGCCACAATCTTCAAGAAGTGAGCAAAGGGAATAATCAACCCACAACAGACTATCACAACTCTGACCCTGCTGGGCATCTAAGGAGACCACACTGAGGCAGAACGTGGAGTCAGGAAGGCTTCCCACAGAAGACGCATCTGATACCCGTCAGTCACTGTAAACATTCAAACAACACCTTCAAGTGTGATGTTCGGACAGGCTGCCCACAGGAGCACAGAACCATGCACAGCTGCCTCAATATGGGATCAGCTAGGAGCTGGTTGGACATGCATTTTAGCCCTGGTCCTTAGGTTTTTTTCTATAAGCACACAATTGGTACTACACAGCACAGACGAGGCTCTCCTCGCGATCTGCTCATCTAACTCAAGAGGGTCATCCAAAGTGAGTGCAACTGACTTGCATTTCCTCCCCTCAAAATTCCCTTAACCAGGGAATATGAAAAGAGGAAAAGGTCTCCGCCTACTGAGACCTGCTAAATATAACCCTCCCCCTTCTTTCCGAGGACTGCCACCCAAGAGAGACTTGATCTGCACAGTGACAACCGGCGTTCACAGCACATCCTCATCGACCTTCACTTCCCTATGAACTATACGGCCCTCCTTGGTGTTCCTTATTTTTGTGTGACTCCCATACACATGCTAACAAATGTGCCGGCCTGTTCTCTAGCTGCTGTGCCTATTTGGCTTATTCCCGCTGACTCAGACAGGGAACCTGCAGAGGAAGTGAGAACTTCCTTATACCTACTGCACATGCCCATGCATCAATGCCAGAACCTGAATTTCTCTTCCTCGTCAGTGCTACCTTCTGAGTCAACAAAGCCTGCTAACTTATCCTTGTGACAGGTTCCTTAATGCCCAGTTGATCCGTCCCTTAATTGAGTGTGTTAGACTTCTGTCACGTGACAAAACGCCCAAGACAGACAACTCAGGAGATCTGACTGACTCATGGTTCCGGGATTTCCGTCAGTGGTCTGGGTACCGCTCTGGGCCCACAGCGGCAGAGTACATCAAGGCAGGAGCGTGTGGCAGAGGGACCGCCTGCCTCAACAACTGTGGGAGGCCGAGGGAAAGGCAAGTACTTCACAGCGTGTCCGTCCACCAACTCTCTTTTCCTCCCATTCCTCCACACCCCTTACTTGACGGCAGACAAACTGGAACTACCTGGTGATGCCACGTGAGTTCTGGCCTTCCCTTCTGGTCAAGACCATCTTCCCTTCCAAGGATCTGACTGCCAGGCTCCAGTTCACTCTGAGATGACAGTCACAGGTCTTCCCTTTATGGAGGCTGCCTTGATACTCTCTTCTGATACCTTCGATGGACTAGATTACTCTCTTGTTCCCATCTAAGACACCCAGTGGATTGTTACTCTCTGTTGAAATCTCCTAATCCTCCCTAGTCTACCTATTTACTTTTGTACCCTTCTGAACAGAAACATAGTGTCTACTCCACTGCTCAGTGAAAATTCATGAACAAGTAAATGTGTACCCGCGGCTGCCACTGCCTTAGAACCTAAGACCACTGATGGCTTCAGCAGCACGTATACTCAAATTGGAATGATACAGAGAAGATTGGCGTGGCCCCTGTGCAAGGACGACAAGCAAATTCATGAAGCGATGCATAAGAAAAAAGAAAGAAAGAAAAATAAAAAAAAAAACCCTAAGACTAGAGTACATTGATATGTTACATGACATAAAATACTCAAAATAAAACTCAAAATCTGTGGCACATATAATAAAGTATAGTGGGTTGAACTAAATAAAGAAATTTAATCTAGGAGTCTACGTAGTTATCTATTCTGTCTTTATGATTTATTTTATTTTTAGATCTGTTTTGGGGGTGTGAGTATTTTGCCTGTGTGAATGTATGTGCACTGTATGTGGACTTGTATGTGCACTGTATGTGGACCTGGTGCCTTCAGAGGTCAGAGAGGAGGCTGGAGTTACAGATGGTTGTGAGCCACTATGTAAGAGCTAGGAACTGAACCTGGGTCCTCTCAGAGAACAGAAAGGTGCTCTTAACCACAGAATCATCTCTAGAGCCCCTTACTTTAATTTTTTGGGCCATGGTCTTACTATATAGCCTTGGTTGGTCTGGAACTCACTACATAGATCAGCACAGATGCTCACAGAGGCCAAAGCTTCAGTTGTGAGCAGCCTGACATGGGTTCTGGGTACCTGCTAGGAACCAAACTCCTGTCTTCTATAGGAGAAAACGGTCCTGGCTCTGAACCGCTGGGCCATCTCTCCAAGGCCCTATGTTTCCTCTTAAGCCAGGAAAATTACAGAGTTAAAGAAAGGCGTGTTATTAGAAAGGAAATCAATGGGTTGTAGTCATTTGAAAGTAGGAAAAAGTCAAAGAACAAATATCAAAAGTTCTATGTTCTCTCCATTTGTTAACAACAGTCACGGACTCGGACCCAGCAAAACAATGATGGGAGCGGGTCTTATAAGACCTCAAGAGGCCATGTTTGGCATCTCAGACTCTCAGCTAATGAAAGTGTATCACATTTCAAAGCAGACTGCCTCTTAAATAACAACGCCTCCCCAAAAGCAAAGCATATTGTTATGGAAGTCAAAACACTAGCCACAGACAAATGAAAACACTTTGTCAAGGGTCATAAAGTAAGTCCCACAAATTCCAAAGCAGAACCTTTGATCTGAACTCCAGGGATATGCTCTGATCTTTGGATAACAGCCCAGCTGTGTAAGTTCGTACCGGTATTCTCTTCATTTCATAGTTGCTCAGTACCAGCGATGTCCAATGACGTTTTCCCAGTGTGTTTAGTACTAAGAGGCCTTCTCTATCACACTCAAGAGTTCTACTTGCAAGAGAAGAATGTCAACAGCAAGACCTGCCCAAGGTACAGCTTTTTATCATTTTTACGTCAAAGATGAGGTGATATCATGACGTTGCCTAAGGACAATGTCCTGTCCAATCTCCACTCTTCTCTTCACAAAGGAATAATCATTGAGCTACTTTTCAGAAGATTTGAAAAGGAACCGAGAAATAAATATTCTGAGAAGCTACAGAGTAAATGTTCTAACCACAAAGAAACTAAATGAATATACTCCTTTTTAAAATTTAATTTAATTTTTTTATTTATTTCTTTAGAATAAGTCTCACTAAATTGTCTTGGCTGGCTGGGAATTTACTCTGTAGAACAAGATGGCCTCAAATTTGCAGGAATCCTCCTGTCTCTGCCTTCCAAATGCGAAGGCCACGGGTATGAGTCACTATGCCCCAACACGTTTCTTTTTTTTTTTTTTTTTTTTTGGTTTTTCGAGACAGGGTTTCTCTGTGTAGCTTTGCGCCTTTCCTGGAACTCACTTGGTAGACCAGGCTGGCCTCGAACTCACAGAGATCCGCCTGTCTCTGCCTCCCGAGTGCTGGGATTAAAGGCGTGCGCCACCACCGCCCGGCCCCAACACGTTTCTTTAAGACAAACATTTATTAAAAACCGAGAGAACGATAAACTACAATCTGAAGAACTTCCGGGGAGCTAGAGAGACAGCTCAGATGGTAATGTGCCTGCCACACAAGTACAAGGGCCTGAGTTCCGATGCCCAGTGCCAACACGAAAAACTGGACAAGCCAGCAACCACTCCTCTAGCTGGAGCGGTGAGCTCCAGATTCAGGAAGAGCTCCTATGAAAAAAAAAGTAAGGTGGATAACAATAGAGGAATCCACCTGACAATGACCCTTGACCTCTCTGTGTACGTGCGCACGCACAGATACCTGTTTAACACTCCTTCACACATACATACACACATAAGAATTTCCAAAGGGAATTAATACAGATTCCCATGGCTTATTACTCTCCTCCCAACATCTTCTGTGGACATCATTTAGCTTCTGTGAATGATGTACCAATTTGTTAGCAGAAACAAACTGTAATTAAAAACTCCAAATCAGGGGTTTTCAAGCAGGTTACGCAGCCTTTCTACAATCCCTTTACTTCACATGAATCAAAGACAGTACATACTCTAGATCCCGTGGGAAGTTTTTGCTGTTGTTTAGGGATTTTGGGTTGCTGCTATTGTTTGAGGCAGGTTCTCACTTTCCAGCCCAGGCTGGCCTCGAACTCACAGAGCTCCACCTGCCTCTGCCTCCCAAGTGCTGGGATTAAAGGCATACACAGCATGACACCTGGCTGTTTTTATATGCCATGAAATGTGGTTTTACTCTTTAATAGTTCAGTGGTTCTTAGTGAGTTCAGGGCTTTGCAGCCACCCTCACAATCTAAATTTAGAATACTTCCTTATCTCCAAAACCACTCTGTGCCCATTATTAGACATGCTCCGTTCCTTTTGATGACCAAATACTACTCTACTGCGTAGATACACCACACCTAGTTTTTTCACTTTGCAGTTGATGAGCACTTAGATTCTCTCATTTTGGTAGTAGTGCTAGCATCTAGCTGCTGCTGAGACCACAGAATCTGCAGTATCCATTCCCCTCTCAGATACTGACAGACTCCCTACTAAGACATCGTGAATCTCTAGCTAACAGGCTTTCAAGTGCCTGAGCACCTCACCGTGGGTGAGTCAGTAACAAAGAGAGTACCGGTGACCACACATCCTGTTTCCCATCTTCTTCCCTTCCTCCTGCCCAGGAATCAGAGAGCCTGACTGCAGGCTGGTGCCATGAAACCAATGCCATTCTCAGAGGGTCACTTTTGCCAGGTGGATCCTAATTTTCTCTCCTCAGACGCCCCCCCCCCCACCATGCTGTTATCGGTCTGTCTCTCCATGGCGTCAACAACTCTTCTAATCAACTTCTTACCTCCAGCAAATCCATCCTAGCATCCCCTTAAACTCCCACCTGAGATCTTTCAACTATGAACAATGATAATATGGACATTTTTGCACATGCTTTGTTTGGTGTAGACATATATCTTCATTTCTCTTGGATAAGCAGGTACTAAATGTAGAATTTTAGGGCCACATGATGGCTACAGTTAAGCTTTTGAAGAACTGCAACTATTTCACAAAGTACTTCTTCTCCTTTGAAATCCTCCACATTCTCACCAATACTTCTGTTGTTGGTTTTGAGTTGGGGTCTAGTTACGGTGTCCTGGCTGGTCTGGAACTCACTATGTAAACCAGGCTGACTTTGAACTCATGTCAATCCTCCTGTCTCTGCCTCCCCAAGTGCTGGAGTTATAGCCATGTGCCATGGAACCTGATTGAAAGTAACTATTTGTTCAAGGTCATCCAGCATAGCAGAGTTAAGTCTGAAATACAGTCTTCCCCAACAATAGTGTCTTGAATACAAAAAAAACTGCTTCTTTACTCGGCAAAGACAAGGGACATATTAATAAAAAGCTGACAGACCGGTAGCTGGGCAGGAAGTTAAGCAGGAAAGCCATACAGAATGCTGGGAAGGAGAAGGGCGAAGTCGAGGAGTCAGCAAGATGAGAATGTCGTACTGAGAAAAGGTACCAAGCCACATGGCTAAACACAGATGAGAATTATGAGCTAATTTAAGTGAAGAGCTAGTTAGTAATAAGCCTGAGCAACTGGCCAAACTTTTATAAATGACATTAAGCCTCTGAGTAGTTATTTGGGAACTGGAGGGCAGGAGAGAACAGTCCAATCACATGCACTCACTCTGTGCAGACACCGTCCTCAACAGTGCTACCATCTTATCACAGCCCTTGGAATAAGGGTACCGTCAACCCTAGAGTCGACTTCTTTTTATTTTTCAGAGAGAGAAACAAGGACTTAGAGGGAGTAGGTTGATCAAAATCAGTGCTTGAGAGAGGTGGGAACCCAAACAATTTCACTCCAAAGATTGTGTTCTCCTAACCACTATGAAAGCAAATGACCTAAAGGCGTTCACTAGGCTGTGATTAGGCAGGTCAACAGCTATCTAGAAAGGCAGCGCTAACAGTCTACTACTGCTGTTGATCCAGACGAAGAGACACAATGTACGTTCCTCAGAGCAGCTGAGAATTCTAAAGGAGAAACATTATTGATACTACTGGTACAAAATGAAAACAAAAATGCTACAGGTCCACAATTAACTAAAGAGAAGTCCCATTAAAACAAAGAGTGGCTGGCCAGTGAGATGCCTGTGTAAAGGTACTTGCCACATAAACCTAAAGAGCTGATTCCCATCTCTGAACTCCACACAGGGTAGGAGAGAACTGACTCACATAAACTGTCCTTTGAGTTCTACAAATCTGTGATAGTGCATGTGTGTGTGCACACGCGCACACGCATAAATGATTTAAAAAGATAAAGATTTAGCAGGCATATTGCAACATGGCACAAGACGATATGAAACTATGAAATAAAGACAAAAAGGAAAGGCAGGCAGAGACAGAGGGTGAAGCCTTAGGTTAAGGAGTATTTGTACACTGTGTGAAGATGTGCCCTTGTGATTGGTTTAATAAAAAGCTGAACAGCCAATAGCTAGGCAGGAGAATTTAGGTGGGACTTCCGGGTAGAGAGAGGAACTCAGGGTTAGAATCTAGGCATGCAAGAGACGCCAGCCAGACACTGATGGAGTGGGACATAGAGCATGGAGGAGAGGTCAAGAGTCACATGGAAGAACATAGATGAATAGAAACAGGTTAATTTGAGTTATAAGAGCTAGTTGGGAACAAGCCTAAGCTAAAGGCCAAGCTTTCATAATTAATAGTAAGTCTCCAAGTCATTATTTTGGGGTTGGCGGTCCCAAAATAGAATCCGATGAGAAAGACCTACTACGCTTAGGAGCTTCCACTGAGCACAAAATGCAGGAGTGAGCCAGGCAGTGACGGAACGTGACGTCGGAACACACCAGAGCCTTCCCTAACACCGTGCACCAGTCAGAGCTCCAGGGCCGGGTGGAGAAGCCCGTGGCTCCCGCTTCAGTACAGAGAGAAACTGGACGAGGTCCAAGGGAAAGGAACAGGAGAGAACAACAGTGTGAAGCAGGAAAAGCGAGAGGACAGCCCGATTTTAATGACGGCTCTCCCACAGTACTGTTTGAATGTTCTCTCTCAGGCTCTCCACAGGCTCTGGCTCTCTGCCGTCATTGAAATTCCGGTCAAATATCACTTTCTCAGAGGCTTCCATCCAAAGCAGCCACTGCACTTTCTAGCACATCACTGTTATGTTCCTTCACAGCCTGGAAACACTGAGCTTCTTCCTGTTTATGGGTTTTGGTCCCTCTTCCTCCCCCATTGGGACCTGACCAACACGGAAGCTACCTGGGACATGAGGGGCATCCTGACATACTGCAGGATCTGTATCAAGAAGCAGCAACACAGAAAATGGGCTTGCAGAGGAGAGCATGAAAGGTGTGAGTGAGGAGGCAGGGGGACAATTCCATTACAGTCAAGCAACCCCTCGGACTGCTAAGAGTACCTGTAATAGCCACTCAGCTGTCGGGCGCTGCACAGATCCCGCTGCCTAAATAAGTTCTAGCGATTACTTCCAATAACCTGAGCTGATACTTAATCCTGTCGAATAGAGGGTAGGGTGTGAGGGGGTGGGGTGAGGGGGTGCCTGTTTGTTTTTGAAACAAACAAAGAAAGAAAAGCATAAATCTCTGGGGCATCCGATTGCTTTCGAGACAGTGCCTCACTCTATAGCCCATGCTCATCTGTAACTTACTTACTCTGGAACTTAAACTCCTCCTGTTTAAGTCCCAGATAGCCTTGAACGCGTGCCAATCCTCCTGCCTCAGCCTCCCAACTGCTAGAATTACAAATGTGCTCCCACACCGGGCTCAGAAATTAAGTCTCATCAGCGAACAACAGAATCAATGAGCTAGAACCCCATACTGGATAATATTCTAAATTTTTTTCACACATGAGATCTTTTATAAATAATATTTTGATCTCATTTACAAAGTGGCATACTTTAAACCAAAAAGATCAAGTAATTGGCTTCAAGGTACCCAAACCATAGCTGGTAACCATTTTTTTTTTATATTTACTTATTTTATTATTTTACGTGTTTATGTGGTTTTGCTTGCATGTATGTATGTGCACCACGTGACAAGATCAGAAGAGGGTGTCAGATCCCAGCTGGGGTTCCAGACAGTTGGGAGCCATCATGAGGGCACTGGGAATTGAGTCCAGGATCTCTGTAAGAGCAAGAAGGGTCTGAACGGGCTGGAGAGATGGCTCAGAGGTTAAGAGCACTGACTGCTCTTCCAGAGGTCCTGAGTTCAATTCCCAGTAACCACATGGTGGCTCACAACCATCTATAATGAGATCTGGAGCCCTCCTCTGTATACATAATAAATCAATAAATCTTTAAAAAAAAAAGAAGGGTCTGAACTGCGGAGCCAACTTCCAGCCACGGAACTCAATGTTAGATAACCACGCCGTGCCATTCCTTAAAGGGTAAAAGCAAATCCAAACAGAGCAACAACGTGCTAAGCAGGAAGCATGGATTCGTAAAATACGACAAGGCGACAAGGTTTCCTCCTTGGCTTGCGATGTTGTGAGGAGACTTTAAAATTCCATTCTGTAACACTCCCAATATGACATGGGGACATTGCTGCCATGCTAACTGTCTTCCTTTCATAATATCTTATTCAGACGTGATTCCAAATGAAACATGTAGATGTTTATAATAAACTAAAACAGTACAATGAATTGCCCTATCATAACCTTTATGAACATATGGACAATCTTCATGTCTCCCAAACACACACACACACACACACACACACACACACACACACACACACGTATGACTACACACATACACACACACCACACACACACACACACACACACACACACACACACACGACTACATACACACACATCACCCATCCTCACCGAATTTGTTCAAGGACATGATGACTATGTTAGTAACAGAGAGTTAACACACTCATTGTCACCTTGACAGGGTCTATAATAACACAGGAGACAAGCTTCAGGGCACAGCTATGAAGGATTATTTATCCCTGTGCAGGCTGGCTCTGTGTCAACTTGACACAAGCTGGAGTCATCTGAGAGGAGGGATAAGATTAGCAAGTGGGCAAGCCTGTAGGGCATTTTCTTAATTAGTGATTGATGGGGGAGGGACCTAGGCCACTGTGGGTGTTGTCATCCCTGGGCTGGTGGTCTTAGGTTCTATAAGAATGTAGGAAGAGCAAGCCAGAGGAAGCCAGCCAGTAAGCAGCTCCCCGCCATGGCCTCTGCATCAGCTCCTGCCTCCAGCTTTGAGTTCCCGCCTTTGCTTCCCTCACTGACTGTGATTCAGGATGTGAAAACCAAATCAGCCCTTTCCTTCCCAGGTCGCTTTTGGTCATAGTGTTTCACTGCAGCAGGAGTAACTCTACGTAAGCCGAACCCCACTGGGTTAACTGACATGGGAGGACCCACCTTAACTGTAGGCAGGTGGCACCGTGCCATGGCTGGAGTCCTGGACTAAACACAAGGGGAGAGCAAGCCGGACACTAACATCAGACACTCTGTGTCGACATCCGGGACCCTTGAACTGTGAGCCAGAGTCCTCCTTCCCTTAAGCTGGTTCCTTGTCAGGTAGTTTATGGCAGCACCATGGGAAGCAACTTGTACAAAGAGCAACCTTTGTTCTGTCCTTGAAAAGACGAGATCAGGGAAGTGAGGGGGCTCAGTGGCAAAGGACGCTTGCTGCAAACCTGAGGCCCTGAGTTCGAACCTGCAAGCCACGTGGTGGGGGAGGACTGACAAGCTGTACCCGACTTCCACATGTGTACCACACACATAAGCATGCTCGCTAAGGTGCTCCCACACACACACAATAAACTTTTTAAAAATTTTAAAGATGGGATCAAGCCTCAAACACATATATTTCCCTTCTTTCAAGAAATTTAAGAACACTCCTGGGTGTGGTGGCTCATACCTATAATCTCAGCACTCCGAAGGCTGAGGCAGGAGGATTGCTATGATTCAATGCCAGACTAGGTTACACTGTCTCAAAAACAAAACAAAACAAAACAAAACAAAAAAAAAAACCCACAGTGTGCTAGAGAGAGGGCTCAGTGTTTAAGAGCACTGGCTGTTCCTCCAAAGAACCCAGGTTCAAATCCCAACTCACAACTGTCTGTCTGTAACTCAGGCTCCAGGGGATGTAAGACATACATGCAGACAAAACAACCATACACATAAAACGAAACAAAAAAAAACCAAACATAAAAAACCCACAACAAAGAAACGCGAGATTAGTGGCAGGACAAGAATAATCCCTAAGAGAGATTCATGATCCAGACACAACTATGTATGTTTATACATACATACATGCACAAGCCTGTGGACATTAGTAAAATAACTTCTCAAAAACCACTAAATAATCCTTAGGTGACACACAGTTGGATATACAACAGTGTAGGTGCTACATTACAGCAGGAACAAGACTTAAACTTGGAAAGCATTTCCAGACTAACTCACTAACGAGGGCTGTTGCTGTTTTCCTATCAGTGTGATAAATAGCATCCCCATGCACAGGGACAGGCCAAGAAAAACAAAAGCAGAAATAATTAATTGTCAAAATATACCTGTTTATCTTCCAGCGGGTCTGGCTCTCCTTTACTGGACTCAGAGCTGACATCATCTTCATCAGAACTACTGATGACTTCCTCATCAGAGGGCAGGTCACCAAGACCAAGATGATCATCCTGCCCCTCCTGGGATGTTCCAGAACTGCAGCAATAGAGATACCCATTAGTTACCTTCAACAAAAAGGAGGGCGGCTGGCCAAACCAAACCAGAACCACTACCTGAGCCTAGTCATGTGACAGACTGCACCTGAGGGACTGGGGGGTGGGGGATGGGAAGAGCCAGGAAAGCCAGAGATGTCTTTTCCTTTCCCCGACTCTGTGCTTAAAAGTCAACATCTGACTGACAACCGGAAGTAACTGGAAAGAAGTTTCCCAGTAGCCTCCACTGTTTCCACACGCCCTTCCTTAGAAGACTGATTCCTGGTGCAAACCAAGAGGACTTCTAGGGAGTGCACTAGACGTTGTTGACAACTTCGGCCTTGATCTTTAAAAACAACAACAGAATGCCAACTCTGTGAAGCTTGGGAAGTGTACTGGCAGCAAGTGTCCAGTCAACAGCACAGGAGGGACCGCCACCCTTGTTCTCACTGATGTGTGCCTGCAGTTCAAGAGGTAGGCAGGACAGGGGACCCGGAGGGTGTCAGGCTCCAGCCTCCTACAGGAACAGAAACCCACGATCTAATGACGTTTAAACAAGCCTTCCCTTCAGGTGATTAATGACTCAGCGTGAAGTTGGAAAAGTACTTCCAGGCCATGTATCAGCTCTCCCTAGTCAGCCTGACCTCACCAAGGCTTTGCAGTGTGTACAGACAGATCTCATGTGGCAAACAGCCACTGTTTCAATCCGTTCTGTAGGGGGAATTCCACAGCAGAGTTTCCCCAGGCAGATGATGGGAATCATTCCAGCATTGGGATGTACGTACTCAGAAACAAGATGCTTTTAAAAACTGCCTAAGACCAGGCTGGGTATGACCCACCCACCCCAACATCTGGGGCTCCAAGCAAAAGGATGGAGAGGTGGCCGCTGAGTTCAGGCACAGTGTGAAACTGTCTCAGCAAACAACACACTGCTTTTCTGATGCTGGTCGGCCGTTATGTCTGCCACAGCCTCCCCAGCATCCACAGAGTAGAATGAATGGGTGAATCCACTAAAAGATCCAAAGAAAATCGTGAGGCAAAACACTCCAGCAGAAGAGAAATTTACATTCCAGTCCTGCTGTGGCTCTTTTTCAGGTCCCAGGCAGGTCGGTCCCTCAACTGCCCGAGTTCCAAATGATAAGGATTTCTAATGGGAATCTTAAAAGCGAGGGATAAATTTTCTGCCGGGTCTTGATTACTCTGCAGACTAGCAGACTCGCCTTCGGAAACCAGCCCTGCGGTTCAACTGTTCAAACCAGCTGGATCTAGGCACAATGCCAAAAGGAACACCTCCTACCACCAACCACTTGGCTTCCTGTTACTAAGTGGCCGGGGCCTCTTATCACTCAACTGGGTGGATGCACACCTTTATCATAGGTGGCCTGGACAAGCAAAAGACTCACATCCTGGGGTGTGGGAGCGGAGGCAGGGATTTTCCAGTCAGATCACTGACAGAATTAGCTACTCCTAGGAGCAGGGCCGGGAGCCAATTCGGTCGGGTTATTAGTTTTTGATTTGCATTGGCAAGAATGATTAAAAACAAGTAAGATGTAGACCGGAGCGCCTATCCATGTAGATAGAGGTAAACACACCTTCACCTTTTCGGCGGGTGGGGATTGGCCGTGCTGGGGACCAAGGAAGGCTGGACATTGCTCGGGACGAGGGCTCTCTCACGAAGCTACATAGCCAGCCCCACCTGTTTTGACCTTCGTCCCTTGCTCTTTTGACCCTCTAGCCTGGCCATCTCAGCACACATTCCTAAAGCATGCAAAACTCTCAGCCCCTCCCCCGACCTGCGGCTGCAGGACCCAGGTAGAGCGGCAGAGACAGGAGCTCTGTTCCAGAAGGCTTTTCCCATGAGCCCATCTGTGGGTTTTCCTGGACACGGGGATTTCAGGGGGTTAGTAGTGAGGACCCGGGGCTTTGATTTGGGTTAGAGTTGAGAGGTGCTTCTCTGGCAACCATCTGAAAGGCTTATATTAAGACAGCTAGCTACTGTCATTGCTTTTGGTCAAGAGAGAACGTGATGGCGCACACCTGTAATCCCAGCTAGCCATCAGGAGGCTGAGACAAGAGGATCTGAGCTTGAGGCCAGTCTGGGCTCTAAAATCCAAACGGACAACAGCAGCCAAAGCAGCCCCCAAATGAAGTGCAAAGGTCACTATGTCAGAGCAGGAAGGGAAGCTGTCAAGACCACAGGGCTGCGCATGGGGCAGGGCAGCAGGGTCAATCCCAAAACCACAGACAGTGAAAACAAAAAACTGCATGCAGCCAAACACTGACGTCAAACCCTGGGATACTTGGGACTTCCAAAGATGGCTTGCTGACTAAAAAACCTTCCCAGGTCCTATTTATCCCCTCATCAGGGATTGGTTTATTTGTCTCTCCTGGCCCCTAAACTACCTGGAGACAACAGCAACACAATCACTAGTTTTCCTCATCAACAGGTAAGCACAAGACAATTGTGTTTTCAGCTGAATCCCAGCATGCTGCCTGACAAGTGCTTTTCACCCTTTGTTTGTTTGTTTGTTTGTCTTTTGTTTTTCAAGACAGGGTTTCTCTGTAGCCTTGGCTCTCCTGGAACTCGATCTGTAGACCAGGCTGGCCTTGAACTCAGAGATCTGCCCGCTGGGATTAAAGGTGTGCACAGCCACTGCCGGGCTACTTTTCACCATTTTCAATGGTCAAAGGATGAAGCTGGGGACTGACATGGGGATTGAGAGGAAGGGATGGATGAGGGGGTAAATAACAACAACAAGACCTCATGGAAGACCTGAAGATTCAAAGACCTGGTTCCAGCAGAACCAGTTAGCCCAGCCAGAAGGGACTGTCAAGGGCAAGAGAGCATGCACCCAGGAACTAACTACACTCGCTTGTTTATTTTTAGAACAGTTACTAAACTGTTTACCCACATAATTAACTGCAGCTTCCCAGCCAACCTAGATAACGTCGGGCTCTGATAAGGACTGGGGTTCCTTACCGATGCCAATCCTGCAGTACAGAACCCTGCTAACCCTGCATTCCCTCGGCAAGGACCGCCTAACACTGCTTCGCAGGCTAACGGGACAGGCCAGCGTTTCCTCCACATCTTCCTGTCTGGTTCCTCCACATGGGACCGTGGAAGGAGGGTTCAGGGGGCTTCAACAGCTGAGCACACACTCAGCTCCACCCCCCTGAGCCGCCCACTCCGGGTCAGATTTGCTTCTGGAAGGAGACAAATTTCTAGAAAGTCAAGAGAAATCAGGGCCAGAAATCAATTCCTATTGATAGGCGCCGTCCTTCAATCCCAACTGCCACGGTCTCTTAAATGCCATCATGGTTTTTTTTTTTTTTTTTTTTTTTTTTTGGTTTTTCGAGACAGGGTTTCTCTGCGTAGCTTTGCGCCTTTCCTGGAGCTCACTTGGTAGCCCAGGCTAGCCTCGAACTCACAGAGATCCGCCTGGCTCTGCCTCCCGAGTGCTGGGATTAAAGGCGTGCGCCACCACCGCCCGGCTGCCATCATGGTTTTTAAGTTAACTTTTTCCCATGCTAAATTCTATGGGGGACAGAACATCCTCCGCAGGAAAAGCACATCAAATTGTACCTAAAAACTTAACAGCAACAGTCCTCCTCTAGAAAATATTTCACTGGCTTCCTCTAAATCTTAGGAACATAAAACCTGCAGAGTTGAACCAGAGAGAACACCGTTCTACACCAGCACCGAATAAACACCTCAGCAAGGGAGGGGCGAACGCACAGCGGACACCCAGAGAAGCAGAGAGAGCAGTCTAGCCGTGCGCCCTGGCCCAAGGGGAGGAGAACATGCGTGCATGCTCAGGATGCTGGTACAATCCTTGTCAACCACTCCCGAGCTGTGTCTGGGGCGCTGTGTGCTTCCTCTGGCTGCTTTCATATTTTCCACAGAATGAGCAGGAAAGCGAGATTAAGGGGCTCGAAACTTAATTTTTAACGATCTATCAGTTATTATGGAAAGCTAACCATAATTTCACCAGAAAGTGGTTACCAGCCCCAAAAAGTTTTTTCTTAAGTCCTCTTTGAAGTCCTGGAGTAAGTCTGGAATTTCCCCTACAACAAGCAGGGCGGTGCTCTTGATTGTTTTTATGAAACCCTGGCCCAGCCTACAAAGTAGGCATGCTGGTCCTTTCACCTGCCAGGAGACCTCTTAGGAGTCTCAGATCCCTGTCATATTTTCAGGTTTTTTCACCCAGAGGATAGATAGTATGTGTAAAGCCTGGGTGCCAACCTAAAAGCCAGGAGACAGCAGAGTGAGAGGAACGTTGTCTGATGTTCTGAACAAGTTCCATAGTCAACAATGGGGCTCCGCCGGGAGGTAAACGGGTCATCTGCAGGTCTTCCCTGCAGCTCTTTTTTTCTCTCTCCGCCCCTCTTCCCCTTTCTTCTTCCCCCTTTTTTCCTTTTTCCTCTGGAGACAGAGCCTTACTCTAGTCCGAGGCTGGCCTTGACTTTGGATTGTCCTGTCTCACCTCCAGAGTGCCAGGAAACAGGTATACATCAACACACCCAGCAGCAAGCATCACTTGACTAGCAGAAAGTGATGATTTCATCAGCTGGGTATGCTGGCAAATGCCTACAACCCCAACAGCCGGGAGCCGAGGCAGAAGAACGGTGAGTTCCAGGACAACCCGGACAATCTAGGTTGTACCAGGAAAATGAATAAGGAGATGAAAGCAAAAAGTCTCACTATCATGATGTCAGATTAAAACAACCCTGTGCCCAGGCAAACAGTGCCTTAACCCTTTGAAGTTAAAACCTGATTAATACAGAACAAACGTCCTTAAAAACTTCAAAGGATAGTAGGAATTACCCAGAAGAAAGAACAAAGAACAATGATAACATGAAGCTTACAGGCTATACATGACTAGTGTTTGGTTTATAAACTTTAGAGGTGCTGGCAATCAAGCCTTTCAAACCATCCAGGAGGGCCAGTGAGACGGCCCAGTGGGTAAAGGTAAGACTGCCGCCCGGCCAAAGGGCTCAATTCAATCCTTGGAATGTACGAGGGGGAAGGAGGGGCTGGACTTCCTCAAGCTGGCCTCTGTCCTCCTGCATGCAAAGGGGACCAGTGCTCCGTCCCCCAAACACATCCTTATCAATTTAAAGTAATAGCAAGTCAGTTCCGGGGCTTGAGAGAATGAATACCTTGCTTCCCTGAAATGTGAGCTAGAGAGTGTTTAAAACTTGCTCAGAGGGACCATTAGAAAAAGAAAATAGGCTTCAAAGATGGACTTGGACAAACACATTTATTTCGGTTTCCAGCCCAATGTTCACTCTTATAAATACCTCACCAGCCCTTCCCCAGGAATGCATTTCCTACTGAGTATAAACAAAACCAAATCTGAATCTGAACCTAGAAGTTGATACCTTAAAGACAGTCTTCACAAGTCAACTCTGAAAACGGCTTAAGGGGGGAAAAAACCCACAAAGAACCAAATGGAATTCAAGTCTTTCAAGCAGTGATTCTCAACCTGTGGGTCTCAACCCTTGGGGGTCAAAACACCCTTTACAGGGATGGCCTAAGACCATCAAAAAACACAGATATAGGCCAGCCTGGTCTACAGAGTGAGATCCAGGAAAGGCGCAAAGCTACAGAGAAACCCTGCCTCGAAAAACCAAAAAGAAAAAAAAAAAAAAACACAGATATTTACATTATGATTCGTAAAAGTAGCAAGATTACAGTTATGAAGTAGCAATGAAATTAATTTTAGAGCAGGGGTCACCACAACATGAGGAACTGTAGTAGAGGGTCGCAGCGTTCGGAAGGTTGAGAACCACTGATTTAAAGTCTAGGAGCAACTACACATGGCTTATAGCCCTTTTATGTAATCAGGTTAAAGGTCGTAAGGTTTATCTGAAAAGAAGCTGTTTTAAAAGGAGTTTCAGCAATGGCCATTAATAGAAGACTAAACTGAGCCCCTCTGCATGATCAACTGTTAAGCACCTTCCCGAAAAAATGAGTTAGATCTACACACAATGAATGATACTGCTTGTCCTCTGGCAAGTACTGGTGGGTTATAAAACCAGGACACGGAGTGCTCCCAACTCTGTAGAGGGAAAATGAATATTCAAAAACTGTCTCCGAACTCTGCCGCTGAGAACTGAGGGTGTTCCTCAGTTGTACGGTCCTTGTCTAACATGTGAGGACCTGGATTTGATCCTCAGTACCTCACACATGCGAAGGTGTTTTTAAATCCATGCAAGAACACAGATGCACATGTACAGATATGCTGGCTTGTGTCCACAGGCTATCCCTGGAGAGACTCGGAACACACTGATGAATGACGTTCTGAAAAGCGAGCATTTAGGTGCATTCTGGTTTTAGCAGTGACTGAACCCAGGGCTACGAGCGTGATAGGGAAACATTCTGCCACTGAGCAGTATTCTCTCCTCATTTTGTTCCATTAAAAAATAAAAGCAGGGCGGTAGTGGCACACGCCTCTAATCCCAGCACTCTGGAGGCAGAGCCAGCCTGATCTACAGAGCGAGATCCAGGACAGGCACCAAAGCTACACAGAGAAACTCTGTCTCAAACACACACACACACACACACAGAAACTCTGTCTCAAACACACACACACACACACACACACACACACACACACACACACACAAACTTCCTATTTAAAAAAAAAAGCTGTTATCTATGTTCATTATTACTTTATCGAAGACCACACCACATGAAGTTACAGTGGTACACGCCTGTAAACCCACTCAGAAGACAGAGGCAGAAGGATGGTGAGGTCAAGGCCAGCCTGGGCTGTATAGCTCTAGCCTAGCATATAGAGTCGGGCCTTGTTTCAAAGCCAAAATAAACAAAGACTGACTACCATCAAAACAGCAACGAAGGGCATCTAGGTTGTTTCCAGGTTTTGTCTATTACAAACAATGCTGATATGAACACAACTGAGCAAGTGCTCTTGTGGTATGATTGAGCATTCCTTGGGTATATGCCCAAGAGTGGTATAGCTGGATCTTGGGGGAGATTGATTCCCAATTTTCTAAGAAAGCGCCATATTGATTTCCAAAGTGTTTGTACAAGCTTGCATTCCCACCAGCAGTGGAGGAGTGTTCCCCTAGCTCCACATCCTCTCCAGCATAAGGTGTTTTCAGTGTTTTTGATCTTAGCCATTCTGACGGGCATAAAGTGGTTTCTCAGAGTTGTTTTGATTTGCATTTCCCTGATGATTAGGAATGTTGAGCAATCCTTAAATGTCTTTCAGCCATTTGAGTTTCCTCTGTTGAGAATTCTCTTGTTTAGTTCTATAGCCCATTTCTTAATTGGACTGTTGGGCATTTTGATGTCCAATTTCTTGAGTTCCTTATATATTCTGGATATCAGTCCTCTGTCAGACTCAACTTCATAATGGGAAAACAAAACACCCAGGATAGCCAAAAGAATCCTGTACAATAAGACAACCTCTGGAGGCACCACGATCCTTGACTTCAAGCTCTACTATAGAGCTACAGTAATAAAAACAGCTTGGTATTGGCATAAAAACCGACATGTGGACCAATGGAATCAAACTGAAGACCCTGACATTAATTCGAACACCTATGAACATATAATTTTTGACAAAGAAGCCAAAAGTGTACAATGGAAAAAAGAAAGCATCTTCAACAAATGGTGCTGGCATAACTGAATATCAACATGTAGAAGGCTGCAAATAGATCCATATCTGTCACCGTGCACAAAACTTAAGTCCAAGTAGATCAAAGACCTCAACATAAATCCAGTTACTCTGAACCTGCTAGAAGAGAAAGTAGGAAGTAGTCTTGAACGCATTGGCATAGGAGATCACTTCCTAAATATAACACCAATAGCACAGACACTGAGAGAAACAATCAACCAATGGGACCTCTTGAAACTGAGAAGCTTATCTAGATGCCCTTCAACTGAAGAATGGATAAATAAAATGTGGTACATATACACAATGGAATACTACTCAGCAGAGAAAAACAATGACATCATGAGGTTTGCAAGCAAACGGATGGATCTAGAAAAAATCATCCCAAGTGTGGTAACCCAGACTCAGAAAGACAAACATGGTATGTACTCACTCATAGGAGGATACTAGATGTAGAACAAGGATGACTGGACTGCTACTCACATCACCAGGGAGGCTACCTGGAAAACAGGACCCCAAGAAAGACATGGGGATCGCCCAATGACGGAGAAATGGATGAGATCTACATGAACAGCCTGGACATGAGTGGGGGTAATGAAGGGCGAGGGTCGAGGGAAAGAGAACGTAGGGGAGCGGGAGATCCCAGCTGGATCAAGAACAGAGAGGGAGAACAAGGAATAGGAGACCATGGTAAATGAAGACCACATGAGAATAGGAAGAAGCAAAGTGCTGGAGAGGCCCACAGAAATCCACAAAGATACCCCCACAAAAGACTGCTGGCAATGGCTGAGAGACAGCGGGAACTGACCTACTCTGGTGATGGGATGGCCAAACACCCTAACTGTCATGCTAGAAACCCCATCCAACGACTGAGGGATCTGGATGCAGAGATCCACGGCTAGGCCCTGGGTGGAGCTCCGGGAGTCTAATTAGCAAGAAAGAGGAGGGTTTATATGAGCAAGAATTGTTGAAACCAGCCGGGCGGTGGTGGCGCACGCCTTTAATCCCAGCACTCGGGAGGCAGAGCCAGGCGGATCCCTTGTGAGTTCGAGGCCAGCCTGGGCTACCAAGTGAGTTCCAGGAAAGGCGCAAAGCTACACAGAGAAACCCTGTCTCGAAAAACCAAAAAAAAAAAAAAAAAAAAAAAAAAAGAATTGTTGAAACCAAGGTTGGATAAAGCACAGGGACAAATAGCCAAACGAATGGAAACACGTGAACTATGAACCAATGGCTGAGGGGCCCCCAACTGGATCAGGCCCTCTGAATGGATGAGACAGTTGATTGGCTTGATCTGTTTGGGAGGCAACTAGGCAGTGGGACCAAGTCCTGTGCTCATTGCATGAGTTGGCTGTTTGAATCCTGGGGCTTATGCAGGGATGCTTGGCTCAGCCTGGGAGGAGGGGACTGGACCTGCCTGGACTGAGTCTACCAGGTCAATCCCAGTCCTCGGGGGAGGCTTTGCCCTGGAGGAGGTGGGAATGGGGAGGTGTACTGGGGGGAAGGGAAAGGGTGCGGGAGGGGGAGAACAAAGAAATCCGTGGCTGATATGGAGAACTGAATTGTATTGTAAAATAAAATAAAATAAAATAAAATAAAATAAAATAAAATAAAACAGCAACGAAGTCGTCAGTGTGTCACGTATGAAAGGTAGTCAAGGCATGAATACATGTATACATGTGTTGTTCTTATACCTCACTTTCTATCCATCCTCTGAGGCCTAGAAGTCAGCATATTTTCTGCATAATAACCTTTAAAACACAAATCTCTTTTAAGTCCTGTGGTGGTATAATTGCAGACTGTACCACCACCACCACAGTAGGAGTTCAAGGTCATCCTTGCACACAGGGATTTGGAAGTCCGCCTGTACTCAGAGATCCTCTTTCAAACAAAACAAAACAAACAAATACACAAAAAACAAGCAGGGAAATCTTTTAACTCTCACAATACAAGGACACATTGACTATGTCTTTCCTTTAATCTGGAGGAGGCTTGTTTGGCTTAAATCCCTAGGCAACATACAAGCCATACACGCTACTAAGCAAGCACTGTACTACTCAGCTACATCATCAGCTCTCAAAAGCACAAGCTAGCCAGTTGATGGCTTTAAAAAACAAACAAACAAACAAACAAACCAGAGGTCAGCTGACAGTAGACTTTGGCCCCCACAGTCTCCTGGGGCCAAAGAGTAACCATAAAACTTGTCAACTATGCCAAGGTGAACAACCTGTAATGGGGTGGTATGTGTCCCATGATGCTCCATCTAGCTTATTGGGGAGCTCCTTGGCCTGTAAGTAAAAATGAGTTCTCCTGGTTACTGGTTCCTACAGCAGGTATAAAAAGAACTCAAGGCTGAGCACAGTCCAATAATCATTCTTGCTCCCTACCCTCAGCTTAACTAGGAGGCGGCCAGGTCAGGTCTGTACTGTTTCTAGCCTAGAAGTGAAAAGAATTCTTAAAAAAAAAAAAAAACTATAACAAAACAAGTACCAGCTAAAATAGCAACCACAGATCAGCAAGTTTGCTGTTTACGAATTTGGAAGGCTTTGAGGGATGACCTTTAAAATAAAGCAATGCAGACTGTAGCCTTTTTGTTAATGCAAACAGAAAACTTTTCTGCTCATCTTAAAGCTACTGTCAATAAAACAGAGAAGGTCTCTAGTCCAGGTTATGACCATACCAAACACTTCCTCCCTTCCTCCCTTTTTTCCTTCCTTCCTTCCTTCCTTCCTTCCTTCCTTCCTTCCTTCCTTCCTTCCTCCCTCCCTCCCTCCCTCCCTCCCTCCCTCCCTCCCCCCCCCTCTCTCTCTCTCCTCTCTCCTCTCTCTCTCTCTCTCTCTCTCTCTCTCTCTCTCTCTCTCTCTCTCTCTCTCTCGCTTTCTTAAGATTTATTTACTTATGTATACGGATGCTTTTGTCTGCATGTACATCTGCACACCAGAAGAGGGCACTGGAATTCATTGGAATACAATTACAGATAGTTGTGAGCTGCCATGTGGGTGCTGGGAATTGAACCCAGGAACTTTGGAAAAGCAGCTAGTGCTCTTAACCGCAGAGCCATCTCTCCGGCCCCCTGATGTTTCTTTTATTGAAAAATACAAGCTTTTTCTTTTACCTCACCATGATAGGTATTTATTTAGTACTGGACCAAATAAAGGCCACTAGAAACACGAGACTGAGAGGGCCACAGAAGAGCACTTGCTATTTGCAAACCCATGCGCACATACTTACACAGATACAGACATATCAAATTTTACAGCTATATCAAATAGTTCTTAAACCATATAAGGCAACTATGCCCTTTACTTCAGTAAGAATCAGTTGAGGGCCTATTATGTACCTATTATTCACCATTTTAGAGACTAAAAAAATAATTTATTGGAATTACTTATAATATTCAAACTATCAATTATATTATTCTTTCTCTTTATTTCCTACTGACTCTGGCCTTCCTAAACAGATGAAGAAAAAGGATTTAGGATAAGCACAGTAACAGGGACCATTCTCTAAATAAAGAAAATAAAGTCTAGAAACATAATGTCGAGAGCCCTGACCTAGCATGTGCAAGGCACTGGGGTCTATCCCTAGCAAAACCAAAAGGGGGGGGACGGGTAGAAAAAAACAAAGGACTAAGAAAGGGGAGGGAGGAGAAAGGAAAGCCATACTTCAGGTAACTAACATGTTACAGGAGACACTGTGGCTTACAGAGCCAAAAAACAAAAAGATAGGTTCCCTGTGCAGGGTGATGTGGTCCAGGAGGTGTGAAAGCCCTGAATTTGAGAAGTGACTCCAGCCAGTCAAGGAGAAGCAAAGGCATCCAGGGCGCAGGAGTGGGGTGGGGGTGGGGTGCGGATGACACAGACACACACAGACACACACAGACACACACAGACACACACACACACACACACACACACACACACACACACACACGCCCTCAGGTGGGCTGGAAATGACACAGAGAGTGACCTGGACAGAGAGGACATGGGGGACAATATGGGGTGGGCATTTCTGCAAGATGCAGATGGCTTCAGCTAACACTGGCTGCCTGGCAGCCAAGCAGAACAGAACAGAACAGACATCTTCCCCCTACATCCTCCACCACCCCACCCCCACCACCCCGAGTGCTGGGAATCCAGACCTCACACTGCACCTCTGCCAAGATCTAGCATCCAGGAAGGAGCCAGCCCGAGAGCCAGGCCAGGAGGTAAGACTGGTCCAAAACAAAAGCTTGCCCTGTGAGGAGCTTCTCTCACAGAGGAGCATGTGCCACACTGCTTCCTCTGATGTCATGTCATCCTAGTCCTAATTAATCCCAGTGGCCACCGAGGAGGTGGGGAGACTTCTGGAAAAACGTGACTATGAGCCACACTCTTGATTGTGACTTGGTACAAATCACTATAGTAGCATGAAGACAAAAATTAAGGCCCAATTTCAGCCTTGATATCTGGGGGCAAGTCAGGTGGGCCTGAGTGGCTAACGCCAAATTCTCCTCTAATTTTTGTGTTCCTAGAGAAGGTCCTCAGCCAACCCCCAACAACTATATTATCCACCAGTCTATGGAATTACTCAAATAAATGAATCATAATAGACTTTCTAGAGGATGCAGGGGTCCCTCCACCCTCTTGATATATAACGACTGCCTCCCACAGTTCCTGGGGTTCATTCTGCTCCCGTGTAGTGTTGCATGACACCTGGTGTTTTCCAGCTGTGAATGTATGTTGACCTTCAGCTGGTGTAGAGCTCTGTGTGTTCAGCCAGAGCCAGAGCCCTAGGCTAAGAACCCGTCACTCACTAACCAGTAGAGAAACTGCCATCCACTAGGAGCAAGGTTCAAAAGCAGGTGCATTGGTGTTTTCTAAAAGAATTACCTTGAACAATCACATTGAGGGGTACCTGAAGTTGGCTTTGCATAGGCCGAACTGTATTGTGTAAAGATACCTAAACAGGTTCTTGATAAAGTCAAGCAATATTCAAATTGAAGGCATTAAGGATAACATTAGAAAAATGTGGCATGTCCCATGTTACAGCATGTTAAACGTTACATCACACAGAGACCTCACAGTAATGAAGTATGAGGGAACTATAAGCAAACAGTAGCTAAACCCAAAGGACTCTGCTTTCACTCCCAGATCTTGTTTTATGCAGCCCTGCTTCCTAACAGAAACTACAAGCAGAAGAAGAACTCCCCTTTAGGGAGAAGGACAGTGGGCTGCTTGGGGGCCTGGAAGGAGGCAATGTCAGGCAGGGTTAAATAGTTACTCATGGATAGATTTAATTCATTTCCTTACTCACAGATACTTATGAACAACTCAGTACCATTTCTCTTCCATATGTTCAAGATACAATACAGAGAGATGTCTATTCTAGCCGGGCCATGGTGGCACACACCTTGAATCCCAGCACTCCGGAGGCAGTGGCAGGTGGATTTCTGAGTTCAAGGTCAACCTGGTCTACAAATCCAGTTCCAGGACAATCAGGGACTACAAAGAGAAACCCTGTCTACAAAAACTAACAAACATAAAGTCTACTCTAGAACAGCTATGGATCAGTAACGCCAAAGAGCCAAACAGAACCTTACCCTGGATACACGAGCTATTTTCTCAAAACTGGGATATAATGGGCATCAGGCCGATGTTTTCCTCCATTCTTTTATATTCATTCAGTGTTGAGGAATAGAACTAGGGCCTCCCCTATGTTGGGTAAGTGTTCTACCACTAATACAGCCCTTTTTCATCTACTGTTTTATTTCTTTGAAACAGAGTCCTGCCATGTAGCCTGGGCCTTTCTCATACAAATGATCCTCCTGTTCCTGGGTATAGGGGTTCTAGCAATGTGCTCCTTACTACACCTGACTTTCTCCACTCTCTTAATCCTACACATCGGTGTACCTTCCACGAGCTACACTGCTGACTAATTCTGTTTATTTTTAGAATCTTTGAGAACCACCCCCTCAAAAAAAAGCTTGACAGTTAGTTCTAGCAAACTAGATGATAACATCTTCTAAAACTAGAATCAGGGAAAAGGAGAAGGAAGTAAAAATAAACATGTACTTAAGAACGGAGATACACAGATCTCCTAAGAACAGGATTCCAAGAGTTTCTTTCTTTCTTTTTTTTTCCAGAGCTGAGGACCGAACCCAGGGTCTTGCGCTTGCTAGGCAAGTGCTCTACCACTGAGCTAAGAGTTTCTTATAGCACCAAGCATGTCTAGGAGCAAAAGAGAAGCTGTCCTCCACAGAGAAGGCAAGCACTCGTCTCCGTCCAATCAGACCTGTATTTGAAGCCAGGCTCCACCTTCATTTGTCCGTAACTGGTTAGCTGTTTAAGCTTTTTAATTAAGTGCTCCTTTCAACTATAAGACTGAAAGAATACCACCTGCTCTTAAGGTTAAATGAAATAACGCGAGCCATCGATTGAATGCAATAGACACGAAATAAATACAACTGAAACGGATCTTCAGGGTCTAGCCAGATAAGCGCAGTTCTCACTCCTCATCAAGGAGACTTTTCTTTACGACACTTGGGGACCATTACAGAAAAGCACAAGCAATAATAACAACGTGGAGTTGGGGAGCCTAGTCCCAAGCGATACCATGGAACTCCTACACCCGAGGCTCGGGGGGACGTCCAGGAAGTGGGGGTGCCAAGACGCTAAGAGCAAAAGGCACCCGGAGTTTGCTTCCGCCTGTGTCTCCTAGGAAAGTCAGGGGCTACAACCAGGAAGTCTCACCACGTGACTTCTGTCTAACCAGAGCAGAGGATGACAGGGAAGCCGTGGCAGCCCGCAAGGCCTGGACCACACAAAGAACTACCCGCAACGAAGGAACTCAGAGAGCAAAATAGTCTTCCCCAGGGAAGAGCACACCAACTGATTATCCAACACCAAAGGACCAGCTCCGGAAACACACATACAAGTGACGTTACACAGACTACGCAGGCCGTATTTACACGTTTAGGAATATACATATATGTGTATATGTGTATGTACGCACGAACAACAATTAATGGAAAAAAAGGAGGCCATAAATTTGAAAGAGACCAAGGAGAGGCATATGGAAGGGTATGAGGAGGGGAATAAAGACAAACAAACAAAAAAACAAAGAGGGGCTGGAGAGATAGACCATAGGCTAAGAACACTTGTTACTCTTGCAGAGGACCCAGGTTCAATTCCTAGCACTCACATGGTAGCTCACAAATGTCTGTAACTTCAGTTCCAAGGGATCCAAGGTCGCACCTGACTTCCTCAGGGTCCAGCCATACACATGGTCCACAGGCATACAAGCAAGCAGAACAAACACATAAAATGAAATAATAACTCTAAAAAATAAAATAAAAATTAATTTTAAAAAAGGCAAAGCAAAACAACACACACACACACACACACACACACACACACACACACACACACACGCACAGCCTTGAGAAGAGAAAGACATTAGGGTTTATCAAGTAGATAAAAGAACCTAGATTTATTCTGATTCACTGTTAGTTAAGTCCAGAATTAGTACAAACTGAGTCTATTTATTGCATGAATGAATTAGACTTAATCTTAATATCTGAGCAAAGATACAGTATATGCCATTTATTTTTATAATGCTACAAAGGATTTTTTTTTGATACAAGGTCTTAATAGCCCAGGCTAAGCTCAAATTTACAATCCTACCTCAGTCACCTGAATGCTGGTATGACAGACACATCATCACGCTTGACTTGCCAAGCACCCTTTCAAGGGGTGAAAAAAAAAACAACCATTTGATGTGAGAAAATGCTACACAACATCAAAATTTTAATTTTGAAATGAAGTCTCTGAGGCTTTTTCCACCAAGTATGAAATCTGTATTTAGAAATCCAGCAAGGATACTTTGCTTCCTACTGCAGAATGAAACTTACATTATCAAAGGAATGTGCCCACAAATAAAGTTTTATTGGGACAGAGAATGTTCATATTTGTACGTCTTGGCATAGGTAGAGTTGGACAGCTGCAAGAGGAAAGTTGTGATCTGTCAAGTATAAAAGTTTCCCACTGGCCTTTTAAGGGAAACGTTTGCTGGTCTGCAGTATAACCATATCTGCTATGGACCAGAACTACCGGTGTCTGGGTCTCAGGCTGCATTTACTTAGTCTTTAACCTGTCTCTGCCTCAGCTTTCTCATTCATAAGAGGAAGAAAACAATGGGCCTACCTAACAGAACTCTACGAGGACTATATGAATCAAAGCAAGTCATTCACAAACAATGCTTCTGTACAGACAGCTAGTCTGCCTGTCCTTTGATCCTCTCCCACATAGCATTATCTGTAACACTAAAGGGAAAAAAATGATTGCTACAGACACTTAAAATCTAGAACTGTACAGACAATCACTTCAGAAGCACCTCTGCATTGTCGGCCATGTGAAACTGCTCACCACCAGCCGAACCGTCTGAACAGAATCCCTTCCCACACTGAAGCCATGTGAGCTTTGCTGCACATCTCCTAGGGCCTGGTGTTTAACTGGAATGCTTCTGGGTACCTTACCCCTCAGACAGCAAAATCCCCAAGCTCTGAATTATACTCTCTCTAATTTCTAAAAGAATTTTAGTCACCAACCTAAAACACGGGTTCACTGAGAGGCGGTCCACTACGTCCTGAGCACATTCTTTATCTCTCTGTGTGTAGTAATTAATCACTTGAGGAAAGACTAAAGCAGAAATGGGCCTGTGACTGACACTGAAAACCGCCGTGAGGAAGACAACAAAGTTGCTGATTTCTTTCCTTACATGAACATTTTACAAACCGCCTTTGTTCTTTCTAAAAACAGAGAAGGCAAGAAATCCTGAGCGGTGGATGCACCCAGCGCCCCCGTCTCTGCCTCTTGGCCTCCCTGTTCACAAGCAGCCAGGGGGTCAGGCTTTGAGCTAGGCCCGGACCTAGGAAGAGGAAGATGGGGTTCTGATCCCCAGCAAACTGCCAAGTCAGCCTGTCTTTCCGTCCCTGTTCCTCAAACAATAGACTCCCAGGGACAGTCTGACTCCTCCTGAACTTTCCATTTACGATAAAACTTTCCATATTGAAGAGAAAAACAAACCAACAGCCAAAACAAGAACAATTAAAAAAAAAAAAAAAAAGAGTCTTCCCCCCAGTGAGAGGGGAGTACGGAGAATACTTACCTTTTATTTTATGTATTTAAAATGTTGCATATAATTTTCATAATTAAACTAACATATAAGTAATTTAAAATCCTCATTCTTCCTGCCCAAGTTTACTAATCTCAATTATTTTAAGCATTTCTCATTAACAACATTTTCTTTTTTAATATTTGGGAAGAAAAAAAAAACCGAGGCAGGGTGGGTTGGAGGCAGGGACCTCCATGTGGTCTTCCTCACAGACGAAAACAACAAACCTACCAGACCTGTTGCTCTGAGCACCACGGGAATAGTTTCCAGCACACTGACAGCAGGCCCTAAAGGGACTCTTCCAGTACCCTAGATCTCTTCTTCCATCTCAGCCCAAGGGGAACACTCAATTCTTTGTGTTTTGCAAGGTCAACAGAAGGAAGAAGAAATGTTTCCAGCTGAGCATCAGATAATTTGGTAGAGTAGAAACATGGACCAACTCCTTCCAGTTCCATTCCTAAACAGATTTGACTGACAGAGTCCCCCCAGTGGGCTTCAGCAGAGCGGCTGACAGAAACCCTCCCTGGGACGATTGTTGTAGACACAGAGAGCACGTTCACTTGGAGGGGACAGCAGGGCCCAAAAACACGCTACGCTTTTCCACAGTGCGAGGCTCAGGAAGAATTAAGCGTGTTTGGAATAGCTGGCCTTTTGGTTTATTTGCTTCCGGACAGGTCTTGCTGTAACACAGACTGGCATTGAGTTCCTGACCCTCCGGCGTGTGCTACAACACTCTCCTGGCTTAGAGTTCCTATCAGTCGTCAACCTAACACAGTGGCAGACCAAAAAGATCTCAAGATCTCCTTTAAATTATTACTGTGTGAAAGAATGAACAGCTAACCAATACCAACCACAACTAAAAGCATACCTAAACTAACTCTAGCATCAGGAAAGCTCTCAAACTCAGCTACGGTTTATACACCTGCTTATTTTTGTAATATTTAAATTCTGTCCTCCTAAAAGACTTGACGTATGTTAATGAGTTCAAATCCTTTCCTTCCAGCCACAGAAAACATTTGCTCTTTTGACTTTTTCACTTACATTCTTCGCTGTCAACGTTAGGGTCGATATCCTCTCCGGGCTGCGTGGTGGAGAGGGGCGTCTTCTTATGCAGCCCGGGCTCTCCTGGGACCCTTGCACCTCTCGCCTGTGCCTCCGGGGTGCTGAGGGCACACCAGGCTCTACTGTGGACCTCACTCCTTTTCATCGTTTTTTTTTGAAACAGGGTCTTACTGGGTAGCGTAGGCTGGCTGAGAACTTAATATGCAGCCCAAGAACTAGAGAGAACGCTGAAGACACGGAAGAGGACAAGACATTGCAATGGTCCTTTTCATTGTTAACATGACAAAATCCACAATCACAATCACGGGGGGGGGGGGGGGGGGGGGGGGCGGCGCGCGGAGTCATCAAAAGGGATGTCTACATCAGGCTGGCCTATGGCTCGTCTGTGGGGGACGATCTTGATTGCCTTAAGTGATGTGGGAGGGCCCAGGCTAAAAGTGGGCAGGACCATTCCCTGGGTTTGGTTCCCTAACTGTAAAAAAAAGACAAAGTGAGCTGAGCATGAGCAGGTATGAACCATTCATGGCTCTTTGCTCCTGTTTACATGTGTATTACATGTATATACTATGTATGTATATGTGTATATATAACACAAACATATATGTGTATAAATGTATGTATATGTGCATGTTCACACACATATACACATTATATATACATATATATATATATATATATTTTTTTTTTTCCCCCCACAAAGCCGCTCACTGGGACATCTTGGTAAACTCCATGACTATATGCAGACTGTCTAGATTTTTTTCCACTCCTATTCTTAGCACATTTAAGACACACAGACAGTTCTTTTACTTAAAAAGGATTTCTCCAATCTTCGGGGTTTTTTTCTAACTTTGGATTTTTTAGTTATACAATTATCTTTGCACTTTCTGAGTAGTACATGAGATCCACAGGTCTGTCCTGGTTAGCTGTCTGTCAGCGTGACAGGAGCTAGAGTCATCTGAGAAGAGGAACCTCAGCTGAGAAAATGCCTCCATTAGATCGCCCTTTGGACAAGTCTCGGGCATCCTCTTGATCAGTGGCTGATCTGGAGGGCTCGCTCGTCTCACCGGGGACGGGTCCACGGCCGGACACGTGGTCCCGAGTTACATCAGAAGACATACTAAGCTGGCCCCGGGAGCCGGCAGCAGGAAGCACTCCTCCATGGCTCCTGCTTCGGCTCCTGCCTTGAGTTCCTGGCCTGATTCCCTCCGTGACGGACTAGGACCTGAGTTATAACACGAAGTAAGCCCTTTTTTCCTCCACCCATTGCTTTTGGTCCTGAAGCTTTATCACAGCCACAGAAAAGTGCGAAATGCAAGGTCTGCATAAGACGGTTAGGAACTGCTCTGTGGGTGTGTGGGGCTCAGACCCAGATTCCTGCTTTCTGGAGTTCTGAGAAGAAGCATAGTGGGGCTGCATGGACACAGAAACTTTTAACTACTCCACAATACAGCCAGATGTTCCCAAAGTGGGGTTGCATGGACACAGAAGCTTTTCTCTAACTACTCCACAATACAGCCAGATGTTCCCAAAGAACTAGTAACGACGGACACACGAACGACCTTTTAGCCCCATTTCTCTTCTCCAAGGGAATACTCTTTTAGTCAACAGCAGTAGCTCTCCCAATCGATGGAACTGCCTTCCAAAATTAACAGGTGTTTCCTGTGCACTCTGGAAGCCTGCTCGGTGGAACACTAGTTTACTTAAAACGCAGCTAGATTCTGACCTCATATAAATAAAAGTAATACTTAACCTGACTACTGTTTGTACAGATGTAGTCATCTAATGTGTGCCAGTATCAGCGAGGGCCAGTGGTACAAAGGTGCTTGTGACCTCTCACAATGTTGATTCTCGTGTATTTGTGGGCAGAGAGGGAGATAATGAAGTATTACAAAAGAAGGAAAAGTTAGTTCTATGTAACCGATAAACACCCAGGAACAGGGTACCCTGCACTGCTTGGTATATAGTAAAAATAGAGTAAACACTGTTATTTTTATTGTAGCATGAGCAATATATGCTAGGCAATATGCTAGGGGAGAGATTAAAGACACAGATGCACAAAAATGCCCTGCCACATTCATTCATTTTTCTTTCTTTCTTTTTTTTCTTTTGGTTTTTCGAAACAGGGTTTCTCTGTGTAGCTTTGCGCCTTTCCTAGAACTCTCTTTGTAGACCATGCTGGCCTCGAACTCACAGAGATCCGCCTGCCTCTGCCTCCGAGTGTTGGGATTAAAGGCGTGCGCCACCACCGCCCAGCTTCACATTCCACCGCCCAGCTTCACATTCATTGTTTCAATAAACATTTACCAAGTGTCTACTGCATGCTAAAAAAAGTTGGAAGCACTGGTGATAACGCCATGTAACACAATGCACCTCCCAGTCATGAAGGCCATGTTCTAAAGAGACACAGCCAGAAACAGATAACTACTGCCAGGAACAGGGGATGGCAGAGAGAAAAAGGAAACTGGATAAACGGAGAGAAAGCAACAAAGTCCGCGGAGGAGTGCATCTGTTCCTCTTCCTCAGTCAGAAGAGGAAGGGCTAGGGATATGACTCAGGGAGCCCTGGGTTTCACACGGAGCTGCACACAACTGGGTGGGGTGGCCCAGACCTGTCACTGCAGCTCTGGGGAGGGGAAGGCAAGCAAGAGAATCTGAGGCTGAAGTCATCCTCTGGTAGGCAGTAAGTCTGAGGCCAGCCTTGTCTACATGATATCCTGTCTTTAAAAACAAAATGACGGAGTAAAGTCACAATGTATACTAAAGGTTAACGCTGAATGAAGTCTGGAAGGGTAAGAAATGAGGTCTGGGTAAAGAGTTTACTGGACAGAGTGACAAAGCTGTAAGGGGAATGGGCAAGGTCAGATTAGAGTAGATGGGTAATAAGATCCCGAGACTGGGAGAGCTGACTGTGCTCAGCCATACTACACTACAGAGCTGGAACTTTATTCTCTAGCCAGTGGGGTACCAACGAGGTTTAATAACAAAGTCAATCTTACTAAGAATAATGAACTAAGCTGGATATATAGTGTAAGCCCTGCGCTCAGTAGGCTGGGGCAGGAAGATGGTGACTGTCAGGCCAGCCTAAGCTGCGTGAAATAAAAACACAGGTAATAAAATAAAACTCATTATAAAAATCACACACACACACTGAGGGTGGCAGGGACAAGCTTGGGAGGTAGCTTAATGGTTACCATCTGCTTAGCATAAGAAAGACCCAGGGTTTTTACCCCCAACACCAATAAAAGAACACAAAGAAGAAATAACGATTTCACTGAAATGTATATACAGATTATATATATTATATATATGACAAGCACATGAAAGGATAGCCAACATCATTAACCACCAAGAAAATGCAAATTAAGTACACTGGGATATCACTACACACATATCACAATCTAAAAACCAGAGAACAGTAATATTCACCTACTATTGGCCAGGATGCTGAGACACTGGATCCCCTCTCCCTCCATCCCTACTCACATAGTGCTGCTGGAAATATGGTACCTTTACTCTGGGAAAGAGTTAGATAATTTCTGGAACCTACATAAAGGGGGAAGGAGAAAACCAACCACCAAGATGTCTTTTGCCCTCCACACCCACACTATGGCATGTATTTACACCCTTACACACACACACACACACAAACACACACACAATCATATATATACAACAATGAAAAATAAAATTTCAAAAAGGGCTTGATAATTCCTTATAAAACTGAATGTTAATTAAATAAATGTACTGTTAGGGCTTTATCCAAGGGAATGAAAATGTCTATCAACACAAAAACTCGAACCCAAAGAAATGTTCACTATAGCTTTAGCTCCAAAGCCAGGCAGTAAAACCAGCGTGGGTATCATTTCACTCAGAAATAATAATAATTTTTAAAAGAGACCTATTGATGTATACAATTTGGATGGACCTACAGAGAGCCACGGCGCATGGAAAAAAAAGCCAATACCATAAAGCTGTATCCTGCACGGTGCATTTTACATAACATTACTGGGATGGCTGAAATGTTTTGAATGGATTAGCAGTTGCCAGGGGACTGGGGAGAGAGATGACAGAGGGGCGCACAGCATTAAAAAGGCAAGGACAGAATCTGAGGAAACCTAAACCTCAGGGAACTGTATCAACATCACTTTCTGGTTGTGGTATTTCACAAGGTTGTAGACAATGGTACCACAAAGCGACCACGCTTCAGTGTGATCAGCTTGTCTCTCTCTATTATTTCTTTGCTTCATTTGAACCTATAATTATATCAATACAAATTTCCATAAACAACAAACAAAACCATTTCTAGAGGCTAAGAACTGCCTAACATATGGATAGAACAGGAGGCTATACTTCTTGATTTCCCAGAGATTTTTTTTTTAGAAAGGGTCTGACTCTGTAGCCCTGGCTGGCCTAGAACTCGGTATGTAGACCAAGCGAACTTCAAATTCACAAAGATATGCCAGCCTCGCATCTCAAGGGCTGGGATTAAAGGACTGCCTTGATTAATTTCCATCAAGGTAAAAAAATAAGCCAGGTGCAGTGACTCATTGTGAGTTCTACACAGAGAGTTCCAGGCCAGGCCAGCCAGGGCTATGTAGCAAGACCCGGTCTCAAGAAGGAAAAGAAAAAAAAAAAATACATTTCACTATGAATTTCATTTATAAGTTACTATGCAAGTCCAACAAACAAAATCTAAAATTTCAACTATCTCTGTATCCGATTAGCTAAGGGAGGAAGGGGACCACCTGATAGTACCCCCATTAGCTATTAAAATGTCACTATGGTTACGTGAGAGGCAGAGAGCTCGGCAATCAACTGCCATTAGGCAGAAATCTTTAGCCATCCAGACCACCTGCAGGCCG
Source organism: Peromyscus maniculatus bairdii (assembly GCF_049852395.1). Classification (NCBI taxonomy): domain Eukaryota; kingdom Metazoa; phylum Chordata; class Mammalia; order Rodentia; family Cricetidae; genus Peromyscus; species Peromyscus maniculatus. The sequence continues at coordinate 19,319,049 of NC_134869.1, read as the reverse complement.
AGGACACCGGGGCCCATCAGGCCCTTCCGAAGGCCAGACCTGCGGCTCATCACTGCTCCTTCCCACCCTGCCTTACCACGGGAAATGTGGGAGAACGAGAGAGGCAGGAAGTGGGTTACACAAGGCAGTGAAACAACACACGTTCCTGTCCACACCGGGAGACTAATCACTGCAGGCCCCTCCTCACACGCCCTTCCACAGGAAACACCCTGACCACCAGGCTGACAACCACGGGGCCCTTTCTCGGTAGATTTTAATTTGGTTTAAATTGAGAAAACATTACACAGCCATTGAAGGTCTGAATTACAGGGTAGTTTTAACTGAAATACAGTTTGAGTCCTTTCATGTACCTGTATCTACCTAATTGTAGAGCCAGTCGGCCCCAGCTCACTTTGGAGAAACTTGTTACAACTAGTACAGTAATTAAAGCATGTAAATAGTGCAAAAATACCCAAGAGGTGTGCACAGAGGTAATTGAAATATGATTGATGGCACTGATTCGCTTGAAACGAGACACTACGGGTTACTTGAGCCTAGGCAGGATGAACCATACCAATAATAATAAATATTAAAAATAATAAATGATAAAAGGTACAATGGGATAGATGACTGAGCCCTCAACACTACACACACACACACACACACACACACACACACACACACACACACACACACACACATACACACACATACACACACACACCCCGAAGATCAATCTTGTCTATTTAACTTCTTAAGTCAGTTTCTACCTGCTATGCCAAGGGGAGAAAAGGAAAGGAAAACAAAATACATCACCAAGTGGCGTCTTAGTCAGTGGCAAATGCAGCAGCGCTCCGAGGGGCCGAGGTCAGTGACTGAGCCACACAGTAGCCATAGCAATAATGCCCGCAGCTCTGTCGAGGAGCAGCTCTGTGTCTGCCCTGACTGAACACACACCTGCAGCCAATGTCCAGGTCTTAACCTTCTGAGGACCCCAAATCTCCAGCAAGTGAAACACAATCTTGGTTTTCTTTAAAAAAATAATTTAAAAGAATCTTTGATTTCACTGTCCACTATTCATCTGCCTCTCTGGGAGAAACACCCTACCATTAATTTGAGCCCATTTTTTTCATTAAGATAATAATGTCAGTGCTAGATATAGACAGAGATAATCCTGCAAGTGCAAGCATATGCCCGTCATCCGACTGCCTGGGAGGCTGAGGCACGAGGGTCCACAGTCTGAGGCCAGTCTGGTCTACATACTAAGCTCTTGTCTCAAAAAGAGGAGGGGATATAATTTATTATATAAGGTATTTTAGTCTTACAAAATTATTTACTCTGGGGAAATCTATAAATAGTGATTCACTTTATTAAATGAAAGAACTTTGGAGGTTGAAAAAGGTGCCTGACAGCATGAGGAACATAAAACAAGAGATTAAAAAAGCAAGTATTACAGCTGGGTGGTGGTGGCGCTCACCTTTAGTCCCAGCCAGCACTCAAAGAGGCAGAGGCAGAGGCAGATGGATCTCTATAAGTTCAAGGCCAGCCTGGGCTACAATGCATGTTCCAGGACAACCAGGGCTATTACACAGAGAAACCCTGTCTAAATTTTTAAAAAAGCAAGTATTATATGTCATAACTGTAAGTCATGCATAATGTTTTTCATGTCATGAATGACCACACTCAACTAGGAAATGACAGAAACCACATTTAACTTGCTTTGAGTGGTCACCACCACTGAATAGACCAAATGAAAATATGATATGATTCAGTTTCCAAAGTCTGAAGCATCTCTTGCCTGACCATAAATATAGCATTCACTGAGTTCTTCCTGCTTGAAAAATCTGGGTATTATGACTAGACTGGGAACAGGATACCTTGTATCCTGGATAAAAGGTCCACAGTCCTCTACCAGTATTAAACATAATAAAATATCAAAACCATGGCTAACCGTGAAGAATAACATGAAGATGTGAGGATTTGAGTCGGTATGCCACAGGATCAGAACTTGTTTGGGGGGTAGGAAGGAGGTGGGGGGGAGGAAAAGGGAAGAGAAGAGGGAGGGGAACTGTGGTTGGTATGCAAAATCAATTTAAAATTTTTTTTTAAAAGAACTCATAGTTCAATAGTTGGTTATCTATGTACTGTCTGCATGTCCCTGAGCAAGTTACTTAGTTTCCTCGTGTATTGAAAAAAATGATAAGATCCATCTTGCGGAATAATAAGGACGAAGTTGCATGGGCAAGAGCTCCTGGCATAATTCCCGGCCTGTCAGAAATGGTAGGAGCTTGTCTGGTTACAGACCAAGTCCACAGTATTTGACGTGGAGAGCATTTCCAGTCCTGCGATTCTCTGGTTCTGACTTTTGGTAGGGCAGAAGAAGCACAAGATTGAAGGAGGCTGATAGTGTGAGGCAACCAAGTGTTGTTAACATATACTGGTGGCACCAGACAGTCTTACACTTTTGAGCCGGGTTTAGTGGTATGCTGAGGCTGAGGCAGGAGGATGATTTGAGTCTAGGAGTTTCAGCCTGGGCAACGCAGTAAGACACACTCTAACTCTCGTTCCGAACTGCATGCTGAACGAGCCTGCTTAATTCAACATTCACCTCCCTGACCCATGTCAAACACAATGAGCTGTAATTCTGGGTTCCGGTGCAGCTGGGAGAGGCCTCCTTCTTAACTAGGTAATAGTATCTTTCACAAGAGAACTGAGTGATGATGCAAGTCAGTCTGAATCTTCCTTCCCACCATTGATGAAGGGAGCTTTCGGATCCTGACTGTCTCTAGGAGGGGAAGGAAGGTCTGGAGCTCTAGGATGGAGCCCTGATCTTACAGTTAGTTTCTCATCTTCCTGACAGGGGATGTCTGTGAGTCTTGCTAAGGTTTGGATTTTATCAATGAGTGAAGAGGCTGATAAAGAAGCTTGGCAATGACTCCTTTAGTTATACAATGTAGTAAGTCCGTGAGTATAGTTAACCTAGAACTACTAAAAGGTATAATTAATTTATTTCAGACTACTTGATTTTGGGGGAGGGGAAACTCCTTAATAGTTTCCTTGCCCCAACCTCCTGACAGACTGACATCGGAATCTCTTGCCACCAACTAAACCACATCTGGATTTGTTGACATGTCTCCCCATGGCCTGATTTGAGTGGTTGAACAGACTGTCTCCTCCTCCTTAGCCATGTATATGTGGGGTGGGTGGTGGTGTGGAGAAAGGGATTCTCATCAAAATAATCTGACTGCTGATACATCCAAAGATTAGTAGAAAGACAGGTACAAATTATTCCTTCTCGGTCCAGTCCTTGCACTCAGATTCGCAACTGCCAAACCATCACAAATTCAGAATTTCTTTTCAGATTTAGACAGCCCCAGTAAATCTGTAACTCTTTATAAAGCTCCAAATGATATCAGGATGTGTTCCAGCGTGACCACCTACATAAACATTATTAAGAGACTGACTTTGACAAAATAAATGATCTAAGCAAAATACACAAAGTTTTCAACTGAATCCACATGAGCTAGAAGGTGAACACGCAGCCACGCCATTTTGAACATAGACTACATACACTTGCTTTTCTATTTCATTCAAACATTCATGGGAAACGCCCTTTTTTTGTTTGGTGTTTATTATTTAACTTCTCCCGTAGCAGAAACCCAAATACTTGCTAACTGGAAGACTCGATCTCGTAAACGGACCCCTGGAGAGGAGGGCTCTAGCCGCTAATCCGGCGGCTGTCCGGCCATCACCCTTTCTCATAAAACCACTTCAACGTGATTCAACTTCTTTCTAAACGGGTATAATGACACTCCCGTCCACCCTCAAGTGGAACCAACAAGGGTCTGTGTAAACACAAGATTCTGAGAAACTGGGAAAGGTGACTGACTGCAGAGGACAGCTGCTCTTCCTGGAAATCACGGCGGAGCACTTGACGTCACTGACAAGCTCCAGTCAGGCCTGTGTTTGCAGCTTCTGTGACAGATTCTTTTTGACAACATCAAAACTACTTACAAATACTGTTTTCCCGACAGATTCACAAACAAAATGACCGGAGGCGGGTTACACCACCAAAGCAATTTCCGCTTACCACCAAGAAAATAGTAGGCAGTCCCTTCTTTCTCTCTCTGTCTCTTTTTTCTTGAAACAGGGTCTCACTTATAGCCAAGGCTGACCTTGAACTCAGCTCCCGGTTTTCTTGCCTCCGTTGGCCAAGTGCTTTGATTACAGGAATATTTTGCCACAATGCCCAGCTTTGAACTTACTTTGAATTCAGAATATTTTCTTTAAGTGTCAGTAATTCCTCTTAGTTTCTCCAAACCAAAATGTGCTATAATGCAAACCATTCTCTGTACCTAAAGTATAGTCTTAAAAAATTTTTTGAGATAGGGTGTCATATAGCCCAGGCTACCCTGGAATGTGTTATATAGCCCAAAGATGGCCTTGAACTTCTGATCCATTCCTGTCTCTACCTCAGGAGTATTGGAATTACAGCCATGACCACCATGCCTATTTTTTTTTTTTTTTTTTCAAGACAAGATTTCTCTGGAGCCCTTCCTGGAACTCGATCTGTAGCCCAGGCTGGCCTGGAACTCACAGAGATCCGCCTGCCTCTGCCTCCCGAGTGCTGGGATTAAAGGCGTGCGCCACCACCGCCCGGCTTCACCATGCCTATTTTTATCCACTGGGATTGAACCCATGGCCTGTGCTAGGCTAACACTTTGCCATCTCCAGGCTTAGTTTTATAATCTTCTTAAATTCAGGCACTGTGGAGCACAGGTGTAATCCCAGTACAGAGGAAACTGAGGCAGGAGGATTGCTGCAAGTTAAGGACAGTCTGGGCTATCACAGTAGAATACCAGGCCAGCCAGAACCACAGAGGAAGGCCCTGCTCAACTGGACTCCCCACCAAAACGGCATTAAAATAAATAGGCTGAGAGAAACGTCATACTTCTTTAATCCACAGGGCCCTAACAAATGCATCCGTGATTTCAGAAAAAAAGATGACAATTTTAAGGACTGTCTGCAAGAACACAGAAAGCTTACAGAAGTCAAAGGTCACACACAAGCACAGTTGTTACTTATGAATTCCCGAAAGGGGAAAATGCTAATCCCTTTCTGTACAAACAGGACCCTGGATCCAGAATTCCCCTGAACTACCTGGGGACCTCCAGGCCAAGTTCACCTTCCCCACATCTTCCCAAGTAATGATTTCCTCCTCAAGACACAAGCCCTCTGCCGGACCTAGACCTCGCAAAGTTAGGATGTTCATTCCAGTCAAACAGAAACTGCTTTACTCCTCTGCCTTCTGACTTTGGTCCTGGGGAAGTGTTCCCAAAATGAACTTGTGGGGCAAGGCAGATGTGCCAGTGACCAGATTTCTTTCTTTCTCTGCTCCCTCCCCCCTCCCAAGTATTTGTAATTTATTGTTTGTTTGTTTGAGACAGGGCCTCATGTAGCCCTGGCTTGATTAGGTAGCTAAGGATAACTCAGAACTCAAGATCCTCCTGTCTCTACTTCCCAAGTACTGTCCAGCTTGCATATGTAAACCTTTAAGGTCCTGACAGGTAAAGGTAAGCAGACACTTGATCAACGTGGGAATGGACCAAATCTATTAAGATGTTTGCAACTCAAAAGGGATGTTCTTTACAGCAGGAGTTAGGTTGCTAGCCTAATATGTTAAAAAAAAAAAAAATACAAGAGGGTCGGGGATAAACTGGCGAGACTGCTCAGGGGTTAAGATCCACTCTTACAAATCCCAGCGCTCGGGAGGCAGAGGCAGGCGGATCTCTCTGAGTTCGAGGCCAGCCTGGTCTACAGAATGAATTCCAGGACAGGCTCCAAAGCTACACAGAGAAACCCTGTCTCAAAAAAACAAAACAAAACAAAAAAAAGATTCACTCTTACAGAGGACCCAGGTTCAAATCCCACCACCCATGTGGTGGATTATAACCATCTGTTACTCCAATTCCTGATATGATGCCATATCTGACTTCTATAGGTTATCAGGCATGCACATAGTATACACACATACATACATACATACATACATACATACACATATACAGGTAAAATGTTCATACATGTAAAATAAAATTAAAAATCTAAACATTAAAAGTTAACAAAGGTATGACATGAAAATGAATACAAAATTCAAAAGAAATGTTAATGGGAAGTGATAGAAAGACTATGGCATTAATAAACTGAGAAATCATACCGTTGACTCTTGAGTAACTGTACATTCGAGGTAGAAAAGGCTAATGGCTAATGTGGGCCATTATGGACAAATAAACTAATAAAGGTAGCATTATACTTTCTCAGCTAAATAATTAGTTTTCCACTGCTGAGTTTGTTTAGTGTGTTTTCTTAATTTATGTGTTTGTGTGACTGTAGGCCTTACATGTATAGGCCCCCACAGAGGCCATAAGACGGTGCCCAATTCCCTGGAGCAGGGGTTACAGGCAGCTGTGAGCCATCTGACCTAAGTTCTAGGAACTGAACTGATTCCTCTGAGCAGTGAGTACTCTTAACCACTGAGCCTTCCCTCCAGCTCCCCATGGCTCAGTTCTTAACTGAAAAACACAAAGGGCTGGAAAGATGGATCAGTGGGTAATGCTCGCCACACAAGCTGTAGGACCTGAGTTCAAATCCCTAGAGCTCACACAAAGCTGACACAGTGGGGTGCTCATCTGTAACCCCGGGGTGTTCCTATGTGGACGCGGGTGGTGGCAGAAGAGGAGAAACCTGGCACCTTGCAGGCCCACCAGCCTGATGCCCACCAGCCTTGGAAGGAAGCAGTGGGAAACCGAGAGATCCTGTCTCCCAAGGCGGAAGGTGAGAACGGACACCAGAGGTCGTCCTCTGACCTCCGCACGTGCCATACAGGAGCACACCCGCACACTCGAACCACACTCACACCACACTCACACCACACCACTCACACCACACTCACACCACACCACTCACACAACACTCACACCACACTCACACCACACTCACACCACATCCACACACTTGCACTTGTGCGCCACAAACTTCTTAGATCCCCAGCTAAGACGTGTGTGTTTCTACAAGTGTTAGAAGTAAGCTGAGTGTGATGATGCTACACACCCATAATCTCAGAGCGCAAGAGGTTGAGGCAGAAGGATCTTGAGTTCAAGGCCGGCCTGGACGACCCACAGAATGAGCCCCCTGCCTTAGACAAGGTCTAAGACACCCAACGACTCAAAAACCAGTATTTGACAAAACATCAATTTATCTACTCTGACAAAAAAAAAAAAAAAAAAAAAAAAAAAAAAAAAAAAAAGGCTGGATAAAACTGTATAATTTACTAATTTCTAACGTTTATTTTAAAGAAAAAGGAAATATTTACCCAGAAGAAATAAGACCCAACTCTTGTCGCCTCGGTGTCAAACATAGGTTAAGTATGTAAACAACCAGATTTGCCAAATCTGTGTGACCAGGAAAGGCAGTTAAAGAGGCTTACAAATATTTGATGTTTCCTGACACTAAAAATAACTCCAGGAAAGGGCTGCTGTTGAGAGGTTATACGTCCCACCCCCGCCTCCTTGCTGTGTGTGATCTTATCTGTGCCATGACAACACAGAAATTGCTCGTTAGTGCAATTAATTTATCGCCTGTCCATTGACTGTACAACCACATTAATAAAATTCAACAGTACCACCAGATGGTACACACAGTCAGACGTCTGCTAGGCCAGGCCTGCCCATTGACAGTCCAGATGCCCTGCAAAGCTACTGGGTGGTGCTTTTAAGCCTGGTTCCATGTTTCACATGGAGAAAAACAACCAACCAAAGATAGTATTCAGTCTTCAGCAGGAATGAAGTTATATAGAGGAATGAAAAATAAATTATTCTTTTTAAAAAAGATTTATTTACTTTTATGTGCACTGGTGTTTTGCCAGGATGTATGTCTGGGGGGGGGGGTGCCAGATCCTCTGGAACTGGAGGATGTGAGCTGCCATGTGGGTGCTGGGAATGGATCCCGGGTTCTGTGGCAGAACAGCTGGTGCTCTTAACCACTGAGCCATCTCTCCAAATTACTCTTAAATCTACTCAGTTTATTTTTAATGCATTTTCTGGAAGACCAAAATATAAATGCACACCTGTTGAGACCGAGACTTAATTCACATTTCTAATCCTACTTCCGTTTCAGTCTCCCACTCTCCCTCCAAAGTCCCACTAACATGCCCTTCCTATGGTTACAAAAACAGAACCCATCAGCTCCTGAACGCCAAGTCTGAGCCTGCCTACTTTAAAAAAACCGCAGGCTCACGTGCCACCCCATCTCTCAGGCTGTCTCTGCTTCTGTTGTACAGAGGACTGAACCTGGGATCTCACACACACCAGGCAATACAGCACTAATGAGCTGCACCCCGGTCCAAGGTGATCTTCAGTACCCCGTTAGCCAGTACAACTGTCAATAAAAACAGCACGTACTTTAATTACCTGTTGCCTCACTGGGAAGAGTTCCTCGCCAAGAAACACTCATCTCAACTCTGAATGCACACATGCTTAATATCCATTTAAAAAGGAATCAGAGGGCCTTATTAAGATCACTTAGAAAAATACAATTGCCATCATTTTTTAAGTGCCTATAAAAAAACAAACCAAAGTATTACAAGAAAACTCTGGAATGTCTCCAGGTAAAGTTTTCTTCTTAGAATCAAGACACCTGCTTCAGTTTCAAAGGGAAATTCTAATAATTAAATGTTTCTACTTCGCAGATTATTCTACAGTTGGGTATCATCGATGACCTAAACAGTACAACCTTCCCTAGGAAATCAAGCTTCCTAAACAAAAGCAGTAGCTGAAAACTCGCCACCTGTACCCAGTACAACAGAGGGCAGAGATGTCTGAAACACTTTGGGGAGAGGCTTTACCCCAGCCCTGAGTGGTGACCCAAGCCTACAATCCTCACATCCCAGCACTCCACAGGTGGGGGAGGTGCTTTGGCAGGGCGGGGTCAAGTTTGAGGCCAGCCTGTGCTATACAGAGTTCTAGGCTATCCTGGACTAAAATCCTGTCTCCAAAAACACAAAACAAAAAACAAGTAGATGAAACAACTGCCCGAAGCACTAGAACATTCTAGAGTGACTCACACATCCCACTTCCAATGAAATCACTTTGAGACACAGGAGCAGTAAGCAAATGGTGACACACGAGCCTTGAGCCTTACGTTTCTGTCTCCAGGAGAAGTCCGCTTCCTCCCTCCTTCGCCTTCCGCTCCTCCGTCTCTTCACTCATCCTTCCCAGTGAGCTGCCCAGTGCCTCTCCTCACCCTCTTCCCTCTCTAGTCCCTACTCACTCCTGCCGCTGCGGTCAGCAGAGCTCAGTGTACAGAGAACGACGGCAGGGAAGAGAGAGAGGGGACAGACCTTCTAGAAGGAAAGGAAGTCAAGAAAGAAGTCTTTGCTTACTAAACAGCCACCCCACCCTCCCCTCCTTATCACTCCTCCTTTAACAACATCCCTCCCGGCCAATTCAGCTCTGCCCCCGATTTCCTCATTCTTCTCGTCTCTTCACCATAGAAGCTACGGGTCGCTGGCTATTCCTCGGAGATAACAGATCAATCCACCCAGGCCAATGCTCCAACCCCAGCCACAGGATCACAAGGAAGGTCCCACATGGGCCGGGCAGTGGTGGCGCTCAGCTTTAATCCCAGCACTCGGGAGGCAGAGGCAGGCGGATCTCTCTGAGTTCGAGGCCAGCCTGGTCTACAGAGTGAGTTCCAGAACAGCCAGGGCTACAAAGAAAAACCCTGTCTCAAAAAACCAAAAAAAAAAAAAAAAAAAAAGAAAGTTCACCTGGAGCAGGGCGGGTAACTCTTAGCTTGAGTTGGGGATTAAAAACCTTACCTCCATTTCCAACACCATTCTTTGGGAAAAACAATGAGTTACAATTGTTGTTAATAGTCTAAAAGACTATAACCCTAATCGGAATTTGGGACAGTCTACCATTTAAATATCTCCTGATAAATGACAAATAGGTTATTATAGACTTGTAAATGTTCAGATTTATGAAATATCTATGTTTTAAAGAAGGTGACCATTGGGATACCTCTGAGTTAACCAAATGTATTTACTTACTCAGAATTTTGGTTGCTTAAATATGCAGACTCCAAAGCTGGTGGCACTCTAACCCAGAGCCCCAGGGAAGACCCAGATTCCCTTCCCTGAGGGCTGAGACACTTTAAACACTTTCCTGATGACTCTCCAACAGACTCTTACATGCTAGGCAAGTAAGTACTAGACTTCTGAACTACATGCCCAGCCAGGATCCTGCATTTTGAATTAATTATTCCAAGGCACGGGGCTACATTTTCAGCAAACAGACATACCTTCAGGATTTCCACTTGAATCTTCTCAGCTCTCAGTCTCTCATTTACCTCATTTCATTTTACCAGGGTCCTCCTCACTGAAGAGCTGCATTTTGCTTTCTCTGACTAGTCAACAGTTTACAAAAGGAACAAGCTCTCAGGCTTGAGTTGGACTCCATGGCTGACAGCGTTGGCTTCCTCCAAGTCCACTGAGGACTCCCTGTTCATGGCTTGAACAAAACTCTCCGTGGAACACGAACTTCAAGCCGAAGTTGCCCACTCTTCACCAGACTGTCCCGGACAGCTTGCAGCCCATCCAGGGCCACCCTTGGCTTCCTGTGGTCTCCAGAAAAACCCTCCTTAGGAAGGCTTGACCAGCTACCCTGGCTGGCCATCTACATTAGTCCCTCCAAACCGCTTCCCCTCAAGCCAGCAGCAGGCCAGACGAACAAGTTCCAGAAGGGAAGAACCCACCTCAGAGATAGTGGTAAACCCTCGGGGAACAAATCCCAAGGCTCAAGCCTCCCATTACAAGAAAAAAATATTATCATAGCTAGGCAGGAGCGTAAGCTGAAGAAACAAACCAAACTCATCACACACACACACACATCACACACACACACACACACACACACACACACACACACACACACGCATGCACGCACATAAATAATATGCAAAAGCATGTTAAAATACCAATAAAGTTGCTTCATGGTAGAATATCACACATTTGAAAACAGATAAATTCTTCAAATAGTTGGATGTCAAGTCTGTAAAAAGGAAGAGGTTTTTGCCTACATACCAACATTCAGGAGTAGACATATAAATAAATAAATCGGAGTCAGCTGTGAGAGAAAACCGGCAAGGGAATGAAGGAGCCTTTTACAGGGAAGAAGAGGAAAGATATAGATGACGATAAAGAAAACACCGCGAGAGCATCTGAAAACTAACGTCAACTCAAAACGATCTGCTTCACTTCGTGTTCCAATCTGCTTGACGGTTTTATTTCTTTAACTCACCCACTAAATTCACATGGAGTCCCTATGTGCTCGGGATGTCTCTACGAGTCACATTTTAAGACCTGAGTTCTCAAAGACCGTGTTGCAACCTAAGGGTAAGCGGAAGGCTTCAAAATACAGAAGAAGGACTGCATGCAAACGCGGTGCAAAGGCCGTCTCTGCCCCACGGACAGGAGGAAGATGGCGCTTGTTCCCTCTGTCTCCTGCTCATTCCTCCTCGCCTGGGCCCGTTCCACACCTGCAGAGCCCACTGGGCTCCTTGTTTGCCTGGGTATAGAACGAAAAGAGAGAACCACAACTCCCGGGGACACTTCAGACCGAACGTCATTTTCTCCACTGTTACAGTCTGTGTCTGTGCGCCAGTAAATAACTCCCTATTCACTCACACCCATTCAAGCAGCAGGAATTCAACTTAGCAGGTCGCATGAAAACAAAGTCCACACAAATCAAGAGGACATGAAAATAGTGTTGCTATTTAAAGTCTTTGGACTGCCTTTGGATTTGCAAGGCAAATACCCGTTCCTATTGTACGACCAGAGGAGTCGGAACACAGAACTGCTTTCATCTACACCTTTCTCAATCAGTCCCTCAACAAGTGATTTCCCTCTCTGCAGTCCCGTACCGAGGAGTTGTTGGAGGCTAATTACAGCAGTGCATGCAAAAGTGCAGGTCTGGCTGGCACCTATGTATTACCTGAAAGGCTGGTGTCTGGGATCAAGTTGCAGCTGGCCATCTGGAGCATCATAGGGCTCTTCCACTTCATACAGGTTGGCATCCGTGTCCTCCACGCTGCTGGAATTCTGCCATCCCAACTCTGGAGTTTTCCCTCCGGCCAAAACGAAGGGCAAATTTTCATACTCTGGGATCTCCTCATAATGGCGCACATTTTCATACTCTGGTGCACAGTCGCTCGTACTGGACTTGTAGGACACCGGACAGGATGAGATCCTGGAGAGCAGCTGGTCGTCCAAAGACTCAGCTCTGTGACCATTAGCTGCACTGGTCTGGCCCCAGGACTTCACCTTCTGAGACTCTGGGCTGCAGTTTTCTGCAGAATATGCCTTGATGGGTTTACCTCTCTTCTCGTCTCCTGTCCCCGAACCTTGCCCATCCCTTTCAAGACCTTTCGGCTCTCTACTGAGCAGATGACCTGCCGTGACGTCCCCATGTTGGCAACTTTTGGACCTAAATTTCTGAAAGTCACTCTTTATGAAACCAATGGACAGCTTCACGTTAATCAACTTCTTAAAAGAAGTTTTCTTTGGAGGTTCTTTGCAAGGTTTATCGCACCTGTCCATGTCCACAGCCGACAAGGATTTTGCTCTTGGCTTGGTTAGGGAAATAGAAGGCTCCTTATTTAAGGATAAAGTGACCCGCTTCAAGGATTCTGGGCTCCCTGGAAAAGGTAAAATAGGATGAGGTAACTTCCACACCGGCTTTTCTGAAGTCGGGTTGGGCTTATCCAAGGAGGATGGTGACATACCGTGGTTTGAGGGGCCCACGTGTTGCAGGTGATTCCTCTGTAGACCTTTCTCCGAATTTGCTTCTTTACTTGAAGAGTAAGAATTTTTTTCTACAAGTTCCTCAGAAGCAGCCTTCTTAAGCACCCCCGCAGCAGGCAGGCTGTGTCTCTGGGGTTTCTTGGGAACAATTTTAGGCTCCTTTTGTATTTGAGGCACAGACGATTCCACGTTACAGGTAGCTGGCAGATGCTCAATGCAGGATAATTTGACTTGCTTAGGCAAGCTCAAAGACTGAGCAGGGCACTGTAGACAACTAGCCTCTTTGTCCACAGCAGGTAACATTCCAGAAACATGGTCTGCTATGCTGTCGGAACTCAAAATCGAATCTGCACCTGGAGGAGGTGCCACTTTTTCCAAAGAAGACGTTTCGTGACGCACAGCTCTCCGGGAGTTGACCGGGTCCTGTCTGTCACTCTTGGAGTCCCTAGGCAATGCCCTTTGGTCGGCTGGCTTCACTTTGTCCACTTGTCCCTGGTCACACAAAACATCCTGGTGCAGAACAGTGACTTTATTGTTTTTCAAACTATCTTCAAGGAGACAAGGAGAGCCATTGTCTGCCTCATCTGGCCCTTCGGTGCTTTCACTAGGAGTATCTACGTACTTCTGGCGAAGCAGACGAGCAGCGCGTGTCTTTCTGGGCTTGGGTGTCGGAAACTTGGAGGTATAAGGTAAGAGGCGAATTTCTAAAGGACCAAGATCTGTGACCTCTGTCTTATGACTAGTTCCATCTGAAGACACCTTTGTGTCCTCCAGGTCACAGGAATGAGGGTGGCTAGCGCTCTGGCCAGCTTGACAAGTCTCGAGGTTTTGAGATTCATCCCTAGAGAGCTGTGGGTGGCAGCTGGGATGAGCAGGAACTCTGTCCAAGCTGGACAGGTTAGGGGACAGATCTGCAAATTCAATTCTGATCTGTCGGCTGCAGCAAGAGTCGCCGCCATTCATGTCTGCGCTGTTTGGAGCTCTGTGCTTCCTCGGGGAACTACAGGGGGATCGCTGTTGTATTAAGACCTCTTTGAGCTTCTCCTCTAAGATGCCTGCCTTTAAAATCACGCCCCTCTGGCTCCGGCCCTTTGCACCACTCGAATCCAACCCATTCCTCCTCTTTGCGGTTAAAGAGGGCTCCCCGTTTTGACGATGCTCTACCTTTTCTTTCATTCCCAGAGGCTCTAGAACAAGCTGCTTTGCACACAGACTTTCTCCATTCCCAGGTTCACGAATACACCCAGAACCGCAGGAACACGCTGGGAAAATATAATCACCGTGCGGATCCCCGACATCTCGGCAATTACACTTGTCAGTGCTTTCGGGTAATTCTGGCCCCCGTTCCTCCAGGTTCACAGGGGGTTTCTGGGACGGTGAATGCTTGATGTCTTCAACAACTGAGTTTGTCAGGGCTTTTGGTTTTGGTGCAATGGCGGGTTTGGTTTTCTTTGTTAACCGTGGGCCACTAGCATTTCCGATGTCCGGTTTAGGTGCAATGGGAGGGGGAGGCGGCCTGTTATTTGTCCCCACTAACTTTGGCTTGGGAGCCAGTGGTGGCTTCTTAAGCTCTAGAAAGGAAAATATAATAATTAGACACAAGAGGATATAAAACGACATGACATTTTCCTGTTTTTACTTGTTTTCTATAACAAGGTCTTGCTATGCAGCCCTATCTGGCTTGGTATCTACAACATAGTTCGGGCTGGTCTCACAGTCATACCCAATGCCTTTCTAATGCTGAGATTACAGGCATGCACTGCCATGCCTGTTGAATAAAATTTATATATATACATATATATGTATATATGTATGTATGTATGACCTTTCATTTTACTAGGCAGATTATATTATCTTATAGAGTCAATATTACTCTTTAAATTTCCTGAAATTGTCCTTAAGTTCTAGTGTAGCACAGCTTTGGACAGACTGTACATTTCTTAGTTAATCCACTACTGATTTTCCTCTAACCTTGACATTAACTCGTTGGCTTTTCTTTAGTGACTCTATATAGTATCTTCAGCTCATCTACCGGGTCTTAAGAGTTTCCTACAGTATGCAACTCTCTAAGTTTCTCACATAAATCAGCACCACTGTTTAGTGACAAGATCTGTGTAATGGCCTGTTATAAAGAATGTGTCTACCTGATAAAACCCACCAAGACATTCTGAAAAAGTAATATGGAAACCAGACATTTTCTACCCTAAAAAAAAAAAAAAAAAAAAAAAAAAAAAACTGAAAGTAAACTCACTGGTATTAATTGAGGTTCATAATGAGGCTGGTATTTCTCTGTCCAAGGATCAATTGGGAGTTTCATGACATTTCTTCATAGAGCTTTGCCACATGCCCAGGCCTGGCTCCAGATCAAACAATTGGAGAGTATCTGAACATACAATCTGTACATCTGTATTGCTTTCATTTCCCATGGCTGACTGATTATGTCTTTTATCCTTCACCAGTAAGCACTATGTGCTTGCTGTTTCTCTGAGCAAGGATCTCATTATGTAAGCCAGGCGGGTCTCAGACTCACATCATTCTTCTCTAGTGTCCTGGGAATTACGGCCTGGACCGTCAAGCCCAGCATTAAAGGACGACCACAAGTTCTGGTGTAGCAACTCTTCCTCACCACTGCACGTCAAGTATTTCATCAACGCCTATCATACAGTGCTGCATTTGTGCAGGCCAGCTCTTAGTCTACATGAACTTGACAACAGCTTTACACAAAGGACCAAAAGAAGGGAGCTAGAGAGATGACTCTGTGGCTAAGAGTGCTTTCAGTTCAACCATGAGGGGCAGAGTTCGGTTCCAGCACCCACATGAAGGAGGTCACAACAACCTGAAACTCCAGCTCAACCGGATAGGACACCCTCTTCTGGCCTCCACAGGCACTGCACTCACATTTGAACATACACCCAAAGAGACACACACATAAACAAACAAAACAAAATATTCTTAAAGACCTAATAAATCTAAAAATGATACACAGAAACTATATTTCTTTTAAGTTCCTTTAGGAACGTCTACTTGTCAATCATACCACCCCCCACACCCCAGAGGACTTGAGTTCAAACACATTTTATCTTATACTTCTTAATTTAGCTTCTTCAATAGAATCTAATAATTTTAAAAAAATTATTTATAAAACAATCTCAAAATATATGCTGCACAGAACCGTTCAACATTGTTTCATTTACTTGCACACAGAGAAGCTTTGATATCTCATTTGTGCTGATTTTCTTCTCAACAAAGAAAATTAGTCATAACACTTGGAAAAATACTACATGGAACTGAGTAAAATGGGAGAAAAAAAGCAGGGTGCTTTACTTCCTTTCTTGAGCAAGAAGGGATTTCTCAAACTCTGTCATTATAAGCACAGCCAAGATTTTACAACAGATGCCTAATCAAACTCAATTCCTAGGTACAAGGTTATTATAAGGCAGGCAATGAATTTTCAAAATAATACAAATCCCCAAAGCAGTCGATTTTCAGTTAGCTGTTCGATACACACGTTATTAGCCTGAGGATTGGTTCTTGTGGTTTTGGCAATGCTGAAATAGTGTATGAAGTTAAATTCCCCATCCATCAAGTCACATCTTAAGGGAAAGTATGACTGCCTGAGGACTTGTCCCAATCTCCCTTCTTATTCAATAAAAACTGACAGACTGTCACGTTGATTTCATTTCTGTCATTCTTAAAACGTCCTAGGTCTGGGATTTTTTTCAGAGAATTAAAAATAGGAGTTTTTACAAGACAAAATGAGTTCTGGAGAGCAGTTACTACAATATTCTTCACATTTCTGATCTGTACACTTAAAAATAGTTAAGACAGCTCAGCATAGTGGTGCGTGCCTGGAATCCCAGTACTTGCTCTCAGAAGGCAGAGACAGGATTGTTACAAGTTTGAGGCTAGCCTGAGCTATACAGTAAGATCCTGTCCCCCAAAACTAAAAGAGGTTGAGATGGTCTATTTTACCACAATTAAAAAGAAACCCAGGCCAGCCAGATGACTGGCCAGATAAAGGTACTTGCCACACAAACCTGGAGACCTGAATTCAAATCCCAGAACACATGGAAAGGTGGACAGAAAACTGTCTCCACAAAGCTGTTCTCTAAGCTTCATGTGCACACTGTGTGTCCCCCCCCCCACACCATACAACACAATAATAATAATTTAAAAGATTTATTTTTTAAGAGACAGTTTAGCCAAGCGGTGGTGGTGCACGCCTTTATTCCCAGCACTTGGGAGGCAGAGCCAGGCAGATCTCTGAGTTCAAGGCCAGCCTGGTCTACAGAGTGAGTTCCAGGACGACCAGGGCTACATAGAGAAATCTTGTCTCCAAAAGCCAAAACAAACAAACAAACAAACAATAAATAAATAAATAAATAAATAAGAAAAGGAGGAAGATATAGTTAATCTCATTAATCTTTTACTTTCTGACCTTAGAGTCTAGTCAGAAGGTTTAAGGTCATTTAATCAAGTCATTTTGCTTTTCATTGAAAACATTTTATTACCATTTATTTTGTTGTTATTGTCTTGTTATGTATCCCGAGACTGACTTCAAACTCTCAATCCTCCAGCTCAGCCTCCCAAAAGCATTTTATTACTTGCTAGTACCAATTTTAGCCCTTCCTTCCATCCTAAATGTTAATACTCTAATCCCGCCCCTTGGGGCCGCCTTGTGTCCTGACTTAGAAGACTCCTCTCAAGGAAAAACTCCGCCCCTCCCAGGAGGTGTGCACCCCTTGACCCCCGGCCCCTTATCTTCTCTTTGTCTCTCTATTATAATAAACATTTCCACATGGATGTAGCCTCTGGGCTGTGAATGTCCACCCGCCGGCCTGCTGCCATGCCCTCATGGAGTGGGTCGCCTACCAGCCCGCACTGCATCTGCCCAGCATGCCAGCATGGTTCCCTGCATTCTCAGGATCCTCTTGGGGGTCTCCCCACGCAATAATTCTAACACTATTGCCTCACCCTCCCTAAATCATAGTTAATCTCTAGTAGCAATTTCTGTTGTAGGAATTTAGTAGAATCATTGTATGGGGTAGATATGGGAAAGAACAACTGTGGTTTTTTTTTTTTTTTTTTTTTTTTTTAGAAGTACGACAACCTTGAAGAATCCTTGTAGAAAAGAGTGACTGTTTCCTGTGATCTACAGAATTGTTTTGCTGAAAGGGCTTTGCAGCCATCCCATGACTTTGGTCACAAGACCCCTCAGGCACACTTGAGGCTCTTGTATTATTGTGTATTGTACATGATACATACATAATAAAGGACTAGAGTCATGGAGGCATATGATGCTCTCCTTCAGTAAGACATGTACATTAAGATTAGGGACCATGGTATGAAGAAATACTTTGTGTAATAATCAATAAATACGCCTTTGTAGGGCTGTTCAGGGTTCAGTCCATCAGAAGAGGCTGGACCTTCCTGCTGCCACATAGGCCTTAAAATTTCATCTTGGATGCCTTCTCTCTTCAACCGACCAGTGCTACACAATGCACCCCAACAAATTCCAGTCCTTCCTTTGAGTCTGCTTGCAAGAGACAAATTTCTGTTCTCTCTTAATGTCACAGGAAGCAAGGTAAGTGCATGTGAACCAAGGCTGACTCCCAGGAAACACAGTACAGCATTATGTTCTAAAGCCTGCAACGCATGCATACTCATTAACTAACTGTGAACTTGGACTTACTATGGTTAGTTACCTGTGTATTCAAGTGGAAGAAGTCAATAATATAACTCAAAGAGTTCAGCTTATTCATGGTCTTATTCATCGTGTTCCCAGCGCTGAAAAGGGGCCTGAGAATGGACAGCTGCCATGTATAGGACACAATGTGTCCTCTGTGACAGAAAATTATTACCTTCAATATGCAACTTAACACCAAATGGTGTGCTGAAGGCTAATGAGCCGGCTCAGTGGTTAAGAGTATAATGAAGACTGTTTTTATAGAAGACCTGAGTTCAGTTCCCAGCACCCATGTGAACAGGTCAGGGATTAGGGGATGGAGAGAGTCGGAGAGGGTTCTACAATTGACTGTAACTCCAGTTCTAGGGGAATCCAAGAACTTCTTTTGAACTCTGTTGGCAACTGTGTTCATACATGCACAAACCTCTACCCACCACACACACACACACACACACACACACACACACACACTTCAAAACAAATCTTTAAAAAAAATGATGTTTTGAAAAGGGAGCAGGATAGGATTATTGTATAATTCCTTAATGACTAATAGGAACAAGTGTTTGCCAAGTCACTGGTACAGCAATATACAAAAAAATCTTTCCTTACAATGATTTCTTTTTTAGTTTTCGGAGATAGGCTTTGCAGTGTAGCCCTGCATATCCGCGAACTGCAGTCTTCCTGGCTCACCCTCTCTAATACCATGTCAGCTTCATTAGTATTTTTTAAATTATATTTTATTTGTGTGCATGGGAGGGGGTCACTGTGTATTCCATAGCACACACGTGTTAGATGACCACTTTCATTGTGTGGATCCCAGGGATCAAACCCGGGTCACGAAGCTTGCCAGCAAGAGCCCACCCCAGTGAACATCTCTCACTGGCCCTCGTTATTTTTAATGGCTCTATTCTAAAACAAACACGGCTAAAAACAACACGAGCGAGACGTTCTACTGTGATCTACTCCGATGTGAAACCTTGAAATCGGTACGCAAAGTTTGGAAATGGATCGCGCACCTCTCGATCTTGACACTGTGTTAACAATCAGACCCAAATGCTTCTCTGGAGCAGTGCAGCAAATCTTTTGTTTACACAGCTGTTTGGCTCCAGGGACGTCTAAGGTAGAGAAGTAGAGTGTCAGTACCATTTTCCTGTCCTAAACAGACTCGTCATCTGCTACACACAGGTGGGTCTGGCTCATGCGTACACTTACTCTCTTGGCTATTCCAACAGCCCAGATGCAAAAAAGCACAGGCATTAAGGAAATTGTGAAATGTATATACACACAATGATGGAAGACAGATGATAGGCAGGTAGGTAGGTAGATGGATGGATGGATGGATGGATGGATGGATGGTCTATCTCCTTTTTTTTTTCATATACTACTTAGAATACTTCCAAACTCTCTTCTATGAGCTCACTCTTTAACAGCTGCAGAAAAAAACCAAAGTGAGCTCTTCTTCAGGGCACATATGACTCCAACGCTGTACAACAGCCCCTAATCTTAAATAAGGCCAACCTTCCCAAGTACACTGGAATAGACTTAAAAACACTCTGTACTCCATGAGTAACTTTCCCCCCAGGTTTAATAAACTTCATTGTTCTGACCCACATACACATAGCTCGCGAGGACAACGTATATGTAACTTTGTCACAGAGGGGTGGGAAAAAAAACCTCAGTCTTCTTCCACACCCCCTAGACATAAGAAAAAATTATAATAAATCTCATCAGATGGATGAGCAAAAAAGTAGTTAATGTTTCTTAGCAAGCCATGCTTTAAAAAAAAAGAAAAAAAACTAACTCAGCTAGACACAGGAAGTGTCTCGCTTTTAAATACCACAAAAATGCTGTGGATTTCCTTAATTGTAAAGTTGATAAGTATAAAAATAGCTTGCCTTATTCCAGTGTAATTCGAATGAAAACAATCATAAACTTCCAGATTTGAATCCTAGACATTTCAATTAATAAATTTTTTAAATGTTTATTTGAATGTAAATTAATTATATTAATTCAGCAACTTAAATACAGTTGAATGAAGGTGAGGCGCAGAAAGTTAGGCTAAAAACAATCCACAGTGTACGTGGAACCCCACCCCCTCTAAATTAAAAAAAAAAAAACAAGAAAGAAACGTTTGTAAATGACTCTCACAGTGCATGATGACCACATGAATGAATACACATAACATCAAAGAGAGAAGATCTACACTTTCTACGGTGAATACTCCAGCCTCTTGCTTTCCTAGTGCCTGAGTTCTGGCTTGTTTAATGAAAGCTGATGATGCCTAGCAGGGACTATTCCAAGGCTTCAGAAGTACAAATCAGAACATTTGGTGTGCTCTTTGACAGTTTCAAGTTGCAGGAATTTTAAACAAACGCCAAAGCAAGCAAAGAAAATTTAATCTGATACTCCAGTGCTTATTCTAGACGTAACTGAAGTGACGCCTGAAACTATTTTACTACGAAATTCCTCATCGAAGTCTCTTCGAATGTGGATAAAGATGTTTTCAAAATATTCCATACCTTATTAAATTCTGATCTTAAAAATAAGCTACGTTCTTAGAAAAAGGTCCGTAACGTCACTTGGGCACTTAAAGTCTGGAAAATAAAAATTGCCCCTTAAGAATGTTTCTCAATACAATGACCAGAAATGCTTCAATTTACACAAAGGTAAGCGGAGGCTTTGTCATTTGGGTGAGTGGGAAGGAGGCAGACAGAAAAGAGGGCTTTGTTTACACTGTCGGGGTACGAGTAGGGAAAAAACAAAGTTAAGAAAAGGTGAAGAAAAGAAAAAAAGGGGTGGGGTTTTTGTTTGTCGGGGAGGGGGTTTGCTTATTGGTTGGGGGCGGTTGTTTTTTGTCTTCTTGCCATCTAACAGTGCGCTTTATTCCTCAGGTAATAGAACTTAAAGCATCAGGGTCTGACCAGCTCAGTTTAAACTTCCTTACACATTGCGAAGAGTTGCAATCCATAAAGACTAGGTTTTCAAAAGCAACCCAGGCTAGCAGCGGAATTAGTTCAACTCTGGAAAACTGTCCTAGTTTAGAATAACCGACTCCTCCGCATCCGACTCCAAGCTTCCCGCATCCGACTCCAAGCTTCCCGCACCGCGCACAGGCGACCTCGCCTAAGCCCCGGAGCAAGCGCCGCGTCGCCGTCGCTTCACCTGGGTTCAAAGAGGCGGAGATCCCGGGGTTCGGGAAGAGACCCCACGATCGGCGCCAGGCGATCGGCGCCAGGCGACCGGCGCCAGCCCCGCAGCGGCCACCCGGTGGGGGGGAAGGTGGAAGACAGCGGGAGCCCGAGCCCGCCGGCTCGCCCGCAGCAACTAACTTCCCAGCCCGGTGCGAGCGCGGCCACTTACCGGCGGCAGAAGTCATGACTGCCCCGCGCCGCGCCGCTCACGCCCTCAGTCCATGGCTCCCGGTCGGTCCACACGCCCCGGAGTTCCAGCCGGAGAGGAAACTCCTCCGCGGCGCCCACATTCCGTCCCGCACCCTCACAAAGGACGGACGCCCCGGGCTCCCCGCGACCCTCCGGCGTCCCCGGGGCGCCAGCGGCCGGCGACAGGACGACGAGCACGAGCGCCGCTCCGCCGCGCTGCGGGACGACCGCCGGGGCGCGCGCACGGGGGCGCGAGCTCGCAGCGGCTTCGCGGACGCGCGCCCCTCCTTAAGTCCGAAGGGAGGAAAAAAAAAAAAAAATCCGCGCTCCGGGCGCCCCCTGGTAGTCCCGGGATGTAAAAGGCAGACAAAAGCCATCGCTCTCTCCAATAGGAGCTCAGGAACACCCGCCCGCTCCCGCCCCTCCAGGCCGACACGCTCCCCCTCTGCTCCAATCAGCAGCTCGGAAGGGGAGGGCGTGCGCCGCGAAGCATACCGGGAGTTGTAGTTTTCAGCGCTCCCCCAGAGGTGGGCAGGAGCAGAAGCCTGTGTTGCTGCCTGCCCTCCTTCCTTCATTTCCCATCGTGCTGAGGCGGGTGGTATGGCGGAGAAGGATGACACCGGAGTTTGACGAAGAGGTGGTGTTTGAGGTGAGGAGACAATGGCGGGGAGCGGGGACCGCCTTTGTTGAAGACAGAGGAGAGGCGAAGCGCGGAGGCAAAGCGACTCGGCTGGGGAGGGATCGGGCGGCGCGCGCCTGCGGGCCTGGGTCACCGGTCCCTCGCTCTTTCGGGGCCTGCTGGCTGCAGCCGCCCGACAGGTGTAGCCCGCGGGGTCCTGTCGGCGCTGGCCGCTGCCCCCAGGCTCAACCAGCATGCCCAGAGCTTGCACTGTTGGCCGGCCCTTGCGAGCCCGGTTCTACCCGTACCCGATGGCTGCACCGCCCGGGACTGCGCCTCGCTGGGGCGGGGCCGAAACGTGCCCGGTACTCTCTCTACTACTTAACCTCCTCCCTTTCAAGCCTTGATTTTTGCGGGTCTGCATCCAGGAGTGCCTCCGGTTATCATCATCCTAGGCATCGTCGAGGCGTGGCCTTTGGAATGCGGGCAGCAGGTGCCAGCTTCCTCTCTGGGTTTACGATCTGTTAGAGAGTGTTGAGACCTGTGGCCAATGATGAGGGCTCCGGCATCTCAGCACCTACCGTTCCATTCTTTTGTCCTTGCTGTTGCGCTAGGTGTAGCCAGTTCTGAATGGAAGCTCTGGTCTGGGTGTGAATGCTTTTGTGTAGGACTATTTTAGGATGTCTCTGCCATCTTGAATTAAAAAAATAAAGTCTGGTGTTTTTAATGCCATTTTTTTTTTTCCCAGCAGGCAGGTCAAAACCCACACCCTGGAATGGGAATGTAGGTTCTGAATATGTATGCCTTACTTTCCCTCAGCCAACTAGATTTTAGGATATTAAGACAAGAAAGAGAAAAGAAATCCCCCGTGCTGTACAATGGGAGAGTGAGGCATACTATAGAATGTGAATGTTGACATATGTACTAACTGTCAATGGAAGGCTCATTTTGGAAACCGTTGTCTGTTCTTAGCACTTTAAAAAAACTATACCCAGCAAATGATACCCTAGAAAACTCGTCAACCATGAATGAAATTAGAAAGATGGATGGGAGAAAATGTACTGCAGGAAAAGGATTTTGAGTATGCCAAGGATCGGGGTGGGGTGACAATATTTAATGTGCAGTTTGAGGGCCGGAGTACAGAGAGCTGCCATATAAAATGATTTTATGTGGATATGATCTCTAAGTGGGAAATATGATTATTTTGCTATAATGAAGGGTCTAGGTATAAGGACTTCAGTAGAGAAAACAAAAGCATACACTTTGGAAATCAAAGAAAAATTAATAAAATCATGACTTGGACAGTCATTTCTAATAAAAAAAAATGAGGGAATGGCTACAGAGTGAATGTGGGGGATAAAAGGGAGGCAAAAGTAGGTGGCTGAATTTTTTTTTTTTGCCCTATTTTCTTTGATTTCTGGATAGAATGTTTTTTGTTTTTTGTTAAAAGAAAACCAAAAAACAAAACATTGTGTTGGGCTGAGCATGAGTTCCTTGGTAGAGAGAGGACTTGCCCCCAGCGTACAACAGGTCCCCTGGTTCAATACCCAGCACCACATAAACCTGTTAGGGTGGTGTATATACGCCTGTAATTCTAGCTCTCAAAAGGCAGCTGTAGGACCATCGTAGAAACTTCCAAGTTAGTAGCTACTCAGTGAGTTGGAGATATGAGGGACCCTGTCTCACAACAAAACATTTTGTTATAAAAGATCAAGAAAAAAAAAGTTTTTTGATATTTTTTTCCTGTTCAAACATATGACTATGTTTGTGTGATTTAAAAAAAAAAACATTTTTAACATTTGTTATACCACAGAGTTTTGAATATATTTTTACTTAAATTTAAATTTCTTGTTAATCTTGTCCCCTCCCCACTTTGGGGGGGTGGGGGAGGGAGAGAAAGGGTCTTATAATCCAAGCTGGTCTTGATCTTCCCACTCTCTCATCTCAGCCTCCTGAGTACCTGGGATTATAGTGTATCCCATCATGCCCCACAGTGATAACATTATATTGCTTAGATTTACATTTATAGATTTAGCAGCCATTTAAAAATTATGTATTTACGATTTGGGTGCTAGGGATTGAACCCAGGGCTTGCCCATGCTTAATAAGCATGCTACATTCTCAGCCTAGCTTCTGAAAAGTTGATTTTCATGAATTGTTTTGGTTTTGTCTTACTCGGCAGCACATTCCTTTTATGTTTTAATATTTCATGTGTATGGATATTTTGCCTGCATGTATGTCTATGTACCACGTGTGTTCTTGGTGCTCTTGGAGATCAGAATAGGGTATGAGATCCCCTACAAGAGTTACCAACAGTTGTGACCCACCATGTGGGTGCTGGGAATTGATCCCAGGTCCTCTGCAAGAACAATCAGTGCTCTTAACCACTGCGTGATCTCTCCAGCCCCTTCATGAATTATCCATCTATTACTTTGCCATTATCCTATCTGTAGACGTACTTTCCCAGCCTTCTGGTTAACGTTCTTGATCGTTGTCACACACACAAGATAATAACGTAAGGAATGTGCTCATACTAAGAGTGTACAAATTGATGGATGGTCAACTAATCAATGGAACATCGCTGACGGACACCAGTGTCTCCTTTCTGCTGTTTTTAAGTTACTATTCCCCACCCCAAAGATAACGGCTGTTCAGAACAGTAGTAACTAGCCTCAGTCAGTTTCATCTGCTCTTACTCTTTACACACCCACCGTGAAGCTTCATTTATACGCTTTGTGTGTGTGTGTGTGTCTCTCTCTCTCTTTTTTCCTTCTGGCTTTGTGAGAATCATTCATATGATTACCTAGGCATTTTATTTTGATGCAGTATTTCTGTGATTATGTGGCTCTTTTTAATCAGGTCTTCTGAGGATGTGCGTTGGGTAGTTTCTGCTTTGAAGTTACTGTAAATAGTGTTAGAATCTTTCAGTGTGTGTTTTTGTTAAGCATGTTTCTGTTGGGCATATACTTAGAAGTGGAGATTCTGGATTATAGAAGATACATATATTTGTCTTACATAGGTATGTCAAACATCATTCCATAACAGTTATCCAAACTCCTGTCAGCAGTGATTAAGAGGTCTTATTGCGCCACATCCTTTACCGGCACCCTTTCAGACATTGTATCAGTCTGGTAGATGTGTATTGGTATTTGTGTGTGGTTTTCTGTATCTTGGATATGGAACTTAAGATGCTTGATGATGTGTTTAATGGCCAGTATGTTTTCTATTGGTTCTCTCTTACTATTAAAGAAATATATATATATATATATATAGCTAGAGTTTTCATGCCTGGCCCATAGTCAGGACAAATCTCTCTCACCCACCAGTCCCACAGCCGCTCAGACCCAATGAAGTAAACACAGAGACTTATATTGCTTACAAACTGTATGGCCGTACCAGGCTTCTTGCTAACTGTTCTTATATCTTAAATTAATCCATTTCTATAAATCTATACCTTGCCACATGGCTCTTGGCTTACCGGCATCTTCACATGCTGTTTGTCATGACGGCTGGCAGTGTCTGACTCAGCCTTCTACTTCCCAGAATTCTTCTCCTCCTTGTCCCGCCTATACTTCCTCCTGCCTGACTACTGGCCAATCAGTGTTTTATTTACTAACCAATCAGAGCAACACATTTGCCATACAGAACATCCCACAGCAAATATATGTGTATATATATATATATATATATATATATATATATATATATATATATACAAATCCTTAATTGTATATCTACCCCTCATCCCTTAGGCTGTATGTGGCTTCTGCCCATTTTTTGAAATAAAATTTATTACATTTCTGTGTGTGTCTGTGTGCACACATGGAGGTCGGGAGACAGCTCTCCAGAGTTGATTCTCTGCTTCCACCATGCAGGCCCTCGGAATCAAACTCAGACCCTCAGACTTGGCAGCAAGTACCTTTGCCCACTCAGCCATCTCAGTGGCAGCCTCTGCACTCTCAATAGCTTCTTTCAAAGAGCAGACTCTCCTAAATTCATTAAAATCCACTTAATCTTTTTTCTTTTATGGTCAATGCTCCGAGGAAATATTTGCATTCCCTAAAAATTACAAACATTTTTTTTTTTTCTCTGAAAGCTTCATTTGACCATTGATCTGCCATGTTTTCTCTATATGGCTATGTGGTTGGCCTGGCATCATCCCTTCCCCCATTAAAATGTGTTGTTTTTGTTACAAATCAAAGTGCTATTTTATTTTATTGAGACAGGCCTCACTACATAGCCCTGGCTGGCCTGGAGCTCCCTATGTAGACCAGTCTGGTTCAGACCCATAGAGATGGTGTCTTTGCCTCCTTGAATGTTGGGGTTGAAGGTATACACCACCACATCTGGCCCTTTTTAAAGGGCTACCCCTTTTTAAAGTCTCACTGGGTAAGCTAGGCTTTCCTCAAAGACTTGGGATCCTCCTGCCTCAGCCTCCAAAATGGATTCCAGTCATGTGCTATATCACCACTGGGTAAGTTTTTGCTTTTTTTTCCTCCTTGTGTCATATGATTCTCCTTATTATGCCTTGGGCTCTTCTTGGCTCACTGTTCCATATGACTTCTAAAATGATGAGCCTGGGAATTTCAGTTTTTAACACACCCAGTGAAAAATTTGTTTGCGATTACATTGTCTGAAGATTAGTTTTGGGAAATCTGACATCTTCGTAATATTGAGTCTTTTAATCCAAAACACTCATTCCCTGCCTTTTGTTTTTGTTTTTGTTTTTTCATATTGAACCAAGAACTTTGTACATGTTAAGCATATTCTCTTCCACCCAGTTGTAACCTCAGCTTCCTTAAAAGAGTCAGGCAGCCCCCCCCCATCTCCTGGTGTTCTAATACTGATTTTAAAAATTGAGAATTATCTCTTCCTTGAAACTATAGCTAAATTGGCCCTTTAAAGATAGTCATTTGCCCAAAAGGAGAGTGAATATAATCTGTCAGTCTGTTTTATAGTTATAATTTTCTATTTTGATTATTTTTCATTGAGAGGTATTATAATAGAAAGGTATGGGCTCTAAAGCAGGCGGTCCTGTTCCAGCTATTTACTAGTTAATGGGACTTTGAACAAGTTGCCTATCTAAGCTTCAAGTTTCTCCACAGTGTATGGAAATAGTAAATCTACTTCAGAGAGCAATCTTGAATAGTAAATGACTGACTCTGCAATTGCTTAGGTTAGGACCTGCTGCATTATAAGCATTCAGCAGGCATTATTAAAATTTTATAGCAGATTGTCCTATATTTAGGTCAATACCTTTTCCCCCTTTGTTATTTTGAGACGGGGTTTCACAGGTGTAGCCAGGTTGGTCTTGAACTGGTGGTATTCATCGGGCCGAGATCGCCTGTGTGCATCACCACACCCAGCTGTCTGTCTGCCTGTTTTGAGAGAGCGTCTCAAACTTACTATATGCAATGACTATTCATATCTTTTTATATTTCATAGATTAGAGTTTCAGCTTAACAGACAATTCAAAAAATTAGTTATTGGTTTTGTTTGATCAGCTTAATATAGTTTATAATTTTTAATTATAATAAATATAATTGTTTTTTAAAAAATTACAGATTTTATGGAAAGTATTATATATTTTATGCTTTTGTGTTTATTTGGCTGCTTTTTTCCCCCGAGCTTCATGAGGTAAAACCTTGAATTTTGAAAATCACTTACAAGACTATAAATTTTCCTATGAGTACTGCATTGGCTGTATTTCATGAACTGTGATGTGTAGTTCGCCTCACAGTTTTGTGATTACCATCTTGATCTCTTCTTTAACTCATGAGCTAGTTTAGTACTGGTTAAGGGATTTGTGTCATTGGTGATTATTTTTCCCCGTGTCTCTCAGACTTGTGATTCTAACCCTAACTGTTATGGACCATATCACCTGTATTCCTTTCCCGTCTACATTCCAGCGGGGTTCAGCTAGTATACTGGAGGAAGCAGTACCTGGCTACATTCCTCCACCTAAAGCTACAACTCTTCCAGGGGTTATCTTCTCTTTAACTTGAACTTTGACAGGATTCCAGATGCACATTCCCGTAGCTCCTATGTTTGTGGAAGGTCATACTCCCTGTCAAACAAAACCAATAACCCGTTTTTTGAACAGTCTTCATGTCTGAAAAGGTCCAGCTCTCACCTAGAGAATGTAAAAAGAGAAAGCACACATTAACATTGTGTGTAATCGGCTCTCGTTAGTTTAGATTGATAATCCTGTCAGCTGCTATGGCGGCACTGCTGCTTCTTCATGGCTGCCGCTGCAGTGAGAGGAGATGGTAATCTTCCACAGGAGACAGTAATCGAGAGGAATAAATGCTTGCTAATCATCAGAGACTCTGCCACCATTTGGAAATAGCAGAAAGGACAAACCTTAAAGAAGATTCCTTCCCTTGTTAGTCCATATGTCACCGGCCTGTGGCGTCTGGAGTCTGTAGAATTCTGGGAATTCTCACCAAACACGACCTGTTGGCTCATAACTATGACTTTTAAAGAAGTCCACCGGACTAGTGGGGAGACTTTTGTCTCCTCCAAACCAGTTACAAGTATTTGATTTTGGATCATCTGGGCTTTTTGCAATTGTAGGGTCACCTCTTTGGATGCCATAAAAGTGTTGGCTAGGATGTTTTGCAAACTCAGTATCCAAATTTTGAATTGCAGACTTCATTGGTGATCCAGAACACATTGCAGCACCACCAAGCACAGTGAGCTTTGCACCCATACATACATGAATACGTAGCCAACAAGTCGAAAGGCTTTTCCCAGAAGACCACAAAGAATGGTTCAATGTTGACTCAGCCACTGCTGGCCATAGGTCTGTTCTACAGTATGTTCGACTTTAAGAATGGTTGCAAGGTCTCCAGGAAAAAGAAATTCAAAGCAGGTCTCAGACCATATGTGAGTTACCCATGGTTGTGGGACTCCTCAGACCCCAAACACTACTGGGAGGTTCCTCCCCCAGGACTCAGGTAGGCCTGGCTCACCCAGGCTGTGCACAGTCCCTATCTAAACCCTCCTGGGCAGAGAGAGAACTTGTGAGGCACTATGATTTGACTCTCTCAGCCAGTGCATTGTATTCAGGCTTTGCTCGTTAGCCCTGTGTATAGATTCTTAGTGCTATATCAGTGTGAAACCAAGTTCCCAGAAAAGCAAAGCTACACATATGCTAAACATATTACAAGGCCAACTGACTGAGTGCAGAGAGCTAGAGTCATTCTCGTTGGGAGCCAAATTTATCCCGGGCTGTCCTTGGCCCTCTAAATAACCATTTATTGTCCACCTTTGTGTGTGACACAACATCCTTGTGATTATTAGATAAATCCTTTGGAATGTTTAAACAGACCCCTAGCTTCCACCAACTTAAAGGCTGAGAATGTCATCAGATAGTATCTGAGGCCAGTAACAGGTCAGGACCAAGAGCCTTGATTTAGAATGCCCATTATTCTGTTACTGTAGAGCTTCATGAGATTGTGGGACCATAGCATCTGGGGTAACCTGGATCTGTGTTCTCCTACCACCATTACTGGTATTAGGCTCCGTAATAAAGTACCTCCTTTGTATGTATTTCTGTGTCTGTTTATGTGATGCCCGTATATGTGCAAGCATTTGTGTGCATTGGTGCAGATGTGCACATGCCACAATACACATGTGGTGGTCAGAGGACCAATGGGATGTAGGTTCTTACCTTCACCTTGTTTGAGACAAGAGTATCTTGCTCAGTGCTGTGGATGCCAGGCTAGCCAGCCCATGAGCTTCAGGAGATCTCCGCCTCTTAAATTACAGACATGAGCGACTATGCCTGCTTTATATGGATTCTCAGAATTTGAACCTGTGTCCTTGGGCTTGTGTGAGGTTGCTTTACCCACTGAGCCATCTCCCCAGCCCCAGAATAAATGATCTTTCAATCCCTTTGAAGTGAGAGCTGTTTTGCATCTGTATCAGCCATAGACCCTAGTGGGGAAAACAGGAGCCTATCTATCGCCCAAAAGCGGAAGGGAATTTGGTGTTAGAAATCAAATCGGTGGTTGGCGTATTGTTAAAAAGTACAGAGTAGGCTCTGTCACTGTTGCTGTCCTCGTACAGCCAAGAAATCCTGGGCATAAAGAGGAAAAGCCCAGCATGGTGGTGCAAGCCTACAACGCCCAGCTCTAGGGACTCTGAGACAGGGGGATTGCAAGTTTGAGACCAGCCTGAACTTTGTACTGAAACCCTGTCTCAAAAAAAAAGCCAAGACAGGGAGAGAAGATGGGCTCTGTTTCCTTTCCCCTTCCAGATCTCTGACAGCTGCATCCCACTGGAGAATTCTAATCTGCATCCACAAGTTTAACTGCAAGGTTGCGAGTGTCAAGTACAGCTTACCTGTGTCTGTAACACAAGAGATACAGGAGAATATGAGAGGTGCGGTGGAGGCAGTGAGCCAGACTACTACATCTGCAGAGGCCCAGCTCTCCTTCCCTGAGAAAGCTCGTCGTCGTGGGTTTTCATGTATTTGGTGTGGTACTGCGCACTCTAATGATTTTCTCAGAATCAGAAGTCCAGCTCATACATGTCACAGACTTGGAGAGGCTCATATCACATTAGATTTGAAAAGGTTTTGTTTTGGGAAGTATCCCAAGAATATCCCTTCTTTTTAACGCTTATGATACCTTTTTAAGATTATTTTTGTTATTTTTTAATTATATGTATGTGTGTGGTATGGACTTGTATGTGGGGACAGGCATTGAATCCCCTGGGAGCTGGAGGTGTAAGTGGTTGTGAGCCCCTGATGGTGTTGGGAACTAAACCCAGATCCTTTAGAGGGACAGTGAACTGTTAACCCGCGCCGCCTCTCCATCCCCTTCTTAGGGGATCTTTGGTGAATTTCCTGAATTATTAGTTAGACTGTTTTCAGTCATTCCAGGACTCAGCTTTGAGTCCTCATGATCTGAGAGATGATATAGAAGAGACACTGAAGAAGGAAGTGGAGGATTCTCGGGCCTGCTTCCCAGTCCTTGCCCTAGGATCTGAGCACCGCCAGTTCATCAGGGCTAGATTCCTGTGTACCTCCACAGTTAATGCCTTACAGTGGAGCCTGATGACTCCTTCAGATTTCTTTTTTGAGGGGGAGGGGCAGGGTCTCACTGTGTAGTCCTGGCTGGCCTTGTAGACCCGGCTGGCCTTAAACCCACAAAGATCTGCCTCCCATTTACTCACATTAAAGGCATGAGCCACCATGCCCACCCTTAAGATTATTAATTTTAATCAGCATCTTCTACCATTCTGATTAATTTTAATCAGCCATTCTACCACTAAGGGCAGAGAATTTGGGGGCTCTCTCTGCCTACCCTAAGGACACTCTTTGACCACTCAGGCTAAACAGCAGCAGAACCTGATTTAGAAACGACCGTGGTAGAGCACTGACTTAGAATATGTAGGCCCACGTTCAGTCCTCAGTACCAGAAAGAAAGGCCAGTATATGACAGGAGTCAGATGCAAAATAAATACTGGAATACCAAAATGGCTCTTACTGCATCACTAAGATATTTTGAGATAGTATTCTCTACTCACCTTAGAAATGCATTCAAGTTCTGATTTTAGTCTTTCTTAATTTTTGGCAGGGTTTTACTACATAGCCTAAGCTGGTCTACTTGACCTCACTGTATAACCCAGGCTGGCCTTGAACTTGAGATCCTCCTCCCTCAGCCTCCCAAATCCTGGGTTTACAGGGGTGCACCCCAATACCTGGCTCATGTGTTTATACAGTAACTTAATTGCAGAAAGTTTGAATGATTCCGTTCACTAGCAAACCTTGCTACTCCTAGATAGGGAAACACATGAAAATAAGATCTTTATACCCAAAAGACCAGGGTTAGCCCAGGCTATCCTTAAGCCTGGGATCCTCTGGCCTCAGCCTCCTGAGTGCTCAGGTTACTGGTGTGCTCCATCATGCTCAGCTTGAGGAACCTTTGGTATTTCCATCAAACTTTGGCTCTTGGTAACCTAATTCTCTAGTTGACACTTTACTATCAAAAGCTTTTGGTGTTCGATGAATTTCTTCCTTTTTTCCTTTCTTCTTGACTGAAAAGATCCTTTTCATGTTTTAATCTGTTTCTCACCTACATCGTTTATACTTCAGGTAGGCTGTAAGAAGTTAGCCCTTCACTGGTGGTGCGTTCAATTGTGCCCTTTCTGTCCAGGGCAGCAACTGAGCTAAATCAATGAAAACGAAGTAGATGACTCTCATAAACATCTCCCTACATTGCAAATGGTTTGGGATCATTTAAAAATCCCTCTCTTACTTGAGTAAATCTTCTTTCAGCATATTTTTAAAAGCTATTATCCTTCTTTAAAGAACAAACGGCATTGTGCAAAGTGTTATTGTGAATTCTTTCCTACTTACATTATTGATTTGAGTAATGACTAATGGAAGGAAGTGCATGTCCATGGGCATGGGTGGCATTTGCTGTTTTGTTGATGGAGTTTGCTATCTGGAATAAGTATATGTAACCAATGTTTTCTTAAATTGGGTCTTTTGTTTCAGTTTATAGAACAAAAAGCTCTAAATCCTGTTATTTAAAAAAAAATCTACTTCCAAGTAGTAGCTGAGAAGCATGGCAACATTGCTACATTTACCACTGTAATAAAAGACTATCGTTGGTCTTAAGTCACAACCCAGTGTCCTAAAGGTAGACCACTAGAACTAGCTTATCACCCGATATATCAAAAGAAACTCCATATTTAATATGAATTATAAAAATTAGTGTTGGAGAGCAAGTCTATCTTTTCCCATTTGCTTCTGTGATTTTTTGACTCCATTACATATCCTCTGGGCTCGAGTAGAGATTTGTTGATTTATTTTTAAAATTTAGACATTTGAAAAACGTCATCAGATTTTTATGTTTTGTGATTCTATCGATATAACCAGCGGCCCCATGAATGTTACATGAGCTCGTTCACACTCAGCCACACCCCGGCCATCTTCTGTATTTGTATTGCATTTAACTGAAATCTCCTTGTCTGGGGCTGTGATGCACGCACTGTTTGCTCTCTGGGTTTTGTTTTTACGCGGGCACTTGCTAGGCTGCCCATGCTGGCCTCAAATTCATGCTTCAAGAGATCCACCTGCCTCAAGTGCTGAGACTCTAGGCGTGGGACACCACTCCTGTCTTGGCCTACATTACTTTTAGGGACGACCCTGGTACTTGATGCACTTACTTTAAAACTGTTCATTTTTTACAAAGCATTGTTGAAAGACTGCGTCAGGAGGCTGACTTACATTCATTAGCGCTAAGATTCTGAATGAATCCCTTAGTTTCAGGTGCTGTCCCCCTGTTATAGGAATATCCTCCTTTAGGCCAGGTGATTCCTTAGGATGAAACATTTCCTACCTCTGTAGATTGATTCTAAGTGATCTGAGGCTGTCTGGTGGGTGGATTGGTGAGATTGGAAACACATCAGTTAGGAACTACAAGAAGAGAATCCACTCATGTTCAACGCTCAATGTCTGTTCAGGTTGGAACCCCGGACTTAGTGCTAGTTTTCTCTGGTGTTGTACCATCTGTCCCCCCAAGTGCCCAGCAGTTAATATTGCCTTAAGGAGTTAGGAGGGAAAGGTCCAAGCTACAAGGAGTGTATTAGTCTTTTGTTTCTGGACTTTTTGAGTATCCATTGAGACTCCATGGTGCTAGAACCACCACGGATTAGCAAACCAAAGTGCCCACTATCTTTAATTTGAAATAAGATATTTGAAGACATCCTGTATTTAAATATGCATTACAATCAGTGTAGCTGATAGAATATAGCCATCTATTTCTTATGAGGAGAATCATCTTGGCCGATCCACAACCTTTAATTTCCTATAATTTAAGACCTTTATTGAAAACAAGACTGACTATGTCAGTATATCTTGCTTTGCTTTACTGGTTATTTATTTATTTATTATTATTTTTGATGGCAGACTATCCTTGAACTCTATATATGTATCCAAGAAGGACTTGGAACTCCTGATCCTCCTCCAGCCTCCTCCACTCACGAAGTGCTGAGGTTATAGGCATGCACCACCATCCTTAGTGTCTGAGACTTTCTAAGAAAAGGAATAATCATTTTGAGAGAAAGTTTCTTTAATATCTTTAAGAACCACAGAGTAGGCTTAAGAACCTCACGGAGGGCTGGTAAGATAGATGACTCATCAGGTAGACACTGGCTGTCGCGCCTCATGACCTGAGTTTGACCCCACATGCCAGAAGGAGGATGGACTCCCAAAG
Source organism: Peromyscus maniculatus bairdii (assembly GCF_049852395.1). Lineage (NCBI taxonomy): Eukaryota > Metazoa > Chordata > Mammalia > Rodentia > Cricetidae > Peromyscus > Peromyscus maniculatus. The sequence continues at coordinate 19,284,293 of NC_134869.1, read as the reverse complement.
GTGGTCTTCTGACCTCCATATACATGCCATGGCACTCACCGCCCCATAGATAAATAAGAGTAATAACTGCAGACAATCTCCTTTGTGCTGTTTTTTACTTTATTTTATTTAATTTTTGGTTGTGTGTGTTTGTGTTCATTTTTCAAATTTGGAGTGGACAAAGGAAAGAAAAGATGAAGTTGATGTCTCCTACCATCCAAACTTCATTTTCCTATTATTTGCATGCTCCTCTCACGCAACATTATGTCTAATATGTTTGACTTTCTGGCTTTTTTTTTTTTTTTTTTTTTTTTTAAAGAAAGATCAGCTGAAAATGATAGCTACAAGCACCTCCCCACTTAATTAGATTTCTAAAAGTATGGAAACCTCATAGCATCAAGGCCAGGGAAGACTCAGTCCACCCTTGCTAGCATCTCTCCTCTTGGTTAAGAACAGTTCACTGTCAATCTTTATTCTTAGTTGGTTGAATCTGTAAGCTACAGAAGTCAATTTTCCCCTTCTTGATGAGTTTGTTTGATTTTAATTTTATTTATCCCCACTCCCACCCCAGGACTAAACCCAGGGCCTTGCGCTAAATCCCCAACCCCGCTATTTTGTTTTTTATTTAGATAGTTTTTTGATTTAGAAAGAACACTTATATTGTGTACAGGACTGAAAACTCCTTTCAAAACTTTTGCTCACAGCACCACATGTAAGATTAATTGAGTGATATTCATTTCAGTGAAAATTTTTAGAAGCCAGCAGCCAGGAAGATGCATGAATCTATGTCTTACCTGCTCCATGGTGTATACACAAACTTTTAAATGTGCACTGGTGTCCTTTGAAGGTATTTTCAGGCCCCACTCTCCCCTATTACCTTCTGCTGTTGCTGAGCAACAGTAGCATTAATGAAATGGTGGTCAGGTTTTTTTCAAAGCACTGCTTCTGATAGAAAACTGCTTAGTAATGACAGACACGCCCTCCAGTCCAGTGGCCATTTTGTACTGTAGCTCTGGAAACAAGTGGGAATCCTCAGAGCACAAGTCTGCATCAGAGACTGACAAGAGGCAGTACATCTTTCACCAAGGAAGCTGGAGACCTGAAAACCATGCTGTCTGTGAGTCCTTTAGCTGGACTGTGTTTTATGGGGCCCTTTTAATATTTTTAAAACTTGCCAGTAGGTTTTGTCTCTGTTGATGTTATGTTATGGAGCAATTAAATGCTTTGATTTAGGGCTTTTGGAATAAGTGGTATTTTAGAAGTTGGCTAAAAAATGTAAGCTCCAACAAATATTTCTTATTGTTTTATATTTTAATCTTTCAGGGTACTAGCCTGTGATACTTCCCAGCGCTAAGAGTGGGAAGGCAGTGAGTAGTTCATTTTAGATTCCACTTTACACATCTTTACACAGTTAAAGACAAGCAAATAGATACTGGTTTCTATAGCAATTTACTTTTCATTGTAGTTTGTTGATTTTTACTTGAATTTTGATTCTTTAAGTGTTTGTTTAAAATTTTAGAAAATGATTGCATAATTTGTTAGTGATATTCTTCCTCTTCAGTTCATTTTATGTATTCTGAAGTTAGCCTGGCAGAAATAAGGAAGTCATAGCAAATGAAGGTATTTATCTTTTTCATTGTAAACAGCCTCCCCCACATGAATTACCATTCTATATGTGATAATTATGTTTAGATCTATGGCTTTTCTGCTTTTTAAGAAAGGTCCTTGTCATGTTGCCTTGGCTGGTGTCCGACCCTGGGTTCAAATGATTCTCCCACCTCAGCCTGACTCTCTGGGAACCTCAGGCCAGTGCTACCATGCCATGACTGTACATCTGTGTCAGTGACATTCAAAGATAGGAGGTCTTTTTTAGTGTTCTAAAATAACAAATAAATTATGATTTGCAGACAGATATTCTCTCATCAACTCTAATTTTCAGTGCCTTTTCCTTAAAATTTTTATTTTGAAGTCAGGATCTTTTAGAGGCATTGTTGGCATGGTATAAACTTGTAAAAATATGTCCACATATGAGTTAATATATATTGAAAAAAAAAGCTATTGATTTGGTGACTTCAGTAATGGGAGTAGAGGCCCTTGCTGGGCCTCTGAGCCAGGATGGGCACAGACTGGTGTAGGTGGGAAGTCTGCCTGGCCGTTCCTTCCTGACCGTGGCAGCTGTGGGTCTCTAAGCCAGTGCTCTGTTCCTCACGCTAGTTCCAGTGTGCTGGCTTCCCTGTTACTTTGTGTTTAGTAGAGCCTGGCCAGCCCTAGTAACCGACATCTGACAGTAGTTAGCATTTTGCCAGATCTAACGGTGTGGTTTAAATATAGTAGTGATACTTTAAATAAAAACATATTTAGTAAATTAAATGATTAGTTTTGGTATGGAAAACAGCACAGGATGCTTTTGTTCATTTGCTAAAGTAGCATTTAATTGGAGACTGAGACCTTCTTTATCAGTAGTGCTTATGCTAAGTACATATTTTTTCCGAACAAGTTGTACATTAATATATTCTTTTACATACATACATGTATGTGTAGTTCAAATAATGCAGAGTTATCAAGGCTAGATATGACTTAGTATTAGAAATGCTATGTCAGTCAGTATTGTCTGGGGGGAGCTCCACCTCAGCCCCTGGCACCCTGGCTTCCATATACCCAAAGAGTCTGGCATGTTCTGGTGGAAGATCCACCTCAACTCCCCTCCCCCATCTCTTTTCCTAAACCCACCCCGTCAAAGCCCGCCAAACACAGATCCTCCCCCAGAGAGGCTCAAGACCACTCCCACAGGGTATTTAAGCTGCATCCCAGAAAAACAGACACATGATTTTCCAGTCTTTCTTCCGTCTCCTCTCTGGGAGGACCAGAATACTGCCCGGGAGTGCTTCACCCATTAAACCTGGGCTTTTCGAATTCAGTCTGATTTGGTCTGATTTGGATTGCTGCATCAGCAGAGAGGATTATTGGGGTGCAAAAAAAAAAACCCCAGCTTATCAGATATATACCTTTATATTTCCCTAGCTCTGTTTACAGTGTGTGAAGTACTTGCTCCCCCGCCCCTGCCAGTGAGATATATTGCCATATTGGTTTTTTGTTGTGTTTAGACTGATTTGATTTGACATATATGAAAGTTCCGCCTACATGTATGTCTGTGCTCCATGCATGTCCGGTGCCCACAGAAGTCAGAAGGCAGCTTGTGAGCCACCGTGTGGGTGTTTTGAACCAAACCCAGGTCCTCTGCGAGAGCAGCCAGTGCTCTTAACCACCGAGGCCTCTCCAGCCTGTTGTCCATACCTGTGTCCCGGCATTAGTATTCTTAATTCTTGAATCTGCGTGTCCAGTAGGCTAAGTCTCCTAACAGCTAGTACTTAAGACTGTAAGTCACCTTGACTGTCACTCAGGCATCCCCCACCTCCTCCCCAGCCCTTGGATTTCCTAGTCAGGATCTCCCTGGGGAGCCAGAGCTGGCCCTGATCCAGATCCTCGCCCGTCTCAGGAGTGCTGGTGATGTGATCATGTACCGTATCCGCCTCTGACTGTTGTTTTACCACCATTCATGTTTCAGTAAACAGCACCATCAAACTGTGGAAGCCAGAAATGCAGGTACCATCCATGTTTCTCTAGTGCCAGTCACCTTCCGTCACGGCCGACCCTGACCTGATCCTCCTGTTCTGTTTGGGGATTCCAAGTGTTGGGACTACAGGCGTGGGCCACTATTGAGTTTTACTCTGATTTAAACTTCTCCTAAATGCTCCCACAAATGTATTCCACAGTCTACTGCACCCAACAATGGGAGGCTGGCTAAGTGATGACACAGGAATCGGGACCGTGTGAGAAATGAGTAGAAAATCATTCCTAATGTAGGAAGATCTCCACAGTGTAGTCCGTGAAGAAAGCCAGGTGCAGAAAAATGAATAAAGTACACTTCCATTCTGTGTAAACATTTCAAAAGCCATCCACACATTATATAAACACACACTACATTTTGAGGAAAGGCTTCCCAAGTGAAAGAATGTGTATTCCCTTTTGAAAGAAAAAGGCTAAGTACTAAGGGCTGGCTAAACAAAGTTATTTCTCATTTTATTTCGTTCAGTTAGATTTTTAATTTAAAAATAGCAAAGCACTAAAAAAGAAATCTGTGAGGATAAGCTTGGTTTCCTTTTATAGACCAAGTAGGTTACCTTTTTTGTTATATATCCACAGAAAGGCGTTAGCAGTAGAAGACAACCAGAGTTACAGAAGTGACTGATATCCAGTAAGTTTTAAGGAACATTTGGCTAGTGCTGAATGAGGAACTGGCTGCTGATCTTTCTGCAGGGATGTCGTTAGCAGTCAGTCATTGGTATCCCAAGATAAAACAGAGGCTACCGAGGTCAGACTTGGCATTGTAACACAGTGGGCTGTTCCTTAGCTGTAAGACCGCGCAGACAGAGCCGCTGGCCATTCGCCTAATGAAGCGACCTCTGGACTTAGAACTGGGAGTTGTGACTCAAGGGAGCATTGCAAAACTCTGGACAACAGTAAAACTTCCTGAATGCTTAATAACCAAAAGTTAACTAAAATAAATATGTGATGAATTCAAGGTGTCTCTATCAGTGTTTGCCCAGACTGTATCATGCAGCTTCACCACAGCCTTGTTTCTGGTTTTTGGTTTTTTAAGACAGGGTTTCTCTATGAAACAGCTCTGGCTGTCCTGAAACTTGCTCCGTAGATCAGGCTGGCCTCGAACTCCTAGAGATTCACCTGCCTCTGCCTCGCTCCCAAGCACTGGGATTGTAGGCGTGCGCCCCCGAGCCTGGCTAACAGCCTTGTTTCTGTAGACTCGGCCTGTGCACTTGGTACGGCACATGCCGTCACCCCACAGTGCCAGCACTGGCTGAAATGCCTCCATTAGCTTTCTGCTCTTCTATGCTGTGAATTACACTTTCCTACAAAGCTTCTGCTCCTATGGAAATGTAGTAGTTTAACAATGGGCAGGGGACTCTGAATGTTTTCTTATAATCATTCCTCAGCATGAAAGTATTAATATATTTTGGATTGTATTTTTAGAGGGTTTGATTTTAAAAATTGTGGTTGGTTTAGAGTTTAAATTGCTGATTAGAGTTTTTTTTTTAAATAATGCTAAATGAATTTGACATGATATTAGGACAGAATTACCAAATTTTTCTGAAATGGCCTGCAATATATACTTCTGCCACTTTGCACTATATATTTATGTGAAACAGCATTCTCAGCATGGATGATAGTAAAATCAAAATATCAATCAACTCTGAAAAATGTTGAAGATGCTGTACGTGTCCTCAGTATCAAATAGTCATCCATGATTTCATTCTGTATAAGCAAGAACTTCTATCTCATTCACACACACATTTACTTAAAACTTTTATTAAGGGCTGGAGAGGTGGCTCAGAGGTTAAGAACACTGACTGTTCTTCCAGAGGTCCTGAGTTCAATTCCCAGCACCCATATGGTGCCTCTCAACCATCTGTAATGAGATCTGGCGCCCTCTTCTGTATACATAATAAATAAATAAATCTTAAAAAAAAAAACTTTTATTAAATGGTAAAATTATGTCTACTAATAACTTGTTAAAATAAATTTATGGCTTATTATCAGCAAAACATTTGATTTACTTATCCTTTTTATAACTGTCTACCAGTACTGTATAAACTTTATCAGGTGAGAATGGGACACAAGTGGAGAAAGGTTTTGTTTTGTTGTTTTGGTTTTTTCGAGACAGGGTTTCTCTGTGTAGTCCTGGCTATCCTGGAACTCACTCTGTGAACCAGGCTGGCCTCGAACTCACAGAGATCCACCTGTCTCTGCCTCCTGAGTGCTGGGATTAAAGGCGTGTACTCCCACCACCTGATGGAAAAAGTTTTAATAAGCCCTGACCAATCAGTACAGTTGTGGTGGACTGGTTCCATGAAGCCTTCTGTCCTGACCGTGAATAGCAAAGTCAGCAGACGCTCAAGTCCCTTATACAAAATGAGATAGTGTTTACGTGTACCTTGTACACATCCTCCAGTATACTTGATACCTTGTCTAGATACTTAGGTACCGAATATAATGTAATGCTGTATAGCTGTCCTGTACTGTTTCCAGAATGATGACAAGAAAAAAGTCTTAACAGTGTTGTAAGCAGATACCAGATTTGTTTTCCTTTCTTCCCAATGTTGTTTCAATCCACAAGACTGAAACCTTTGACTCCAAAGAGCTGAGTGCATCGCCCCTGATGGTGTTTCTCACCTCAGTAGCTGGAGGAAATCACCCAGGAAGGAGCCATTTCTGAAGGAGGCAAGGCTGACTTACATACCTGCCTTCCCTAGTTTATACCTGTGCCCCAGTGAGTCAGCTACACATTTCTTATCTTGATACCCCAACAGCAGTCTTCCAATACAGAAATAGTTTTGTTAGCAATCCAGAATTCACTTAAATTATATGAAGTTCAAGTAGAAATAATCTACTAGTCCTTTGGCTCAGCTAGAATTGTTGAAGGTCTTAACTTTTGAAGTTCAATGAGGGTATGACACCATTCTGTAAAGAAATACACCTTCTTGCTGCCCATGGTAGTGCACACCTGTAATCCTAGCACTCAGAAAACTTCAAATATAAGGCCATCTACTAAGAGACACTATTCCAGGAACAGGGTTTCCTCCCCATTTCTGTCCTTGGTAGGTTTTTGGATATGGCATGCCATTGGGTCCATGATGGGAGTCCGCAATATTGCAAGACTTATGATATGGAAATGTCATTATAATGAGGGAAAAGACCATTATCAGTTCCTCTAGGCCATGTTGGTTTCGGCCAGTGTGTTGGCCCTTCTGTAATCCAGCCCTTCAGTTGTCTCAACCTCCAACCAATTTGTGAGTGCTTTAATGAGTTGTTTGGGCTTCCCGGAGACATTGGGGTAGGACCTCATGTCTGAATGAGGGGCCCAACGGTGGGGGAACAGCATGAAGTGCCCTGAGGATAAGACCTGAATGAGCCATTTTCTTGAACTTTTTGTTCAGCAAAAAGTTTTGGGGTTTCTTGTCTGTTTTTATTTTTCTTACAAAAATATGCTTTGGCCACCAAAAAAAAAAAAAAAAAAAAATCTTAAGCACAACCCAAGACTTGTGGCTATTTTTCACTTAGCAGAATTCTTCCTGGCGCTCTGCTGTGTGTGCTGTCTGCTAGGATTTACAGGAACAGTGAACCACAGGATTTCCTGGGGAGGAGCGCTCGCTCCCACATGCTGTCTAAGCTTTCCTTCTGGCCGCACTGGTTCTCTCCAAGACTTCAGGGTCAGACTCGGAGTCCGGTGTTAATGCTTTCTCCTCAAAAAACAGCCGCAGCATTGGTGGTTCTGTTTTGCTTGCACCAGGGGAAAGAGTTTTGATAGAGCAAACCATCTGCTCTCCCTCCACACTTCCTTTCCAAAGTTTCCTTCAATGTGTACAAATGCTCATTATAGGGAAAAGAGATCTTCCCATAGATTGAATTGGTTCTTAGACCTCATGGCCCAAGACCTCTAAATAATAATAGTGGTTAGGACAGTTGCTGTGGGAACTCTACCTTGTCATAAAAGAAAAAAATGCATTTTATATTGAAGGATAAAGTGTGATGCTGACAATTTTCATCCTTTTCATGCTTATACAGCTCACCAGTGAGATTTTATGTTCTATGCTGAGGCCAACCTTTTTTTTTTGGGGGGGGGGGGGGTCTCGAGACAGGGTTTCTCTGTGTAGCTTTGCGCCTTTCCTGGAACTCACTTGGTAGACCAGGCTGGCCTCGAACTCACAGAGATCCACCTGGCTCTGCCTCCCGAGTGCTGGGATTAAAGGCGTGCGCCACCACCGCCCGGCAAGGCTAACCTTTTCGAGGGTAAACTATCACTTGTCAAATTTTGTCATGACCATTTGTCTTTTCCTTAAGTATTAGAAAAGACTTAAAATACTTCTTGCTTTTCAGTTAACATCTGTTTAAAGCTTACTTTTCTTTATATACTTCATTCAGTAGATAGCAAAACAAAGGGGGAAGAAAACAACTACCAACAAAACAAGGCGCAATACATTGAGTGCAAAAACCAGATAAAAGATGCCCTTGTTGGCTGGAGAGATGGCTGTGTGGTTCAGAACTGGTTCATCTTCCAGAGAGCCCAGGTTTAACTCCCAACACAACTGTGGAACTCCACTTCTACAGGATCCAACGCCCTCTTCTGGTCTTCATGGGCACTGCAGACATGTGATACACACACATACCTGCAGACAAAACACTCACACACATAAAATAAAAAGGAACCTTTTAAAAACATCCCACAGTCTTCTACTATTCAAATTACAGAAGGAAGTTACCAAATGCATCAATATTTTTACTTGGACTTTTTTATTTAAATACATTGCTTACATTATTACTCCCAAAGAGTTTGTTGCTGTTTTTAAGTAAAACAAATGCTTTAATTTTTCACTTCTAATTTCTGATGTGATAAATGCCAATAAACAGCTATATAAACAGAAGATAGTCTTTGGGCTTTTCAGTTTTTAAAAACTATAAAGATCCTTTTGTTTGATGAGGGGGTAAATTGTTTGTTTGGAGTTTCTTTGAAACAGGGCCTCATATAGCCCAGGCTAGCATCTAACTTGCTGTGTTGCTAAGGCTAGCCTTGAACTCAGGATCCTCCAGCCTCTACCTCCCAAGTGCTAGGATTATAGGCTTGTACCAGTGTTTGGCTTCAAAGGGTCTTGACTTTGAGATCCACTGATGAGGATGTGGTTTCCTGAGAGCTATCAAATAATATCTAGATTATTTAGCAGTTTAAGGGGAAAAAAAAGCACATTAGCCCCAAACATTTTTTAAAGAATCGATGTAATGTAGGGCTGGAGGGCTCAGTGGTCGAGAGTCCTTACTTGCCTTGCAGAGGACCTGGGTTGGTTCCCAGCACCCAGGTAGTGGCTCACAATCACTGTACCTTCACTTCCAGGGATCCAGGGTCCTTTCTGGTGTCTGTGGGCTTCTGCACTCAGGTGGTACATATAAACTCACAGAAGCACACACTTACCCACATCAATTAGAAAATACATAGTTTGAAAAATTAATGTAAAATATCATTGCACTAGAATTTTCTTCTGTGTTCTTAAAACATATTTTTGTGCTGCAAGGTCTGCCTTGGTCAGTTCATCTTGGTAACATTTGGTTAAACCAAAAAAATGCTCGTTTTTAATTGTGTGTTGTTGCTTAAATTTTAAATTTTCTTTTGGCTGAAAAGGTATTAAAGCATAAAAGCAACAATAAGCCACAATCCAGAATGCTATGATAAAGAATAGCGCTTTGGTGTTCTGCAGGGTCTGGGTTTGTATGTGTGAGGAAGTGGTACAATTTGCACTGCCAATCACAAGTAGAAAACTGCAGAAATGAAATGTATAATCGGAGACTTTAGAAATTCCATTTATGGTTGCGTCCCCACCCCCAAGCCTCCTCTCAGAAGAGTGCCTGGTTCCACTGGAGGCTATGATTGGAGAAGGAGGCAGTAAATTAAGGTTGTTGGGTCAGATTCACCCCACCTCAATTTCTGTGATGGCTGCTGTGCAAAGAATGGTTTCCGTTTCCCCTTGTAAATTATCAGAAAATATCAAAATGATTCTACTGTGTAACATGAAGCTGATTGGAATTCCGTTCTACACTGGGTATAAAGTTTTACTGGGTCGTAAGCACACTTGGGGTTCATGTGCTAGTTGTCTCTGACTGCTTGTCTTCTGCAGCAGTGGACTTGATTCTTCTAGCAGAGACCATGTGGCCTGCAAAGCTTGAGTAACTTCACTTTGATCCATCCTATTTATTATTCTCCCCCCTAGGAGTTCCTGTGAAGAGAGGGTTCTAAAAGCAAGTTTGGGGTTTGGGGCTTGGGTTTTGTTTTTTTAGTATGTAAACTTGTCAGAAGGTTGAGCCAAACCAATGAGCTCATGTTCTTTTGCCACCCTAAAGGCAGAACAGGGTAGGGCTCAAGGTTCAACTTGAAAATACAGATTGAATAATTCTAGGCATTATTTCAGTAAACGTGATAGGTGGTTTTAAAATGAACCATTTGGAAGCTGGGGGTTAGCTCAGTTGATACAGTGCTTGCTTCACACAAAGCCCTGGGTTCTGTCCTCAGCACACACAAACTACCAGAAACAGCAGGAGGGTCAAAAGACCAAGGTCTTTCTTGTCTCTATAGCAAATCCAGGCCAGGCTGGGCTACAGGAGACCCTGTCTCCAAAACCAGCAATCCTGAAAAGTCAGTTAACAATTCGAAGTTAAGTGTGATGGCCCATCCTCATAACCCTAGCACTGGGGAGGCCAAGGCAAGAAGATGGTGAGTTCTGGACCTGCCAGCTAGTGCTATAATAGAAAGCCCCTGTCTCAGAGAAAATTAACCTGTGTGCTATCAGAAACTTAAAAATTAAATAGAGATAAGAACATTTTTCCTTATACTGTTTAGAGTATTTTTCTTAAAATGAAGTTAAAAGGAAGGCATTTGTCTCATATACCTGGTCTCTTACACTGAATTCATCAAATAGGTAACTCAAGGCTATAGTCCCCCCAAAACCTGAGTCTAAGTTAGGTGTCTCTCCTGTTTCCATAACATTCTCATATGTTCCTGTGTGGAGGCCCACAAAGGTTTCCTAGTGAGATCTGAGCTTGCTTTACCCAGCAGGGCTGCATTAGAGGATTGCTTGACCACATGCATGGTTGCCAGGTGATTGGAAGGGTTTGCACTTGGCTGTGCTAGGGGGAGGTCTTTGGCTCCACTCCTTGGCATTCCTATAAAAGACCCTTTAGAAGAGACAGGGGGCTGGTGGATAATGATCCAGGCCCTCCCGAGGCTATCCTGTGTTTATATCTGTCTCTCGTCTCCCCTCTATATTTCTATCTAATATCTCTTATCCCTCACTCCTCAAGAGTACCTTGGGGAAAAAGTGGGAACTGGTCTCCCACAATCCTGTAATTGTCTATTTTCTCTGGAAAAAAGCTATATGTAAGCTTCTTTGGTGTTTTTTCATTTAGACCAATAGATCTCAACCTTCCTATTGCTGAGACCCTTTAATACAGTTCCATAGATCTCAACCTTCCTATTACTGAGACCCTTTAATACAGTTCCATAGATCTCAACCTTCCTATTGCTGAGACCCTTTAATACAGTTCCTCACGTGGTGACCCCAACAATAAAATTATTTCCATTACTACTTCATTACTGTAATTTTGCTACTGTTATGAATCGTAATGTAAATAGCTGTGTTTTCTGATGGCCTTAGGTTTTTTCACAAGGGTCGTTTGACCTACAGGTTGTGACCCACTTATTTAGACAGCTCAGGAGTTTCTCAGTATTCATTTACTGTAATGTTTCATAGTGCTGGCTTTGTAGTCAAATTATTTACTCAGTACCATTTCTCTGGCTGAGTGACTCTCTTGTCATCCAGGAAAGAGTAACACTAACAGTGAGGACGCCCCTTAGAACTTAGGGTGAGATGGTACAAGTCAAATACTTGAGATTTTGCCACAAAAGTTAGCTCTGTCTCAGTTGTCTGTTCCAAACACGAGTCACTTACACCCAGCCCAAGCAAAACATTCCCTGGAGTCCCTGCATGTACCTGATGTATATGTGACGGTAACAGGCACTGTCACAGAGGATTTCCCCCGAACTTGACGTTTTCTGGTTATGCCAATTCTCTGCAGACCCTCCACTAGCCACAGCCAGGAGCTCCAGTGAATAAAACTTAGCCCCTTCCCTCAGCCCCTGTAATCAGTGGCCCTTTGGGCTTTAAAACCCTTCCTTGTCCCAACCCTCTTCAGTATGTCCACCATGGCACATGAGCACCCCAGATTTCAGCCCTCTGAGTGTGTCTGTCATGGCACATGAGCACCCCAGATTTCAGCCCTCTGAGTGTGTCTGTCATGGCACATGAGCACCCCTGATTGCAGTCCTTTGCTATTTCTAAATAAACTAGATATTTTTGGAGAGTCAGTTTCTTTCTTGCCTTAGTTTGGCCGCTCTATTTTATGACCGTTTCTAACACAGATTTTCTAAGAGATTTTGGTGTTCTTGTTTGTATTTTAAGATTTGGGTATTTCACTGAATGGAATCAAGGCTTTAAAAAAAGATTTGTTTATTTTGTATGTATGGGTGTTTTATATGGATGTCTGTTTACCAAGTGCATGCCTGGTGCCTGTGGAGGTCAGAGGAGGGATCTGATCTCCAAGACCTGGAGTTAGTTATGGACAGTTGTAAGCTGCCATGGTGGGTGCTGGGTCCTCTGCAAGAACGCAAGTGCTCTGAACTGCTGAGCATCTCTCTACCCCCTCCAAGTTTGTTTGGTCATTTCTTTATTTTACTTTATATATATGAATGTTTTGCATGTATTCATGTATGTGATTGTTGGCTCCTTCACACTGGGCTACACATGGTTGTATGGGTTCTGGAAATCAAACTCAGGTCCTCTGCAAGAGCAGTAAGTACTCTTAACCACTGAGCCATCCCTTTTGTTTTGTTTTTTGTTTTTAAACATGTTGCCCAATTTTTACTTTAGAAAAGTTGGAAGGTTAAAATTAACTTTTGCTACTGATCCATGGTAAGTTTCTCAATACATTTTCATCTAATAGGGTGTTTCTGCTTAATGGAATTGGGGTGTGACAAGACTTTTCCTGGGGAGATGCTAAGCATGTCTCAGCCCAGATGGGGAGCCCACAACAGACCAAAGTACAGACACCACCCAAGTCCAAGTTGGTGACCCAGTGAGTTTTATGGGGTCACTTACAGGAGTAGGGGTCAGGGGTCACTTACAGGAGTAGGGGTGAGGGGTCACTTACAGGAGTAGGGGTGAGGGGTCACTTACAGGAGCAGGGGTGAGGGGTTGTTTACAGGAGTAGGGGTGAGGAGTCACTTACAGGAGTAGGGGTGAGGAGTCACATACAGGAGTAGGGGTGAGGGGTCACTTACAGGAGTAGGTGTGAGGAGTTACTTACAGGAGCAGGGGTGAGGAGTTACTTACAGGAGCAGAAATGACTCACAGACTGCTGCACCACCAAAGCCCACCCCAGCAGGGGTGACAGCTCCCAAACCCGGGAACCTGGGGCACACTGCACAGCCTGCAGGCAGCTCAGCAGGCTGGAGCTGTGCTCCCCAGTGCCTCAGGTGGTCTAAACCTCTCCCAGACATCTTGGGGGGCATCAGCTTCTCCCACAGTCTGGTCCCAGGGTGTTCTTGACAGCTTTGCTCATCTGGAAGTCTTTTGAGGAGTAGCCGCTTTTATTGCTCTCTCTGGCAGGGAGAGGCCTTGTGAATTTGGTCCGTTTCAGAACTTCCTGAAGGTATTTTGAGCTGTTTACCTCCCTGCTTAAAGGGCTTCCCTGCAGGGTAGGATGTTTCAGTCTTAGAGGAAACTGATAACAACCCTTGGGGCCAGGCCAGGGGTCTGTTCCTTAACCTACACCCTTTGCATATAACTTACAAAAAGGTTCATGTCAGGGACTGCTCCAAGTCTTCCCTGGTTTGGTTTGGTTTGGTTTTTGAGACAAAGTCTCACTGTGTAGACCAGGCTAGCTTAAAACGCCACGTGCCTCTGCTTCCCAAGCAATGAGAGTAAAGGCGTGTATCACCATGTTGAGACCTCTCTGCATTAAAAGGAAGCATCTTGTCTTAGGTGAGACAGCGGAGCATCCATGGTTTGTAAATTGCCACAGACGACTTAGCTAGGGACAGTCAGAGTTAGAATTTGATGAACCTAAATTTTGCTTCCGGAGTTGATTTGATTTTTTTATTTGTCTGTTGTGAGACAGGGTCTTAACAAGTAGATTGCCTTTCCTCCTCCCTCGTTCTGGGAATGGAGGGTGTGATATCACTCCCATGGCAGGTTGTTTGTGTTCTTACCACTGTGATCTCATGCTTATTTTAAACCAGCCTCTCTCCGAGCTTCATTCTCTAACGTGTGAGGGATAGCTTTCCTAAGGTCACTTGAGTCCGTTGTAGTGTCAAGCACGGTATGAAATGTGCATATTAGTACTAAATAAAGTAATAAGAGTGTTGTGTATAACATTACACGTAGAATTATAATGGCTATATTTAATTCCTGGCTTTAAATAATAACTGTTTCCCTCTAGGCCCTCTTAGTTATCAATAACCAGCACTGCCTGTTTTGGAATGTTCTACTTAAAGACAACAAAAATTTGGATTTAAAAATTGCTTAAATCTATTTATAATTTTGAGTTCATTTTTTCTTGCTAGTGTTCACTCAAAAAAATGTGTGTCTGTTTAGAGCTTTTCCTTTTTGGGTCTTTTTGTTGCATGTTGGTTGATTTGTTGCATTTTACATTTCAGTTTTCATAAGAGAAACCATAAGAAGTGTGACATGAGCTGATATTCAGGTGTGACTCTGAATTTGATCCTAAAACTTTTGAAACATGAGTGATCTTGAAATTTGCTTCATTTCGTTTCTTTCAGAATTCTCCACTGTACCAGTACTTACAGGATTTGGGACACACAGATTTTGAAATATGTTCTTCTTTGCCACCAAAAACAGAAAAATGCTTGCCAACAGAGGGACCTCAGAAACCTCCCACCAGAGTCCTACCAAAAGTAAGAAAGTGTGCTCAATTTCTATGGCTTACTCTTTTGCTCTGTGCCTCGTTGGTTACGTGAACTATCCTTGAGGGCCAGAGATGCAGCTCAGTGGTTACAGTGATTGCTTAGCATGTACAAGGCCTTGGTTCAGTTCCTACTCACACTAGTAAGACTTAGTTCACTGATGGGATACAACTGTCAAAGATAAACTTCAGTCCTTACCGCTCCCCTGGGATTTTTGTGAGTGATTTATATGAGCTGAGCAAACAAAAATGATTTGAGGATTAACATATCTTACTTTAAATATTGAAATTATCTGATGAGGACCACAGAAATGTACTAAAACCTTAGAACATTGCCAGTGATAGTGTTAGTTCATTAGATTGGGTTTTTGTTTGTTTGTTTGTTTGTTTGGTTGGTTTTTGTTTTTTTTTTTTTGGTGGTGTTTTTTGCTTTTTTCAAGATAGGGTTTCACTGTGTAGCTTTGCACCTTTCCTGGAACTCGCTTTGGAGACCAGGCTGGCCTCGAACTCACAGAGATCCGCCTGGCTCTGCCTCCCGAGTGCTGGGATTAAAGGCGTGTGCCACCACTGCCTGGCTGTTTTTTTTTTTTTTGTTGTTGTTGTTGTTGTTGTTTTTGTTTTTGTTTCTTTAATTATTTTTTTCTACACTGGCAACTTGGAAGGGTCAGTTCTCTCCTTCCACTGTGGGCTCTGGCGACCGAACTCAGGCGGTCCAGCTTGGTGGCAAGAGACCTTCCTGGATGAGCCATCTTGCCAGCCAATTTCCTTGTTCCTTGGGGTTGTTTTTGTTTTGATGCTGTGGTTTAAACATGGTGCTTCTCTATACCAAGGAGACATTAATTGCACCAGAGTTTTACACATACACACACACACACACACACACACACACACACACACACACACAGCCCCACCGGGTTTTTTGGTTTTTGTAAACTTACATGTAAAAACTGAACAGTTAGGTGTCATAGTCCATCAAGATGTTGCTGCTGGCCGGGCGATGGTGGCGCACGCCTTTAATCCCAGCACTCGGGAGGCAGAGGCAGGCGGATCTCTGTGAGTTCGAGGCCAGCTTTGTCTACCAAGTGAGTTCCAGAAAAGGCGCAAAGCTACACAGAGAAACCCTGTCTCGAAAAACCAAAAAAAAAAAAAAAAGATGTTGCTGCTGGTGTATAAGCCCCGGTCCCAGGCCACACTCCCTCAACCCAGCAGATTATTACAAAATCTCCAGAAATGCAGGAGACCCACCCCAAGTGGCTGACCATAAGATCCTGGCTTAAATGGAAGGAAGTACCTGCTTCAGTGACCCTGAACGCCGCATCACGTCTGCCTTGACTCAATGCATTAGACCTGTGTGAGATCAGCAGATATCTACCCCAACTTCCAGCCAGCTCTCCAGAACTCCTCTTACAGGTTGTGTAGATTGAGTATTACGTTTTCAAAAGAGAGGGAAAGTTGGACCCAACATTAACGTCTTGTGTTAACTTTATCAAGAACAACACTCTGTTCTTGCATAAAGAAACCGTCTATTCATCATGGAAGTAAATGAACATATTTATGGAGTCAGTGCATCTTTTAAGTTTCTTTAAATCTCTTCTTGAGTCTTAATTGCCCTAGCTCAGAGCTCCTTAAACTTCTTCCACTCATGACCCCTTTTGCCCAAGAAATTTTTATGTAACCCTGAGTATCTAGGTATATTAAACAGGTATATAAATCAAATGTTTTCTGATAATAAATCATAGCAAAATTTATTTTAAAATAATTATTTGTATGCATTATGGTTTGACCATGTATTAAAGTCAAAAGCTGCTGGGCATGGGGGTACATGCCTTTAAACCAGCACTTGGGAGGCAGAGGCAGTTGGGTTTCTGAGGCCAGCCTCGTCTACATAGGGAGTTCCAGGACAGCCAGGGTTATAAAACAGAAAGACCCTGTCTCAAAAAGAAAAAAAAAAAGACAATTTGTATACAACTGATTGATGTGCTTGTTTATTTTTACATGAAGAAGTCAGTCTTTGCTGAATATTTGATACTGTAGGATGCAAAACATATTCACCCTTTTTCAGAATTTGTTGATGTTTTGATTCTATGATTGTCAATGCTGAGAACCCTCTTCTTATAAAAATACACAAAATGGCAAGCATGTGATTAAGGCCAGTCAGAAAGTTTAGGACACTACAAGAAAATTTATAAAATCGACTCACCTGGGCTCATGGGGCTTCACAGAGACTGAACCGACAGCCAGGGAGCCTTCAAGGGACTGACCGAGTCACTCTGCATATATGTGACAGTTGTGTAGCTTGGTCCTCTTGTGGGACTCCCAACAGTGGGAACAGGGGCTGTCTCTGACTCTCTTCCTGGCTTTCGGAACCCTACTCCCCATACTGGGTCACCTTGCCCAGCCTTAATACATGGGGAGGTGCTTAGTCTTATGGCAACTTGATACGCCATGTTTTGTTGACACCCATGGGAGCCCTGCCCTTTCCTGAACAGAAATGGAGGAGGAGTAGATTGGGGGGTGGGGACAGAGGAGGGTGGAGGGGAGAGACTGGGAGGACAGGAGAGAGGGGAAACTGTGGCTGGGATGTAAAATAAATAAATAAATAAATAAATAAATAAATAAATAAAATATTTTTAAGAAAGAAAAAGAAATAAATAAAGTTTAGGAAGTCTGTCCTAGTCCCAAATGAATATTCATTCGGAGAAGAATGACTCTAAGAAAGTATTTCAAGTCTTTGTTTCCTGTAATTACCATCATTCTTAAGCGTGCAGATATCAAACTAGTGTAACTTTGGATGATGCAGTCAGAATGCTGGGCCTTGAAAATGCTGCTTGAGTTGCTGATGACTTTTCTAAGAGTGCACGGTGAGTTTTCATTTGGATGAGGACTTGCATTGCCGGGATCCATTTGTTCTCTCGTTACTTCTCTGTGAAGTTCTTTAATTTGTCTTTGTACCCGTGGCTGTTTGAAGTACCTGGGACATAGAACTCACTAAGTGATTGCATTTTTGGTTGAGAGCCTTGCCTTGAACGGCTGAGCCATCTCTCCAGCCCTACTAAATGATTATAAACTCCATTTACTGGCATGCTCAGGGAATGGAGCTGTTAAGGTAAATTACATATCTAATTGATTCGTTTATAAAACTTTTGGTACCTGACAGTTTTTATAAAAGGGTCAAAATATCTCTCTGCTTTAGTATTTTATAACAAAATGATATTCATACTGAGAATTTGGACCCTACTGTAATTTCATTCTGAAATAAATATAATCATCAAGTTGATACAGATAGCCTTTAGTATTCCTGAGATAAATGGGCTACATTATGGTGACTTCTGACTCTTCCTTAAAAAATCAGATTTACACGCCTCCTTTCAATCCACTGTAGTAAACTCTAGTTGAAGGGCCGGGGAGTGTAATTCCAAGTACAGTTCGTAGGTCCTTCTGTTGTGTGACTAGAGTGGGCGTAAGTGAGGAGACCGTGACGCGCTGGCAGGCGTGAATAACCTGAACAGTTTTTTTCTCTCTTTCTGATAAAAATTCCAGTTACTTAGAGGTCAGTTGTTGAGTTTTTCTGCCTTTTGAGTGTATTTAATTACTAATCCTTCGCATGCCGTTCATCATCTCTAGCCAGGCATCCTGTTCAGACTGGCAGACACCATCAAGAGCTGGACTTTTTCTTCTCAGTGCAGTAGGAAGGATGCCTTACTCCACAAGTTGGTGAGTGTCCGTTCCTTTCCTTTGTTTTCTTACCCCTCCAGGGTCCTGTACAATGGACCATCGTGAGAGAACCGAGGAACCCGAACCTGCTCTGCTATGACCTTGATGCCATTGATCTTTTTAGAAATTCTGCTACAGTAACCGGGGGCCTTTAAACGGGCTTGCGGGCATTGTTCATATTTCTTAGAAAAGGTGGCCATGTTCCGGGGTTACTGATGCCCTGTTTGTTAGACTGCTAATTCACTGCCATCTCAGGAAGGAAATAAACGTAACGATTGGCACGGCCAGTCCAGTCCTGAGGGACTGAAACTCACACTTCCCAGAGTCAGTACTGATGGCTTTTCTGCTTCCTGTAAAACTCCCTCCCTCCTTCCCCCCCTCCCTCCCCCCTCCCTCCCCCCTCCCTCCCCCCTCCCTCCCTCTCCCTCCCCCTCCCTCCCCTCCCTCCTCCCTCCCTCCCTCCCCCCCTGCCTCTTTCTCTCTCTACTGCAATGTATCTGTTGCTTAGCCCAACCTCTGATGAGGTGAGTAGTGAGCTTTACCACCGACCAGTGTACCATCAATGCAGCATGCCTAGAACGTTCCACATGCTAAGTTCTCTTGGTGCTCAGAGATGTGACCAGCTTGCAGATGAACAGGCGTTAGGATTCTCTGCTGGCCTGTGACCCTAAGAATTACCGTTCTTTTTAAATGAACTTTTGTAAAGCAGTCATTTACAAAGTGCTTTCCCATTTTGATTGAGTACTCTAAACCGCAGTATAAGATTTGATCTGTTGTACCAGTGAGAGAAAGCCAAGGTTTAGACAGCTTTGCCTAATAACATTTTACGTGAATCGTCCAAGAATGTTCAGCAAGGAATTGAGGGAGAACTTGAACCCAGATCTGAATGCAAAACCTGTACTCTCTCCAGTAAAACACGCCGCTTCTCCAGCTTGAGTAGTGATACTTTGTCGAAAACCGAAAGTGCTGTTAGCCATCACATCAACTTAGCATCACTTCAGCACTGAAGGGTCCACACAGTTTAACCCTTACTTCCCCTGCTCCCAGTCTTCTTCATCCTTAGGGTGGTATTTGTGCCGCTCCTCTGTGATGGAATTCCTTCCTGTTTCCTCTCAGTCTGTGGCAGTGTTTTCAGTAAGCAGCTCTCGCTCTTCTGGATCCTCCCCTTTACCAACCTGATCACAATTACCTATGCTTATGTGCTATGTTATGGTGCATAAACATAACACGTTTTCAGGAGGGCTGGCTCTTAATTATTTCACATGTGGTAGCACACATAATACTTTCTATAGAAACTCTTCATGCCTTATGGATGTCAACCTATTTAATCCTCTGAAGTAGGTCCTGTTTAACCCCTTTGCAGATGAGGAAGAATCCTCACTGAGAAGTTAACAACTTGCCTAAGTTATAGTCACAGTAGGCTGTCTAGAAATATCATTAATATACTGTATATTTCAAAAACTGTAAGAAGGGATTTCGGAAACTTTCACCATATGGAGATGATAAACGTTTGAGAAGACAGATGTGTTTAGCCTGGTGTAAGCATCCCACAATGTGTATGTATCAAAACTCACACAGAGCCCCATTAATATAATTTTATGTTGTTTTGTTTTACTTTGCTTCTGCTTTTGTTTCGTTTTTGCTTGACAGTCTTACTCTGTAGCCCAGGATAGCCCAGGGCTCACTAAATAGCCCAGCCTCATCTCAGAACTGTGGCTGTCTCCTGTTCCAGGCTTCCAAGTGCTGGGATTGCAAGCATAAATCACCATGCCCTGCCCAAGCTTATGTTCCTGGGTATTACTTAGACAGACCAGGGGCAGGAAGATGGCCCCTGGGGTCAAGGCACTTGATGGGAAGCTTGACAGTCTGAGGTGGATCCTGGGATCCACACAGTGGAGGGAAGCAGTGGCCTCCTATGAGTTGTCCTTTGGTCTCCTTGTGTACCCCACACACATACTCTCAATACAAAATTAATAAATTTCATTTAAAATTTAAATAAATAAACAAAAATAGCTACCAAAGACTTAAGCTTTGAAATAAAGGTTGTGGGAAGTTACTCAGCCTCTGTGAGTGTACATCACAGGCTACTGTGAGAACTGACTTCCTGTTCAAACCCAGCTCCCTCGTCTCTCCCCCTCCGCCGTGTGCTCACAGTTGATAGCAAACTCCGCTCTCTCTCACAGACAGAAAGACTCCTCTCTGTTGCACCTTCCTGCTGCTCCAGTCAGTTCTGTTCACGCTGTAAGCCGGGCTCAGTTTTTCTTCCCTCTTTTATTTTCTCTGACTTCGGGGCTTCTGTGCTTCAGGGCACTGTTCTAGCACCTTCTGTCCCCAGTGCACAGTTTTATGGTAACCATTTGCTTCCAGTGTTCCCAAGGCCTTAAGTGTAGAGCCTTACAGACTCGGGTGTGACTGGGTGACGGAGCACTGGCCTGGCATGCCTGAGGCATGACCCTCAGCACTTCTCAAAGAAGAGACTGCCGAGGGAGAACGCTCTTGTACACTGTAAAGATTTGTCCCTCCTGTTGGTTTAATACAACGCTGATTGGCCAGTAAGCAGGCAGGAAGTGTAGGCAGGGTGACCAGACTCGACTAAGACTGGGAAAAGTAAAGACAGAGACCAAGTCACCAGCCAGGTGCAGAGGAAGTAAGATGAGGCCCCAAGCCATGTGGCTAAACACAGACAAGAACTATGGGTTAATTTAAGTACAAGAGCTCGTTAGTTACAAGCCTGAGCAATAGGCCGAACAGTTTATCATTAATAGAAGTCTCTGTGTGTTTATTTAGGACTGAATTCACAGCCACGGGACCAAGTGGGACAGAAACTTCCATCTACAAGAGACTGTAGAGTCTTGTTTTTTTGTCTTCAGTGTCCACTTTCAGAAGGCCTTGGTCCCTCTGATGAAGTTCTTAGATACTGGCTCTATTAGCTACTTTTCTACTGCAGTCACAAAACCATGACCAAGGCAACTTTTAAAAGGAAGCATTTAATTCAGCTTATGGTGTTAGAGGGCTAGAATCCTTGGTAGGGCTCATCTCTTGATCCTCAAGCAGGAGGCGGAAAGCACGTGAAAATGGCCCAAGTCTTTTGAAACCTCCAAGTCCACCATCCCCGGTGACATACCTCCAACAGCGTTACACCTCTTAATCTTTCCCAGACCATTCTAGCAACTGGGGAGCAAGTGTTCAAACCTGAATTTATGAGGGCCATTCTCCTTCAAACCACCACAAGGGCTCTGTGTTACAGTGTCCACTGTCAGCATCTCTTGTGTTATCTTTTCTGTGTGTATTATATTGTTCAAATTGCATGCCAGTAATTTAACTAAGAGGGTGTAAATGACTAGGTTTATGAATCTGTGATTACTTTACATCGCACTATTAAAGATTTATTTTTCACATCTGGTAGCTTAATAATGTCCCCCTCAATCTTTATTGTTTTGTATTTACAGTGAAAATAAAGCCTGTCACACTAAGGAGAGATTGAATTGTTTTTCCTTCTAGGATTCTACTTTGAAAAGAAATGCCTGTAGCTGTGAACTAAATTAATTATATTAAACCTAGTATTCAGTGCAGTATTACAGATGTATTAATACATCTCTTCCTGTATTTTGATGGCAAGGATACTGGATTCCGACTGGACTCACTACACACCATCCTTCAACAGGAAGTCCTGCTCCAAGAGGATGTGGAGCTAATTGAGCTACTTGATCCCAGCATCCTGTCCGCAGGGCACCCTCAACAGGAAGATGGACACCTTCCAGCGCTCCGCTCCCTGGCAACCCCGAATGTTTGGTACTGTCCGGAAACGTTTCTCTTTTGACTGCTTACATGTAGACTATTGGCAGAAGAAATCCGCCATAATGCTCTCTATTGGAAAGGCCTTAGGAACATTCCATATATTTAGAATTGCAACAGATGTAGCGATATGCCAGAGATTCAAAACAAAATAAAACCAAAGTGCTAGAAAAATTACCATGTGTTTCCAACTCAGCGAAATTAGTTGTGTGCTTCGCAACGCAGCTATCAGGGATAAATGTACAGCAGTGCAGTGTGCCTGCCAGCCCTAGCCGGACAGCGTCATAGCTGTGCCCAGAGACACTAAGGGTTGAGACGAGGAGATAAAGCATCGCTTACGCCTATGGTGGCTGAGAAGAGATCACAACTGATAACATAGCTAATGGTTTGAACTACTCCAAAGCTTACTTGAGGAGTTGAGGCAGGAGGATCACAGGTTCCCAGGAGTGAGGGTCCAGCCTGGGCAATATAGCAAAGACCTTGTCTCAAAAGAAAAGAAAACAGTCACACAAAAACAATCCTGAAACCTTTCAGCTACTGAAAATATTTGGGTCTAATGCAAAAGTCCTGGGTCATAATGTGTCTTAAAATAGTTTTTTTTTTTTTTTTTTTTTTTAAGGAAAAGATAAATACTAAAAGATTTTCTGTGTGTCCATATGTGTGGGAATCGTCAATGCCCTTCTCCTGTTTGTTTGTCATCTACGACAGAGAAGGGAAGAATGAAACAAGGAATGTACAAAGTCACTGCCCAAATGGTTCACGTTACACAGTGTTAACCGTCCTGTGTTCCAAATCTCTTTCCTGTCACACTGTAATGGGTAGCTAAGTGTGTTTCCCAGCCAGCAGTTACTGAAATACCATCATGAGAAGATAAACATTTTTCTCTTTAAAAATAGAGGAATTTGCCTGGCACCGTGGTGTGTACCTAGAGTCCCACAAGTGTGCTTCTAGTCTAAGCTACTGAGACACTTGCTTGAGCCCGAGAGTTCAAGGCCAGCCTGGACAACACAGTGAAGACCTTGTCTCTAAAAGACCCACAAAAATAGATATTTATGTGCATATTATAAGTACGTATATAAACGAATTGAACCATGGATGTTAAGCATTTGTAGGGCCGGAGACAGCGCATCTGCTAAATGTTTGCCATGGGAGCAAAAGGACCCGAGTGCAATCCCAGAACCCACCACATTTTTTTAAAAAGCCCGGCGTGGTGGCATGTGCTTGTAATGCCAGTGCTGGGGAGGCAGAGACAGGCAGCTTCCTGGGGCTCACGGGCTAACCAGCCCGACCTATTTGGAGAGATTAAAAAAAGAAAACAAAGTGGGCCGGTTGTGATGGTGCACACCTGTAATCCAAGCACTCGGGAGGGAGATGCAGGTGGATCTCTGAGTTTGAGGCCAGCCTGGTCTACATAGCAAAGTAGCGGGATAGCCAGGGCTACACAGAGAGACTCTGTCTCACAAAAACAAACAGTGACACCAACAATAAAAAACAAGGTGGGTGGCATCCAAGAAATGACACAGTTGACCTCTGGCCTCCCACGCATACACACATGCACATGCATGTACACACACATGGGCACACAGAGATTTCCACAAAGGGGACCGGCTGAGCAATTAGGAGATTTTGTAAATGCTTTTAGAGTTTGCTGTTGCCTTAATTACTGTTCCGTTTCCGTGAGGAGATACCAGGACCAAGGCAACATAAAAGAAAGTATTTCCCTGGGGGCTGGCTTCCAGTTTTAGAAGGTTAGTCCCTGTCGTCATGGCAGGAAGCAGACAGATGTGGCTCTGGAGGGGCAGTTGAGAGCTGTGCATCCTCATCCATGGGCAGCAGGCAGAGAGACCTCGAAGGCCACCTCCAGGGGCACACCTCCTCCAGCAAGGCCACACCTCCTAATCCTCAGACAGCTCCACTCCCCAGTGACTACGCATTCAAACATACAAGCCTGTGGGGGGCCACTCCCATCCAAACCACTACAGCTGTTAACATGTAAAGGTAAATGATGTGATTTTAATTTATGATTTTACGAAAAGTAATGAATTCTGGAAGAAGTTAGGGCTAACAATGATTAAGAATCCTTCTCCAGTCCGGGAGATGGCTCAGTGATAAAGTGCTTGCCACAGCAGCATCAGTGCCTGAATTCAGATCCCTGACGCCCACCTAAGGTCTAAAAGCCTGGTGTGGTGGCCACACGCAGGTGGACAGAAGCAGACCCAGAGGCCTTGGTGGCCAGATGGTGTAGTCAAAGTGATGAGCTTCACTGAAAGACCGTTTCAAAGAGTAAGGTGGAAGTGATAGATAGCCCATGCAGCACATAAAAAGTGTTCTCACATGACATTCTCAGTATGACTGTAACTCCCAAGTATGGCCGAAGCTGTGTTCACAGGTTCTCAGATACATTTGCCTGTATTCTGTCTTATGTGTACACATCTCACCAAAGTTGTCATTGCTTAATTGACCCAAATAAAAATTTTATGCATACTTTTAATGCCATTAATGTAGTATGGAAGTGCACAGTTTTTCTACTTTGTTATCTTTGGCAAAAAATGTTTGTTCAAGTTAGTGATGATTATTAAATTAGATGACCATTCAGTTACCAACTGTGTTTTATTATTGTTGTTTTGACTTTGATCTTTTGAGGCAAGGGTTTATTTTGTAGCATATAAGTGCTTGGATCGTAGGCATGCACCATCCTGCCTGCAAGTAAAGCATGGAATAGCTTCTGTGTAAACCATGTTTTTGTGCAAATGGCTTTGAGCAAAACAAACTCAAACTATCTCTAAGATACTGTTTTTCCTTTTAAATATAGTATATAAAATTGAGGTTTTAATATAACTTACATATTAAATACCATACTTCCTAAAACAGTTGTAAAAGACACTTCTTACCAATGTCCTTTACCTAAATTCACCAGCTCAGATTTTATTACCTAGGCAACATTATCTAATATGCTGGATGTTTAAAACTATTCCACATCACCCTGTTGTATGTCGCATTCTTAAAGTATTGCCTCCTAAAGAAGCTAGAGTTTTGTTGTAATGAACTGAAAACGGCCCTTGTTTTTACCGACTCCAGTGGCTGACCCCTCTCCCCTGTCTGATGGCTCTTTTCCTTGGGTTCTATGTTCACAGGGATGTCTCCATGCTCCTTGCCTTCATCAGCTTGCTCATTATGCTTCCCACTTGGTGGATTGTGTCTTCCTGGATGGTATGGGGAATAATTCTATTTCTTTACTTGATCATGCGAGCTTTGAAATTATGGAGGACAGCCAAGCTGCAAATGACTCTGAAAAAATATAGGGTCCGTTTGGAAGATATGGCAGCAAATAGCCGAGCCTTCACCAACCTTGTGAGAAAATCTCTGCGTCTTATCCAAGAAACTGAAGTCATTTCCAGGGGATTTACTCTGTGAGTTCATTTCTCACTTTAATTTTTAAATGATTCTGTTCTGCTATTTACTTGAAGGAGAATATCACGTTTTTATTTCTGTGTTATAGTTGTGGCAGGGGAAGTCCACGTAGCCTATTATTAATAAAGGGATAAAGTCATTACATGCTAGATGGGTGTATAGTGGGGCTTTGCTTATCTACTTGGATTCATGTTTTGTGAAAAATGTTTTGACAATCATAGTCGCTCTGGCTTATTACCGTGTGACTGGATGAGACAGTGACAGTGTGTAACACTGAATGCATGTGCAGTGGTTACTCAATAAATGTTTGCTTCCTTTATTCCCTGTCGGAAGACCTCATTGCCCAGTTTAGATGGTAGATGTAGCTGGTGTGATTTCACTTTAAAATCTAGACACATATCAATAACACCCCCTGGGTCACCATTAGCAGCTGCTGGAGCACTAGCACTTTTAGAATATCATGCTAATGATGATGTTGCACACTCCTGTGGGAAACGAAATGGTTAGCAGTCTAGCTGTCAACGTTTACGCTCCAGGATATGCTGGATACTCACTAAAAGGAGACTGCAGGACTAGGGTGATGGCTCAGCAGGTAAGAACATCTGTGCAAGCATGAGGACTTGATTTCCCATCCCCAGCACCTGTGTTAGGAACCAGGCATGGCTATGGGATGTAGCTGTAACCCCAGACCTATAGGGGAGTCGGGACAGAAGCATTGCTGAGGCTTACTGGCTGCCAGCCTAGCTCTAGACTCAATGGTAGAACCTGTCTCAAGAGAATAAAGTGGTTCATGAAGAAGCAGGACACCTGGCCTCCTGAGTGCACTGGCATCTGTATCTACATAGATATGTGCATACACCACAATACCACACACACAGGGCGGGGCATTGCACTTATTGAGGATCTGTAGTCAAAAGTTTTCCTGTGTCCTGCTCAGTCCCACAGCCACTAAGACCCAAATAACCACACACATAATATTCTTAAACTATGGCCATAGCAGGTTTCTTGCTATATAGTTCTTATAGCTTAAATTAACCCATTTCTATAGATCTATACTTTGCCATGTGGCTTATGGCTTACCAGCATTTTTACATCTTACTTCTCATGGCAGTGCCTGGCAATGTCTCCTCTGCTCTGTCTTTCTCCTCTCTCTCTAGTTGGAAAGTCCTGCCTAACTTTATGCCTCACCATTGGCCAAACAGCTTTATTTATCAACCAATCAGAGCAACACATATTCACAACATACAGAAAGACATTCCCCTCAGGGACCAGCTATGTTCCATGTGCTGTGCTAATCATTTTTACATACAACTAAAGGTATTCACAGAGCAGTTATTCAGATCCATCTCATCTGACTTCAGAAGCCCATTTCCAGTATACTAGGCTGCCTACTAAATGTCCACAGATGGCCGCTAGACTATAGTATATAATTTTTAAAGTTTCAATTAGCACATATTATACAGTGAGTTTCACTGTGACATTTTCATACACGTATGTAATGTATTCAATCATATTGACATCTCATCACCTCTCTTGTCCCCTGCCCACTATGTGACATTTTTCCATTGCCGTTTATAGTTGGGAAAAATAAGTATGCAGCGAACAATAACTGCTTTTAATTAGTTGAGGTTGGAAGATGTAAACATCAGGCATCAGGGAAATGCCTCTTGTAGTCTCTGCATCATTCTCTTTGCTCTGCTCTGGATCAGTCCTTCATCCTTAAAGCTCTATCTAGAAAGTCATGGGACAGAGACCTGGAGGAATCTGTAGTCACGTGCTTTTCACTCTCTGCTCTTTGAACAATCCTGAGAGTATAGATGACATGGAAGAGTCTTATGCCCTCTGCTGCTCAGTGCAAAGCATGACAGTCCTG
The DNA here is from genome assembly GCF_049852395.1 of Peromyscus maniculatus bairdii. NCBI lineage: Eukaryota > Metazoa > Chordata > Mammalia > Rodentia > Cricetidae > Peromyscus > Peromyscus maniculatus. The sequence goes on along the minus strand of NC_134869.1, from coordinate 19,256,923 downwards.
CGTGTGTTGATTTTATCCTTCCATTAGGTTAGGTCCAATTCTTACCAGTAGATAGCAAGTTTTGAGTTGTTTGCCAGATTTTAGAAATTAAAAAAGGCACACATAAGGAATATCTCCTTTTGGTTGTTGACATACACAGCGTTGTATGGAGAGGCCTGAGGGAGGAGTGGCCATGCGCCCAACCAGTGCTTAGACATGTGTAGAAGGTGCTGTGACTTGTCAGTTTTCTGACTTTTACCCATCTCCATGGAATTGACATGCAAAGGTAAAGTGGGCCATTGAGCATGATTCACCCCCTGGTGACGCTTTTGTACCATCCAGGTGGCAGGTGGGTAAGGAGAAGTGTTGGAAGACGTCATTTCATAGTTTCTGTCTAGCTGGACACTGGGCTGAAAAGTCCCAAGGGACAATAGACCTTGCCTCGAGGTCTTAGAAATATTTTAGTTTGCAAAATGGAGTCAGCAAAGCACAAGCCCTCATGCTTCACGCTGACATTGGGAATGGCTTGTTTCTGCCTCACTGTTTCCTTCTGGCAAATAACCTAACCTTGCTTTTCCTGTGTCCCCTTACTTAAGGTAAAGCCCGTCCATGTTGTCCATGGACTTTACATTGTAAACACTGCGGTCCAATGCCTGTTTATAGATGTGTGCTTTTATGAGGAAGGTTTACAAGTGCCGACACGTTGTCTTGCTGTGGGAGGAGGTTACTAATAGGAGAAACTGCGGCACCTAACCGTGCCTACTCTCGGTCATGAAGCAACACATTCCATGTCGTTCCTGCAAATGCTTTCCGTGGGCCTAAGGAAAGCCATGAGATGTGAGAGCTTGAGCGCGGCTGGCTGCCACATAGTAACCCTCACTTTGCCTCTCTGCTTGTGTTCCCCTGTTGGCCACTGGTCCTGGTAACTCTGCCCTCCTACTTCATTGTGAGTAGGTAAGTGCCAGTGGCAGCAGGTGGGTATTGACTCCGCCCTACTTCTATGGATGTACAGATGTGTTTCTATGTAGTAGTTCATTGCCCTGTACATGTGCCCAAAGACGTGATTAGTGAACATAATGCAAATGCATACTAAGCATGAGAAAGGGTTGATAATTAAGCCCTTCATACAACCTGTAGATACTGCTTTTGAAACCTGTACAGTACTTCTACCATAGTGTATTTTATCAGTAGAATATCTTTATGTAGAAAGCCATAAATTCTTGTTGAAATATTCCTCATCTCTGTTCTGTCTCAATTAAAACTCATGTTCTCTATATTTGACGAAATATTCTGTGAGATTTTAGATTTTCAGTCTTTTTTGTGTATTTTGGTGGCTTTATGTGTTATCAAGAAAAAGGAGGCGATAGTTAATTTCAAATACTTATCATAATTTTAAGAAAGAAATTTTTTTCTTGGTTTAATAGAATTATGGATTTAGGAAACACAAACTTTAGGACACCTGTACAGTTGTATCACATTTTACTTTTCAAGTTTGCTTGACAGGGTCAGTGCTGCTTGCTCATTTAATAAAGCTGGACAGCATCCCAGCCAGCATCTCATCGGCCTGCGGAAAGCCGTCTACAGAACTGTCAGAGCCAACTTTCAAGCTGCAAGGCTAGCCACCCTGTACATGCTGAAAAAATATCCTTTTCTGTCTCTGTGTGAGGCTAACAGTGTTTCCAAAGCCCCGCATTAGGTGGTACAGTCGCATCCTGAGATGTGAACTGTAAATTGAGATTGCCTGTTTCAGATCTAATGTCTCTCTTCACTGCTATTTCAAAACTGAAAGTGTACTGCAGGGGCATGACAGTGACAGACAGGAAGAGATTCTTAGATGGATCATTACAACAAGGGGGAAATTCTCCAAGTCTTTCTCTTCGCTGGTCCAAAGCAAGAGGTCAAAGAGTTGGCTGCGTTAGCGGAGACATTTTAAGAAAATGAGTGCATGTGACAAATTTGCGTCATGACCTGGTGATAACCTGGCAACAGACTCTAGAGCTGGATGGCCTGAGTTCAGACTGTGGCTCTCTCATTCCCTACTGCATAGGGGACTAATCTAAGCTAGTGTTTTTAACTTCTCTCTGTTTTACTGTCATCTTTAAAATGGCAGTACTTCCATAATTAATAAACTAAGATTCATAAGTTTGTTAAATTATGAGTAAATAGAAGGCTAAAAGCTACTCTTTACCCTCAGTCTGCTGGGTACTGGTGAAGATAATGTTTTGTGCCTCCATATGCCTTCTGTCCTATCACTCCTTGCTTTACACAAATCTTCCTGGGTATATTTTCCCATCTCTACTTTATGCAAACCAAAAACAGAAGTTAAGTTACTTATAATTTAAAACACGTAATATAATATGTAAATATGTACTATATAGAGCTACTCTGTCCTGCCTTTTTGGAAATGAATAGAAAACAATTTAACTCTCATCAAGAACTTGCCCATCTACTTCTCCCACTGCTTAAAATGTCTGCCAGCTATGTGTCAAATACTTCCAGGTATTAAAGAGACAGAGTAAAACCATGAACTACCACTTCTGAGGACTTTTGAGTGTGATCAGTAGATAAACCAGCATTCACAATACAATATAAATGCTCAGGGTGTCTTCCCATATCCTAGGACAGTGAACTTGACTTATGGGATTAAAGAAACTTTCACATGAATCGGCTCTCAAAGAATGAATAGAAGTTGATGGTAAGAATATGAGGCTGTATTCCAGAGAGCAAGAAGCAAAAGGATATGGAAAGAGCCAGGCGTGGTGGCGTAGGCCTTTAATCCCAGCAGAGGTGGAGGCAGGTGAATCTCTAAGTTCAAGGTCAACCTGATCTACAGAATGAGTTCCAAGACAGCCAGGTCTACACAGAGAAACCCTGTCTTGAAAAAACCAAAAATCAAACCAAACAAACAAAAAGTATGTGGGAAGAACAGAGATTTGAGAGTGGCTTGTGAACTCCAAGTAGCCAGTCCTTCAGTGAGTGTTTCATGAGCATAAACACAGTGCTACACAATGTGCTGGTCACTAGCTATACATTGTTATGTGCATAGGTACAGTCTACCTCATGGAACATAGACTTAGAATAGGGAAAATGAGGGAAATTACCTGCACCAGTGAAGTTTTCTCAATACTGAGGACCTTTCAGTGAACAAGGTAAATGACTATTCAATGAAGCTTGCTTTCTAATGGATGAGATAATAAAAAATGAGCAGTTAAGATTTGCAGATATAATTAATATAAAAGAGAAAGTCCAGGGATATAAGATAAGAGAACAATTAGTGACGTACTACATTGACTGGGTGGTAAAGCACCTCTCTGAGGAGCTGGCCCTGAAACTAAGATTTGAGAAAGGTCAAAGAGAATGTCCATTCAGATGGACCAGAAAGTATAAAGATTCTGTGGTAGTAGGGAATTGAAGTACAGAAGGAAGGTCGTCATGACTAGTGAGCAGTATGTTGGAGTGTAGAGAACAAAATGAGCTGTAGAGATGGGCAGAGGACTGGTTGTGTTCTCTAGACAAGAACCCTCAGGAGTTAAAATGAAAAAGAATCTGCCAACCAAAGAACAGAAAGACAAGTAAAACCCAGTCTAGCTGACCAGAATAAGCAATAAAAATGTACAGGATCAATCATGAGAACGTAATGTAACAGGGGTGTTAGCCAGACTTTTAAGAGTGTAGTTTGTGCAACTCCCCGATTGCAATTTAGGAACTACAAGGGGAAATGGCCCTTCACTGCTTATCAGAATGTAAATCCCCAAACTGACCCAAAAAGAATTTAAAAATTTGAAGAGATTGAAAATGTGATTTAAAATATTTCATTTGGGAGGGGAAAAAAAAGAGTACCTAGTTTCATTGAAAGAATGGCAAATATGCACCTGTCTTAAACAGCAGTGAGGCTAGGCATTGTGATTGTGGTCCATGCCTGTAATCCCAGCTGTGCATGTGTTCAAGAGGCAGAGGCAGGAGGATACAGTTTGTAGTCAGCCTGGGCTACCCAGTGAGGTCCTATCTCAAGAAATAAGGATCTTAGCAAACCACTGTAAAAAGATCTCCAAGTTATGTGTAAGTGGGGGAGGGGAGTAGCACAGTGCCCAGAGCGTTGTTTCCATTTGTGCATAAGTAGTCTACACATATACATGCACAAATAAATGTTTATGTTTTCAGTGCGTGTGTTTATACTAGTTGTCATTATAGACATCCAGACACTCACAACTTCATGTATAGATTTGCTTTTGTGCTGTATGCTGTCCACACAATATCTTGAAGGATGCAGATAGGGAAACTGAGGACTGTCAGTGCCTCAGAACAGGTAAACTGTGTGACTAGGTGACAGGAAGAGGAAGCAGTTGCCTCGGTTTCCCTGAGTTTGATGCGTGGGACATGGAAGAAGGAGATCACCAACTCCTGCAAGTTGTCTTCTGACTTCCGTATCATTCCTCTACCCCAAATGTGATTAAAAAAAAAAAAAAATGTTTAGTTGTATGGGGCTTCCTGTAAGGGACCTGTGAAAATGGTTCACTCTTCTTTTGACCCAGAACCCCCGTCGAGACTACACAGATCAAAGGTACAGACCGTGGTGTTCACTTTAAGAACATCCATCAAACTGCCCAGGCCATCAAGGGTATACGTATCTGAAAAGCCACCTAGTATATGAAAGATGTCCCTTCGGGGAATCCCTGTGTGCCATTCCGGTGGTGTACTGGTGGAGTCAGTAGGTGTGCCCTGGTCAAACAGTGTGGCAGGACACAGGGTCATTGACCTGAAAAGAATGTTGGACTTTTTGCTTCCTGTGCTTAAACATGCAAAAAGTAGTGCTGAATTCGAGGGTGCGATACAGATTGTCTAGTCTTTGACCGTATCGAGACCAACAGAGCACCCAGGTCGGGCTGCCGATGTTCAGTTCATCGTAGAGTCACTCGGGCTGAGCTCTGCTGCCACACTGAGGGGATTCTCATTGAAAAGGAACCAATTGTGCAAAGCCAGAAGAGGAGGTCCACAGAAGAAAAAGATATCCCAGGAAAAGCTAGAGAGACCAAAAAAAAAAAAAAAAAAAAAGTATGCCATGGGAATAAATTTAACATAAATAAATGCAAGAAAAAGGGTTGTTTTTTTTTTAATGTATGGGTATAATACTATAGAAAAGCAAGTAAATGGAAAATAATGTGATTGATGCTGATACATCCATGAGCACGATAACAAAATGGGACAGTGTGTATCAAACGAGCTAGAGCAGGCTAGTGCTAACACGTTCAGCGGCCGACAGCTGATGGATTGGAAGGGCAAAGAGAAGTCTTCCCTGTGGTACAAAGAGAGTCTGAGCCAGTACACAACACAGGACAAAATACAGCTTTAGAGGACAGTGTCAAAAACAACAGCAGTTGAGCAGTTTTGAAGAGCTGAACTCTAATTACTTGTTTTTATTTCAGAATACAAGAAGTTTATGAAATATACAGAAGGGAGCAGAATGCTGGGCAGTAACTAGAGTGCCACCTGCCTACTTTTAACTATTTTAACAAAAAACTTTATTCCAAGTACCCTATAAGATACCCAAGTGTTATCTCAATATGTTAACTCTTACAACTGACTTCTTTAAAACAACTGATGTAAATCTTCAGTCTAAGTTCAGAATAAAATTAGTCAATATAGTTTTGGATGTTTTTGGCTACCTTAAGTGTGTTAATGAAGAGGTGTTATTGATTGCCTTAACCTAATTTAACCTACCCCCTGAACGCTGAGAGTGACAATGTGACCAACTACATCTGTGTGGTACCTTTTAAGGAGCTGGGCCTTGGCCTCAGTGAAGAACAGATATCCGAAGAGGAAGCTCATAACTTGACAGATGGCTTCAGCCTGCCAGCCTTGAAGGTAACCCATTTGGAAGGAAGGACTGAGGAGTGCGCATGTCCTGTTTCCCTTCTGTGTTCCTAGATGCTCATTTCCGGTGCTTAGATGTTAGGACGCTGCCTGTAGGAGCTGAGAGATGATACAAATCGAATGAAGGACTCTTTGTATTCTGGTGTTGCTGCTCTTAATTTAAGAATGCCACAGAGTCTGTTTAGAGATGTGTGAATTCCTTGATGGGAAGCCCGCATGAGTTTATTTCAACAAACAAAGCAGTGTGTGTGTTTGTGTGTGTGTTTGTGTGTGTGTGTGTGTGTGTGTGTGTGTGTGTGTGTGTGTGTGTGTCTCCCTTTATAAAATTCCCCCAATTTTTCTTAAGAAATAATTTTTTCACTAGAGACAGCCTCATGAGAGAATATGATTGACAATATAAAAATGAAATTTCAAATACTATATACCTTACGTACAATAAAGTAAAACGAGTACTCTAGCACTGAGTAGCTTTAGACAACAGAGAGGCTCTACACGAGTCCCTGAAACATCCTTATGAGGAACGATGTCCCAGAGATACCGGTGCTTAGAAGGGACTTTGACAAAGCAGTGTTACTTTGGGATTCGATGTATGGCAGGCTCACCCGTAACACTATAATGACAATTTGGCTTCTTTCTGTATAAAGAGTACAAGGTAACTGAACTTACAAGGGTAAGAGTTTAGCTTAGGGGTGGGTTGCTTGCCTAAGGATCTTGAGGCATGCATAAGGGCCTTGGTTCCATCTCCAGCTCTGCAAATACAGTCAAGCAAACAAAAAAGTGGAGCCTACGGAAGCGAGGAAAGATGAATGGACTGGTGATTCAAAAAAGTGGAGCCTACGGAAGCGAGGAAAGATGAATGGACTGGTGATTCACAGAACAGAAGTACAAAACCATTCCGTGCAGTAGAACTTCAGTCATACTATTGAAAGAAATACAAACAGAAATACTAAGTCAGGGCTTCAGAGATGGCTCCGTGGTTAAGAGCACTGACTGCTCTTCTAGAGGACCTGGGTTCCATTCCAAGCACTCACATGGCAGCTCACATAGACATACATGCAGGTCAAACACCAATGCACATAAAATAAAATAAAAAAAAGAAAGAAAAGACATTTTACAAAGGATATTAGAAGTTAATAGTAATCGTTATCAATAAAGATTCAGGGAGACCTCACATACAGTTGACGACAGCATAAGCTTGACTAGTGAATGCAAGTCCTGACAAAGTTGTATCCTTTATCCCAGCACTTACACCCTTACCAACTGATCTGAGGACATAAGCAGATCCACCGAACGTATGCTGAAAGCAAATTACAGTTCAGCCCTGTGGTATCAGTAGTGACTTACACTGGAGATGGGCAAGGGGGGACGTGTGTGTGTGTGTGTGTGTGTGTGTGTGTGTGTGTGTGTGTGTGTGTGTGTGTTTCCCCCTTTTGAAACAGTTTTTCTGCCATATAACCCTAGCTGTCCTGGAACTCCATAGACCCAGCTGTCCTTGAACTCAGAGATCTGCCTGCCTCTGCCTCTGCCTCCCGAGTCGTAGTCTAAAAGACGTGCGCCACCACTGCCTGGCTGTGGCCATAGAAACGCATTAAAGAAAACAAATAATGTGGGAAAATAACTTAAGGCCAGTTATAAAAGCCATGCACACACCTTTCGTCGCGGCACTCAGGAGGCTGATGCAGGAGGATCACAGTTGAAGGCCAGCCTGGATTACATACATAGCGTAACCTTGTTTCAAAAACATCTGTGCAGCAGTTTCCAGAGAATTTTTAAGAAGTCAGTCCAAATGTGTTTAGTATTTAGTGAGCTCTATGTAGATACTTCTTTGTTTCTCATTTTTGAAACTTCCCTTGATAACCATGTAAATCAGTTCAGAATGTAGTTGGCAGCACTTATCAAGATACACTTTGTGCTGAGATGTGTATCTTTTAACTTGTACGTTTTCTAATCTGTATATAGTTTCTGCTTCTAGAAAATGGAGTACCATTATTATCCTCCTCTTACCCATCCTCACCTTAGCCAATGGCATTATCATCAAAGTCTCTCTTCTCCCTGTGTCTCCCTTTCCCTCTCCCTCCCTCTCTCTGTCTGTCTCTATCTGACAGGTCTAGCTCTGGTGCCAGGCTAGCCTTGAACTTGCCATTCCTCCGCAGCCCTCAGAGTAGCTGGATTGCAGACACACACCACTACACCCGCTTAGCATCTTACGTGGGCCACTGCAACAGTTTTCTCCCTGACTTCTTATATTTTGTAAAGTTACTTGTTGGACAATGTAATTTGACATATTAGAGCCGTTTATAAGAGATTTGTGCTTTGAACTAGCTATTCCAATTTCACAAATCTTTCTTAAGGTGATTATTCTAAATATATCAAGCCTATATGCCAAGTTACTTAGCTTTGTGTAGGGGTGAACACTACCTAAATGTGCTCTGCTCTAGACACCTCCCTGGCAAATGCGGAGTTTTTTGGAGGTGGAAACTATGGTAGAATAAAGGAATGGCTGCGTGGGTGGTGGTAGATCTGCATGGTAAACCTTTGTACAGCAGCTATAACTTGCTTATTATAGACACTTGGAACAGTGTCTGCTCCCTCTGCAGTAATCAAGTGGATAGGCAGGGCGACTGGACTCTGTTACAAGTGGGGAAGAGTAGGAGGAAGTCCTAATAGTGCTCACTGGGGGAGGGGGCTTTAAGCAGCTTCTTTGATTTTCAAGGTAATTCTCATAATAGTGCTTTTACTCTGCAATAGAATAGTCTTCTTGAGAGATTTTTAATTGAGCAGAGGTGAATTTATATTCTAACTCTGCCTCCAAACTGTCCTCGATAAACTATTCTTTAAACTTTCCTTTAAAAGGGGTTACCACACCTGCTTTTCGAGGTGTTAGGTTAAATGAGAAGACATGCAGAATGTCTAAACAGAGCTGGTCCTTTAATGGGGCCTTAAAAACAGCCACTGCGTTTTGTTTGTTTGTTTGTTATATTGCTATTTATTTTAAAGTTCACAGACTGTACATTTTCCTTTCTTTCTAATGTATATGAGCGTTTTGTGTGCGTAGCTGTCTGTGCACCATGTGTATGCCAAAGTCAGAAGAGGGAGTCGGATCCCCCAGAACCCGACTTCACCTCGATTTCCATCTCCACTCGGTGGCCCACATGGGGTGCTGGGAGTCAGAACCTCGTCCTCTGCAAGAGCCACAGTGTTCGTGACCACTGAGTCTGTCTCCATCCTCTGCTTTGTCCCCCACTGCTGTTCTTTAAGAAGGACTCCGAGAAGCAGTTTTCATATTCCTTCATCTCTTTATTTTTGTTAGTCATCAAGATGTCTCACTGACTTTCCTGTTTATGTTTTGATGTAGTTTTTTGTTTTTTACTTTTTAAATTAAAATATAATTACATCATCTTCTCCCTTCCCTTCCCTCCTTCCCAACACCTCCCGTTGCTCTATCTTGAAATCGTGGCCCCTTTTTCCTTGTTATTGTAGTGTGTGTGTGTGTGTGTGTGTGTGTGTGTGTGTGTGTGTGTGTGTGTGTGTGTGTATGCGTATGCCTAAATATACAAATATAACCTGCTCAGTCCATTGACCACATAGTACTGGACAACCAATTAGGGAGCTCATCCCTGGGGCACACTGTGGCTCCCACTCAGCATTCCTCAATTTTTTGTAGTTCTTCGTCTAGGGTTTGGAGCCTCCTGAGACTTCCCCCTTCCACGTTAGCAAATCTTATGCTGTTAACACTTCTTCTGGGTTTGTTTAAGCAGCCATATTGCTGAGGTATCCTGGGGGAACACTTCCTGTCATTTCTAGACATAATCTCACAGCAGCTTTCCTAGGACTCTCGCTCTTACGAGCTTTCTGCCTCCTCTTCAGATGCTCTCTGAACCTCAGGTGCAGGAGTTGTGTTGTAGATGGACCAGTCGGGGCTGGGCACCGTGTGGTCGCTTGTTTTCTGTATTTGACTGGTTGAAGTTTTCTCTGCGGGTCTTCTGTTGCAGAGAGAGGCAGTGAGAGGCAAGAGCTACGCTTACCTATGGATATAGGGTCGACACTTAGGATGAAGTTAGTCAAGTGACAGTCATTAAGTTCTCCTCTAAGATCTTCACTAGCCCTAGGTGGTTGACTTGCTTCCCAGTACCAGGCACAGTAAATCCTCTTGAGTGGGCCTTAAGTCCAATTAGAGAGTTGTTGGTTACCACCAAGACAGAATGCCGTGATTGCACCCTTAAGATTATCATATCATTCTGGTGGTCGTTGTAGTTCACGGGCATCACAGGTGAGTAGGACTCCTTAGAAGCTTGCCTGGCACCTTCCTGTGCTATAGAAACTAGTCTCCAGGGAGGAGGCTCTCAGGTCAGATCCAGCTAGGATCCTCTGGGTCCTGTGTCCAGAGTGCAGGCTGTCTTCAGCTGTCGGAACCTACCTCCTACCTATGGGAAGGGTGGAGGGACAACAATAACAGCCTGTATTGTTTGGGGAGGCTCTTGGACTCCCCTGGCCAGCAACTCCAAATGCAGTTTCTCATGCCTGATGGTGGGGTTTACTTAGATTGTCTGCGGCTCTTGATAGGGGTTGGAAGATGGGAGTTACTCTCAGCCCAGAGAAGTAACTTCATTTGCACTATATCTGTATATGTATACACATAGACTTGTATGTGTTGCTGTAATTTAGGTAGAAAATAATATGATTCCTTAAGGCTTTTTCCAATCTCTCGGTGTCGTTCTGCCTCCTCCCTTTCTGTCCTGTACTGACCTGCCTCCTCCCACCCCCAGTATAGCCCCCTCCAGTTTACGCAACATCCCCCTTCCAGAGTCCTCGGATTGTTTGTAAAAGCATGCAAATCCTGAACTGTGCGCTAGCTGGAGTCCAGGCCTCAAAAAGAAGAGAGGGCCCCACATGGCCAGACTCCAGATTCCGTACAGCTCCATTCCGAGACTTCTGATACGCTCTGGAGGAAATCACTGCCTTGGCATTTTTTAAAATAGACACCCCAGTGCCTATCTCCAAAATATTCAACATTTGCCCATCCAGTCCCTGGCACAGAGTAAAAGTCCAGTGGATGTGAACTGAGCTGTTACTTTGTAGCAGATGTGACCTGCTCTAAAGTGTGACTTGTTCTCCAGTGTCCTCTGCCCAGCCTTTCCCCAAGTTACACTGATTTTAACTGGATCCTATTTGTTTACCCTTATAAATCTTCCCAAGTTGGGTTTTTACATGTATTTATTTTAACATAGAGCTAATCTGTTCCCAAACTCAGTCATTGGTAGCAGGGTCACGAAGCTCTGAAAGGGGCCTTTTCTTGAGATCTGTTATGTTTATAACCATGAAAATGTAAAGAAGCCTCTCTCAGAGCAAGTCTAAAGCTTTATTTTACAAAAGCCCAAGTGAGGAATGATTTACTGGGTGGTGAGGTGTCAGGAGTTTGGTCCCCAGAACTGGCCTAGTGGAAGGAATAAACTCATTCCCCACACACATGCACACGCACAGATATGCACGCATGCGCGCGCATGCACACGCACTAAATTTCTTAAAAACGGATGATTTACAAGTAAGCAATGGCCTGTTGTTTTCCTTTATAGTTTTCATTGTGTCCTTTGAAGAAAACATCTTTGGATTTATCCTTTATTGTATACAGCTCTTCCCTCTGAATAGCTTAGTAATACTGAATGTTGCACAGTCAGGGAGTAGAAAACCACCTCCTTAAAGAGGTGTATAAACCCTTAGTCATGAGACAGGCAGGTGACGTGCACCTGTAGCCTGGGCTACTTTGGGAAGCTGAGCTTTTGGAAGCTCATCTGGCCTGGAGCTTTGAGGCTAGCCTGAGTGGTAAGACGCCCTCTCAAAGATAAATAATCCCTAGTGTAGTGTGTCTATCTCTCCAAAAGGAGTGAAAGACTTTTTTCCTCTTAGGCTTCTGTTGCAGTGTTTTGTCTGTACGCTCGCCTGCTCGTTTTTTTGAGGCAGGGTCTTACTGTGCTGTTCCACTAGTTTTGGACTCATGATCTCGAGCAATCCTCTTGTCTGCTGGGTAACCAGGACTACAAGAATGTGGTACTGCCTGGATTCTTTAAGTGTTTAACTAGTTGTTTATTATTATTATTATCATTATTATTTACTGTATTTTCTGATTTAAAAATTAATCCAGGGGGCTGGAGAGATGGCTCAGCAGTTAAGAGCACTGTCTGCTCTTCCAAAGTCCTGAGTTCTATTCCCAGCAACCACATGGTGGCTCACAACCATCTGTAATGAGATCTGGTGTCCTCTCCTGACATGAAGGGAGAGCACTGTATACATAATTAATAGGTAAATCTTTAAAAAAAGAAAAGAAAGAAAGAAAGGAATCCAGATGCCATGAAGTATTTAAAAATCAAAATTTGCTACTCAGCCATAAGCTTTGGATATTCCCTTAGCCAACACAGTTTATCCAAAAGAACAAACAGAAAAAGAAGACATAAATTATCCAAAGAACAAACAAAAAACAAATTATATTTATGAGCCTTGGTGTGTGTAGACAGAAGTTTTTCTGTTTCCCACAGCCATTTGGTCCCAAACACACAGAGGCTTATATTAATTATAAACAGTTTGGTCTGTGGCTTAGGCTTACTGCTATCCTGCTATTACATCTTAAATTAACCCATTTCTATTAATCTACATATTGCCATGTGGCCATGGCATTACTGATCTGCTGGCATATTGCTCCTTGGGTGGCAGGCTGGCAGCTCCCTCACTCTGCCTTTCTTCTCCCTGTCTCTTTGCTTGGATTTCTCACTTGACTATAACCTGTCTTGCCATAGGCTAAAGCAGCTTCTTACTAACCAATGGTAGCAACACATATTCACAGCAAACAGAAAGACCATTCCACAGCATTTCCCCTTTTCTGTCTAATCAAAAAGGAATATTTTCAATTTAACATAGTAAAATTACACATAATAAAACAGTTATCACCAGGCATTGGTGGCACACGCCTTTAATCCCAACACTCAGGAGGCAGAGGCAGATGGATCTCTATGAGTTCGAGACCAGCCTGGTCTACAGAGTGAGATCCAGAACAGGCACCAAAACTACACAGAGAAACCCTGTCTCGAAAAACAAAAAACAAACGACAACAAACAAAAAAACAGTTTTCAAGCAAGAATAACAGTTACAAAAGTCTAGTCTATTTGTATTTGGCAAAATTCAAGAAAATGTTCTATCCTATTTTTGTGGGTCTAAAGTTTTTTATCTAATTTATCTTTTATGACTAAGGAAAACAGTTATAACTGTCTAGTCTTCAACTCCATCAAAGACCCCAGAAAGATATAATATGACATAAGTAAATAGGAAGTGCATTGTAAGCAACTTCCTAAATTCTAGAAATGACAGAGACATCTGGCTGCCTGTACAGTCACCCAAAGTTCCTCTGTGATGTCTTCAGCCTATAGGTCTAGAGTCTCTGGCATATTTTTCAGTGAAGCAGGAAATTTGGAGGACCATTTCACCTATTCTGGCAGTTTGTCAGTCACTTTTCCCTGTGTCCTGCAGAATGTGTGGCAGTTTCTTCTGTGAAGTGAGAACCTGAAGGACCAACTCATCCTGTTTTGGCAAAGTTCAGTGGTCATCTTCCTATGGGTCCTGCATCTTCAATTTATCAAGCAGTCCAGGCAAGAGCAGTTTCTTGCCCAAATGGCTAGCCTTTTCTATATTGCAAGCAAACTCCATAATGAGTTTCTTTGATGCCCATCATCTTCTTTGAAATAATTGGTGCTGTCAGGAGCAGACATGTCTCACTGTCCAGAAAAAGTCAAAGTTTGTAAAACATTTTAAATGCCATGTTCTGTAGGTCTTGGAAATCTTTGAAGATTACTACCTGATTGAAATATATCTTTGTATACCTACAAAACTTAACTAACATAACTTTGAGTATAGATGAACTAACTATTACTCTGTATTTCTTAATAATACATTATAATTTTAAACGAGTTGCATAAACATAATACCTTAAACAAGAGTAGAAATATACATACAGTATAATAAAATTAACTTTAAATTTAAATCAAGAAACCAAAATCCATACCAATGTAAAATATGTAAGTTTAATAGTTGTATTTTTATTAAAGTAGATTCAATAATCTACCTTTTATCCTATCATTTCTATATCATATCCCCATTTTTTCTTTTAGAAAGAGATTAACTATGACCAATAACAATTTGTAACCAACCCCCTGTAAATGAAAACAAGCATTTATAAACTATATTTTGGGAATTGGCAGGCTGGCATCTCCCTCACTCCAACATTCTTCTCCCTGTACCTTTGCTTAAATTTCCCACCTGGCTATAACCTATCTTGCCATAGGCCAAAGCAGCTTCTTTATTAACCAGTGGTAGCAACACATACTCAGAGCACACAGAAAGACCATCCCACGGTAGGTGTGTAACTGGATGATACAGAAGAAATTCAATAAAAAGGTAATCTTTTTTAAAGCATCATCTGGATGCCAACTTGCTTCTTTTTAAGGTCTGTCCCCAGACACTGGTGTCACACTACTCTGGTGCACAGCTCCTCCCTCAGTACTCACCTTTCAGGGGATCTTGTGCCAGGTACTGCTCTCCTGTCCCCATCTGTCCAGAGAGCAGCTGCTGCTCACCCTGCCTGCCACTCGGGGCTGTGCTCCAGGGCACACGAGCTTGGAGGATTTTGCTAACTTCTGGCATCCACTCTCCCTTTCTTGAAGTCTCAATAGCTGGAAAGAGCCTGTTGAAGCGTAAGTCATTTTATTCTTGTGCCCAGTCAGCAGCTCCCCATTTCTCTCCATAACATCCCGAAGAGTATAACGCACCATGCTCCCTCATGCTCATGCTGACCTTGCTCTTCCTCAGGTATGCCGTGTGTGCTGCTGCCATAGGTCTGTACACATCCAACTTCCGCTTCATAGAATCCTCTCCTTCATGGACCACTGCTTCCAGATTACACTTTGGGAGACCTTCCTGGCCTTCCTCTCTTGCTTTCTTTCCTTTCCCCTTCGAGTATGTGCATGCCCTCATATGTATGTATGAAGTAGAGTCCTATCACCATTTGCATAATTTTGAAATTCACTTAAAAGCACCTCAACGATGTCTATTTCCACGCTTGTGGGTAGTTGGAATCTAAATCATCTGAAGTGGTTTGATCTGTTGCCTGTCGCTTATTGCTCATGCCACAGCGCTCCTCTGTGGGTTTGCTTTGGGGCTGTTGCCCCTGTGTTAGGACTGTGTCTGGAAAGGTCCTTGGCTGTCTGCTTTCGGCTCTGTCTCTCAAGCATGCGTTTACAGAGACTGGAGATGTAGCTCAGCAGTTAAGGGCACATCATGTTCTTGCTGAGGACCCAAGTTCAATTCTCAGTACCCAAGTTAGGCTGCTCACACCCACCTGTGACTCCAGCTCCAGGGCATCTGACACCCTCCTCTGGACTCTAGCCATTTACAGTCTCGTGTGCACATACACACACACATGTACACACGTATTTTTTGAAGTTGATTTTAAGAAAATAGATTTGTAGTTTTCACGCCAGACGTTCTAATTCTTAAAACAAAGTAGTAGTCTCATTTTGAACCCTGATTTTTTTTTTCTTTTCATTCTTGAGATAGGGTCTCACTGTGTAGCCTTCACTGGCCTCGAACTTGCAGAGATCTGTTTGCCTCTGCCTCCTGAGTGGGATGAAAGGTATGAGCTACCACAGCTGGCTTGAACCCCAAATTCCTGTTTGTTTGGTTTTTTTTTATCTGTATGAGGTTTAGCCTACACATATGAGGGCCTGGAACTGGAATTACAGATGGTTGTAAGCTGTCTGCCGTGTGGGTGCGGTGAACAGAACCCAGCCTGGGTGCCGTGTGGGTGCGGTGAACGGAACCCAGCCTGGGTGCCGTGTGGGTGCTGTGAACGGAACCCAGCCAGGGTACTCTGCAAGAGCACCAAATGCTGTGGACTGCCGAGCTCTTCAGTGACCTTCTCAGCCTCACGTCCTTGATAGATGTGTGGGTGCACAGACACCAGTGTTCCTATGGAGGTCAGAGGGCAGCTTGTAGGAGAGTTCTGCTTGCACCCTGTGAGTATTGGCGATGGAATTCCAATGGTCAGGCTTCATAGCTAGTGCCTATACCTGCTGAGCTGTCTCACCAGACCGGAAAATTCATTTCTAATAAATTATTGAGGCAAGGTCTCCTGTGTAGATGCCTGGCTGTCCCGACAGATCTGCCTGCCTCTGCCTCCCGAGTCCTGGGAGTGTAGGCACGTGCTGCCCTAGGCGGCTTCACTTTGTTATTTTTAATTATATGTGTCTGTGTGCCACGAGAGGTCAGAGGTGTCAGAGTCCTCCGGAGCCGCAGTTACGAGCATCTGTGAGTTGTCGTGTGGATGGTGGGAATCGAACCCAGGTCTTCTGAAAGAGCACTGAGCCATCTCTCCAGCCCTCCATCCATTCTCAGATCATTGCTATCTAGGGTAGAACGTGCGAAATTACATATAGGTGTTGGCTTCTGTGTTAGAATCCTAAATCCTCACGTGCTATAACTACACAATTCAGTATAGCATCCTTTGCTCATCTTAAGAGTTTGTTCATGTTCAGTTTAGTTATTTTTTAGGATAATGTAGGGGGCAGGTATTTAAGATAATGTGAAAGTTAAAAGTCAGAAGATAAATAAATCTGTAGTTTGTTTTGAATGTTGACAATATTTTTATTGATCAGTATGTTCTTGCTCTCCTTCCCCACCCCTCTCTGTCTCTTTCTCTCTCAGGTTTTGTTCCAACTCTGGGTGGCGCAGAGTTCAGAGTTCTTCAGGCGCTTAGCCCTGTTACTTTCTACAGCCAGTTCGCCTTCAGGGCCCTTGCTTACTGAGACGCTCTTGCCTCATCGCATTCTGTCTGATGTGACTCAGGGTCTACCTCATGCTCACGCTGCCTGCTTAGAAGAGCTGAAACGCAGCTATGAGTTCTTCCGGTACTTTGAAACTCAGCACCAGTCAGCACCCCAGCGCTTATCCAAAACTCAGCCCAAGTCCAGAGAACTGAGTAACGTCCACACAGCCGTGCGTAGCCTCCAGCTCCATCTGAAAGCATTACTGAACGAGTAAGTTTAGAAGCTGCGTGAGGAGACAGTAAAGGGATAAGTCATTTTCATTCCATCTGGCTGGTCCTTGTGTTCTCAATAGAAAGAAGAAACAGAATGGAGCATGAAGGATGGTTTGTGGGTACCAGGTACCAGGGAAATGATGATTTCTAAGCACTGTGGTTTAAGAGAATCATTTGTAGTTTTCCCTTTTCCTGGTTTCAGCAGAAAGCAGATGCTGCTTGTCTTTGAGAGATAAAGTGGAGAGGATTATCAAAAATGAGCATCTTTTTAACCTTCCTAAGGTAGGACTTTAAACTGGAACCTACAGTCTGAGAGAAGTATGTATGAGAGGCATCGCTGTATATAGCTAAAGGGTAATACTTTGCTACTTCCTAAATACATCACAACAGGTTTGGAAATATTTCTATAGCACAGAATACACTTTCTGTCCTCAGTAAAGGGCAGTGTCCACGTTTTTATATTTATTTATATTCTGCTTTGGTGTACTTTTATCAGTTGTAAATATTTTTCTCATCTATTTCTAAATGGAAATTTTCACATTTTGAAAATTGAGTACGGGACTGGAGAGATGGCTCAGAGGTTAAGAGCACTGGCTGCTCTTCAAGAGATTATGAGTTCAATTCCCAGCAACCACATGGTGGCTCACAACCATCTGTAATGAGATCTGGTGCCCTCTTCTGACCTGCAGACATACATGCAGGCAGAACACTGTATATATGATAAATAAATAAATCTCTTAAAAAAAAAATTGAATAAGTCAAGCCTAGTGGTGGATGCCTTTATTTCCAGCACTTGGGAGACAGAGGCAGGTAGATCTCTATGAGTTCAAGGCCAGCCTGGTCTACAGGGAGAGTTGCAGGACAGTCAGGGCTACACAGAGAAACCCTGTCAAAAGAAAAAAAGAAAGAAAAGAAAAAGAAAAAAGAAAGAAAGAATTGACTCAAGGTACATCTGAATGTAGTCGTTCCCACTGAATTTTTTTTTTCAATAAATGTGAATATTCATAGTGTAGGGCTGGAGCAAATGGGTGGGTAAGACGAGCAGGCAATCAGGAAGGTCCCTGGGATTCCTGACGGGATCAGTTGAGACGTGGAGGGGAAACGCAGAATCAGACGTGAGCTGAGAAAGTGGGCCAAAAGGCCCGAGTATTCCATCCACTCAGAAGCGTCCTGTAAGTGGGAAGAAGGAAGATAGGGTATACACAGAAAGAAGTGGAAGCTCCGAAACATGTTTGAGAAGATAAGTTATATCTCAGCTCAAGGCCTTGGGAGGCTGAGATGAGATTTACGAAAGATGGGATAGGAAAAGTGAAGAGGCTGAGATGGGAGTATCCAGTGACCTAGCTGTACTACCTAAGATGGCAGCATGGACAATGGCAGCCTTTCCACGTGTATTAGAAAGGATCTCTAGAGCACCAGAGCTGACAGAAGGAATACACACACACACACACACACACACACACACACACACACACACACACACACATACACACACATACACACACACATATATATGAATATATGTGTATATATTTTAGAGATCTATTATTATGCATGTCTGTTCACTTCTATGCAGGTGCCAACGGAGGCCAGAGGAGGGTGTTGGATACTCTGGGGCTGGAGTTACAAATGGTTATGCACTCCCCAAATGGATACAAGCTCCAGCATGCTAGAAGAGCACTAGTACTGTTGACCACTGAGCCATCTCTCCAGCCCCATGACTATAAGCTATAAGAGGGGTTTTCATCCATAACTCCAGTTCCAGGAGATCCAGCATCCTTCTCTTAATCGGCAGGCACCAGGCACACATGTGGTGCAAGATATCCATGCAGGCAAAATATTCATAAATGTAAGATGATTATATATATAATTTCAATATATGTTTATATATAATTTTTCTGGTTGCTAATTTCTTTTTTGTTTTTTGTTTGTTTGTTTGTTTTTGTTTTTTGAGACATGTAGTTTTGGTGCCTGTCCTGGATCTCGCTCTGTAGACCAGGCCAGCCTCGAACTCACAAAGATCTGCCTACCTCTGCCTCCCGAGTGCTGGGATTAAAGGTATGCACAACCCCTGCCCGGCTGCTAATTTCTTAAATGTAGGAGATGAGTTTAATTTATTCTTTTAGGTCAGGAACTGTCTAGTATGTATTTAAGAAGTACTTGTAGAATAAATTACATAATACTCCTTAGAAATTATCATTTGTTTCTGGGCAGGGAGGGTTGATTTAGGTTGCTAACAAGGGTACTCTATCACCAAGCTACATCTCCAGCCACACTAAATCATTTATAAGCATACAGTTCAGTAGTAGCAAAGACATACATTTGTCTACAGAACTTGTTTAATTTTTTTGAGACAGGGTTTCTCTGTGTAGCCTTGGCTGTCCTGGGACTCACTTTGTAGACCAGGCTGACCTTGATTCACAGAGATCCACCTGCCTCTGCCTCCTGAATGCTGGAATTAAAGGCATGTGCCACCACTGCCCAGCTTGAATTGCTTTAATTTTATAGGTTTAATTTCTTAAAATAATTCTCTTAAATGGTAGACAGAAGTTTCTGTCCCTCCAGCAGCTCCCAAATAAACACACTGAGGCCTATATTAATTACAAGTGCTTGGCCAATAGCTCAGGCTTATTACTAACTAGCTCTTAAATTTTAAGTTAACTCATGTTCCTTATTTACGCTCTGCCAAGTGGCAATACCTTTATTAATATTGGCACATTCATCTCCTGCTCCCTCTGTGCCTGGCTGGCAACTCCAGACTCCACCCTTCTTCCTCCCATCATTCTCAGTTTGGCTCTCCCACTTAACTTTATCCTGTTCAGCTATTGGCCAGGCAGCTTCTTTATTAACCAATGAGAGTAATACATATTCACAGTATACAGAAGGATTACTCCACCGCAATAAAATTTAAATCTCATATTTTAAAAACCTATTTCTGTTTTTCTATGTTGCACAGAGTAATAATTCTTGAAGATGAACTTGAAAAGCTTGTTTGTACTAAGGAAACACAAGAGCTGCTATCAGAGGCTTATCCAATACTAGAACAGAAACTTAAACTGCTTGAGCCCCACGTTCAGGCCAGCAACAGTTGCTGGGAAGAAGCCATTTCTCAAGTGGATAAATTGCTGCGGAGGAATACAGAGAAAAAAGGTACCTGTGGATTATTTTAAGCCTATGCTTGTCCAATATGCTCACTCCATTCTGCAGGAGTTCTCGTCTGTGGCCTGCCTGTTGACATGATTAAACTGGTTTCATAAAAGTTCTTAGTTGGATATATATAAAAACTGACAATGAATTTGAAGTCTTGACTCCTATTTTAATATAAAATACGTAATGATGTGAATGTTCAGGGCATCCTGTCTCCTTTTAAAAAACTGAAATGAAGGGAGAAATGTTGATAGTATTTTCTACTGTCAGAATTTCCAGAAACTCTTACAGGTCGAGTAATAAAAGAACTGGTTTAAGCCAGGTGTGTTGGCACACAACTTTAATCTCAGCACTTGGGAGGCAGAGGCAGGAGGATCTCTATGAGTACAAGGCCAGCCTGGTCTACACAGAGAGACCTTGTCTTAAACAAAAAGAAAGGCTTTAGCTGGATGTGGTTTCAAGCAAGGTCTCTTGTAGCCCAGGCTGTCCTTGCATTCACTATGTAGCTGAAGATGACTTTGAACTTCTGATCCTTCTGCTTCCACATCTGGTTTCATAGGAGTATGCTACTTCTTTTTAGTATAGACAATGAATAAAAATATAATTATACATATAATTATATATAAAATCATGTGATTAAATACCAAATTGAAATACAGTTAATTAAAGGTAAACTCAGCTTAGTGAGCACATGAAAGTATTTACTTGTGAAACTCATTTCCAATTCTGAGTTAAAATAATAGAAAATGGGAAAATAAAAATAATATAAGGTTGATCTTTGTTTCCTTTTATTATTTTTATTTGTTTTTTGAGACAGTGTTTCTCTGTAGTCATGCTGTCCTGGAACTCACTCTGTAGACCAGGCTAGCTCAAACTTAGAGATCCATCTGTCTCTGCCTCCCATGTGCTAAGATAAAAGATGTGTACCACCATGCCCAGTGGTCTTTGTTTTTTTAAGAGAAAGAATAATGATCTGTTTTAAAAACCTCCCAACACTATGAAGAAAATATGTGTCATCTAGCATGTGACAGATACTATGGCCATTTCCTCCAAGAGTTGAACTTAAAGCCAAGTGCTAAATATACTGCTAATACTGTTAACTTTGGTGTCTTTAATTTTCACAAATAAGACATTTTAACCAGAACAATTTGGGGGCCAGGCATGGTGGTACACATCAAAAATCTAATACTCATGAACCTAAGGTAGGAAGATCATTAGTTTAAGACTAACCTGGGCTCCTGGGAAGACCCTGCCTCAAAACCAGAAAATCGGGGAAAATAGGAAGTTGGACTGGTAAACTAACAAGGTGTCAGTGCCAAGGATGCCTTGGCATTAGGTGTCCGCTCATTTCTGATGACATTTCTCATCGTTGCTCTGCCCCTCCCCCCGTCAAAGGCAAACCCGAAGTGGCGTGTGAAAACCCACACTGTGCCGCAGCACCCTTGATGCGGCCCACTCTGCACATTGAGGACAGAGACCCCATCCCCGAGGAGCAGGTAAGGATGAGGAGCTGGCCTCCCCTAAAGACGAGCTCCACGTACAGTTTGCCTACTTGTATTTTAGGTGACATGGGTAACTGCCAGGTTAACTGTTGAATTTCTGCTTCTAATGGGGTTAAGATTACAGTGTAATGTGAATTGATATCAAAATATTAGCTCTTAGTGCCTTGAATTTGATTCATCGACTCGGAAGAGAATAGCCATTGACGGTGTTCAACTTTCTCATCTAGAACTCCTTTTAGTATCCACCATTAAGCTTTTTGAGTACTTTAATTTAGCAGTAGCTATGTTTGTTACCTTCCTTCCTCTCCACTGTCCCAGGAGGAAGTCCTCCACCATGCGTCACTGCAAGTCGTGAATACTGTTAGAGCCTGTCTGCTTGAAGGTCTTTGTCTCTGGTCCCTTTCCAGGAACTAGAAGCTTATGTGGATGACATAGACATCGAAAGTGAGTTCCGAAAGGATGATTTGTATCACTTGTCTCCAGAAGACAAAGAGAGGCAGAAACGTGAGCAGGAAGAATCCAGGAGGGTGCTGCAGGAGTTAAAATCTGTGCTGGGATTTAAAGCTTCAGAGGCAGAAAGGCAGAAATGGAAGCAACTTCTGTTTAGTGACCACGGTAAGCACCGACTTGAGAGTCCAGGTTATTCCAGTGACAGGAGCCTTTTCTTTTTGAACCATGAATGCTGTTTTAACTGTATAACTCTGGATCCACCAGGTAGTATAGTACTCTCATATAGAAACAAAATCAAGTTGATCAATAAAAGAATGCCATAGAATCACACTGAGACTATGAAGTCACGCTTTTTTATCAGCCATGTAGTTCTTGGATAGATTTCTTTCAGAGTGGTCATTAGGTTGAATATATTGAGATGGCCATGGTGGCATTGTAATCGCAGCAAGGAGGACCATGAGTTTGAGGCCAGCTGGGGCTACAAGCTTGTGCTACCTAGGTCACATAGCAAGACCTTTTGGGGGGACAGACAAAAGAAAGTAGTAAGTTTGAGATTCCAAGCTCTGTTCTCTGTTTAAAGTACTTCAGTAAAACTCACCATTAATAACTGTTTGATGCTGAAAAAATGCATCAGATTGAGGCCACTTGGCCACTTCATTTCAGTTACATAAGTAGATGGAAGCAGAGGACGTGTTCTTTGTGTGCTGACTCCATAGTCAAGTCTTGATGCTGTTGGCTGGCCTTCGACTCCTTCATGGTATCCTCGCCTTTTTCTTCAGTCATGCTTCATGGAAGCAAAAGGAATGAAGAGAAACTTGATATTGGCAATGTCAACTTAGTTCATTCTCGGTTGCATGTAGACTTATAAGATAGAGCGGGCCTTCCATCCACTTTAGAGTATCTTCATGGACCTCAACTCCAGTTGCCTGCCTTCCCCTTCTCACTACAAGTATAGAGGTCATCTAGTCTTGAGAGCTCCTTGGGGTTCTCCTGTCTTCTCCTATGAACCCTCACCTTTCTCTCTAACTCAATAGATACGTGTTGGTTTCATCTTTCTTTGCTGTTTCATTGGCTCCCTCTAGAACCCAGATTTCCCACTAGATTATGCTTGTCCATTAGACTAGCCCCTTAGCTGACCTCCATTTCGGTACCTTTTCCCGTAAGCTATCTTGTAACATATTCCAGACTTTGTTCAAACTCAAACACCTCATTGATTCTGTTTTAAAACTACAATGGTCTACCTTTCTTATTATATTAGCCTTTCCAGCATAAGACTCTATCATGTCCACTTGTATTCCCGGTATTTCTAACAAAGGTATCTTCCTCAACTTACATTCACCTAATTAGATTAGTCCCACAGACTTGTTGTTTATATTCATGAAGAAAATGTATGCTGGTCTCTGACCAAGAACCTGGTCTTCTCTGTCAAGCTGTCCTCTCTACCAGTGTTCCTTCTGTGACTCCTCAACTGCCCCAGCTCTCCTGAGAGACATGTAGTTGGGATGTAGAGGAAGGCTTGAGCCACAGAGCAGAGATATGGTGGCCTTCCTAGAAGCAGCATCAGAGTTCTCTCGTCAGCTGGTTCATGAATTAGAAATCGGTGGTCTTATTTTTTTAGACATGAACAGTTTGTTTTCCTGGGTTTTAGGCTCTAAATTTGTCCTTTTTTCTATCTTTTACTCTCTAGCAGTATTCACTCAGCAAATTCTGACTCACCAAGTAGTCATCTCGAGTACCTTTCAGACACCTGACACTGTTTACTGCTGTGTGTAGCACATAGATCAAGAGACAAAAGGAATCTACTCCCCTAGAGACTTATATTCTAGCAGTCATCAGCTAACGCCTCCCTAGCACACTCTCTGCCTCCCCCGTTCAGGTAGCAGTGATCCTGACTGGTAACGTGGTGTACTTGGGAAGACCCAGCAGATTTATGAACAAGAGTGTGCAGAAATGCTGAGAATAGCATTATCTCTAAGCTCGTATCTTTCATTATTGTGCAGTGTTTTTCTTAGTATTATTAAGCTGCAAGATTACCTATTGATTGACACTGTGGACAAATGAGAGAAGTGTGTCTCATTTTCAGGAACATGCTTTTGATCCCAACTGGCCTTTGGAAAGGCAGTAATGCTGTAGAGTTTGTGAAAATAAGTAAAGGTCTGCTGATGCCAGAACGATGCTTTCCCTTGACAATGTCCAGTACGTCTTCCAGAGTTGTTTTCATCTCTGCCTACAGGGGTAAAGTCCGAGTGGAATTAGAGAGGGCAAGTCTACACTGGAACCTGCGGTGGCCATGTGTCTGTTGCTGCTGCTGCTTCCCTAGTGGAGTTACTGCAGCCTAGGGATGTTTCTTGGCAACGGACACGTTTTACACAAACGCTTTTTAAATATCCGCCAGACCTTCAGGATGCGCTTTTTTCCTTCCGCCATGCTTCCTAATAGATTGTATTGTACTAACCCTCGTGCTGGGAGGAGAGACTGCCTAGCAAGCAACCCACTGCCTACTAACACCAAGAGGGGCTAACTAAAACGTCATTGTTCTTACAAGGACGACTGTTACCCTATGGATCTAGATGATGTTTATGGATTATACTTTGTTTGGTAGTTGATCTTGAATCAGATTTTATTTCGTGTGTGTTCGCTGTAGCACAACAAAATGTAGAATACTTTATTTCCATGCAGGTTCTTGTAAGGTGGCTGACAAGTAAGTGGAATTGTATGTTACATTTCCCCACGCTGTTTTACCTTGTAAATATATATGTGATGAAGATGCTGTTATCTGGGTCACATCGGGCTTTTTACCTTGTGGTGAAAGCACACTGTGTATTCCTTTAATGACAGTAGTCCCCAGGTTTAGTGTACATCAGAACCAAGTGGGCGGCCTGTAAACATGGCCGCCCCGGCCCCAGTGTCCAGACTCCAGGAGCTGTTCCTACCAGCTCCCTAGGGATGGGTGGTCTTGCTGCCTCAAGGACCTGCTTTGAGAACCACTGCCTCTGAACGTGAGACTCCTCAGCAGGTCCCTGTCTCAGTTTATTTCCTAGGTATTTTATGTCATAGCATCCCCCATTTTACAGAGTCCCATTTATTTTCCTAGAAAGTTTTATTGAGCTTTTATTTATTTGTTATTCCTTTTTAAAAAGCTACCGGGAGTTTGAAGTCATTGGGTCCTTAGTTATTTTTGTTTTTTTCTTTTCTTTTCCTCTTTTCGTTCTTTGAAGCTGTGTTGAAATCCTTGTCTCCTGTAGACCCAATGGGATCTGTAAGTAATTCAGAAACACCCATGAACTCAGATACAGGAGCAGTCGGTAGGCATGGTCCTGAAGAGGAAACTAGTGAGCCCTCCACAAGTGACCCTGAAAGGGGTAGGACTGAGTTTGTGTGTGAGAGCCCTCCTCCAGAGGGTGGCAATAAAGACCCTTCTGAAACCGAAGCCTTCCTCCAAGGAGCCGAAGAAAGAATGCTCTACCAGTGTGAGAGTGAGGCTGAGTCCCCTCAAGCTGCCACCGCTGCCACCGCCGGGGCCGCCACCCCTCCAACTCCCAGAGACTCACTCCAGCTCTCCATCAAGCAGAGGCTGGCCCGGCTGCAGCTGGCCCCAGAATTCACCTTCAGTGCTGGCCTGGCCGCAGAAGTGGCTGCCAGGTCCCTCTCGTTCACCTCCATGCGGGAACAGACTTTTGGCGATGAGGAGGAGGAGGAACCAGTAGCTGAAGGAAGTGAGAATGAGGTGGAGGAGAAGTAAAAGTCACGATGAAGGATTTTTGGTTGGTCCTTTCATAAAGATGTTTCAGCTTCAAGACTGGAAAGGAAATGAGTGTGTGTTTACTCTATAGAAAGCTAAGGCGGGTTTACAGGGCGAGGACTCATTGGAAAACCTGACCTGAAATCAGTAGAGACCTGGCTAGACAGGTCTTTTAGGAGTAGGAGAGGGAGGTAAGGGCATTTTGGAAGAAACTGCTGTTTCATTTATGGCACAGCTGATAATCTTGGCAATTCTTTAAGTACTTTTAATAAGAAATGAATTTATCATTTTTTGTTTGCCAAAACTTGCTGCCATAAGGTAACTGGGATGGTCTCCTGCAGAGCATAAACATTTAGAATGAGCTCTTTCTATTGTCTTTGCAGTGTGTAACTGCAGCGATCATGTTAATATGTTGTTCGTATTTTATTTTGTTTATACCACTCCTAAAACAAAGATACAGGTTCTGAATAAAAATATTTAATTACTACAATTGATGTGTGCTGGGGTTTGGAACGCCAAAATAGTTTCAAAGGTATTTGGGCTGTGGCACATTTCATGTCTTCTTATTTTCATATGTGTGTTCGTCTTAAGGTGTCATGCAGTCTTCGAAAGGAAAACACTGTGCCATTTTAAGAAACACCCTTCTAGGGTCTATTTGTTGTTTGTTTGTTTGTCCGCTCCTGTTGCAGCTCAAAGAGATGATGTCAGGATGGCATGACTGCATCCAAGGCCCCATCTCCAACCCCACAGAAAGTTCTGTGGGTTTACGTGGAGACAACTGTGCCTCTGCTTAAGTCGTCCCAGTGCTGTCTTCCGGTCTGGCCTGTCTTACTAAGACGCGGGGACACGTCAGCTCTCCTGGAAAGTATCCTCGTCCTTTGCATTCCACTGTGACTCCGTCTTGCAGAGATGCTTTCCACAGACCAGTCTCGTCTGCTTTGTCCTTTGATTGTGTTTTCAGTGGTGTTTTCTGGAATGTTCTCTTTCTGAAACCTGTTGTTACTGTGCACTTACGCAGTTCATAGACATTATTTGGGAGGAATATAAGAAAAAAAACTCAATTTATGCTGCTGTTCTAGAAGGAAAGGATGTGAATTCCAGTAACTTACTCTTTTTTTTTTTTTTAAAGATTTATTTATTATGTACACAGAAGAGGGCTCCAGATCTCATTACAGATGGTTGTGAGTCACCATGTGGATCCTGGGAATTGAACTCAGGACCTCTGGAAGAGCAGTCAGTGCTCTTAACCTCTGAGCCATCTCTCCAGCCCCATAACTTACTCTTTTTAGTAAGGAAATTTACTTATACTCAAGTTTTGTTGTTGTTGTTAGTTTACTGAATATTTTTTATCCTGAGGAAAACCTTCGACTTTATGTGACTAGACTTTGGACTGTTAGTGATTTTGCATTTTTCTGATACTTTATAGTGTTAACATGTCAGGAGCAGGATCTTAAGCTGGACATGGAAATAGCTACATTTCAAGAAAAAGAGGACCTCCTGTGTTGTAACTGACTTCTGGATTCCTGAATGGCACAGTTTTACTTTCTAACCTAAGTTGCTGTTTCCAACTCCATTTTTCCCAGATATACAAGTTATTAGGGAAATTTTATTAAAAGTTCTTTTAATTTATAACATAGGAAAAATTGGAGTTCAATCATTTTAATTCTTTTAGTCTATTTTGATTCAATCACACCAATTTAACCAAAATCTGTTCATACTATTTTATCAGCTTTATGCTCTCTGATTCTGAAGTAGGAAGTTTAAGTTCAGAATTCCCAGCCCTCAAGTCTAACCTGCTCTGTTCACAAGCTCCTGTTTAGTTCCATGAAAACTGCTTCTGAAGTCATGATTAAGGGCATTGTGACTTCAAATGATGGTCTTTTTAGGTAATAGTTTTCGTATTTCTTCCATCTTTTAAAACCTTTCCAACATAAAGCTCTGTTTTCTTTGTGAAATTTTCTTGAATAACTTTCTCTTAAAATATTCTAAGTCGATGTTCCTTGGTTGTTTTAGTGGGTACCTGAATCATAATGAAGTAGAAATCTTATTTTTTTTAATGCAGACTTAAGCCATGCTCTCTGTAATTCTTGGATGTTTTGGTACAAGACCGAGGTACTGTTAATGCCCAATAAAGTCTAAGATCCCCTGCTTAGCATCTGTACTTCTTGCCACGAGTACATTTTGTGTGTGGACAGGCGGACGCAATATAAGCAGACGCCCTTCCATGAGCTTTCCTAAGCTACCTCACTTTTTCTTGACTGGGTTTAATACCTGTCATTCAATAAACGGAAGAACCTTCTGGGAAAAACATTTTTGGCAGAAAACTTGTCATCCTATTTTCCAAATTTTACAGAATGATTAAACTTGTTGGGACTAGTATTCTGACAGCCTCTAGTATAGACATTGCCAAAGTTTGTTTTACCAGAGCTAATCTAGAACTCGGAGGGGAAATGCATGCTGTTGGGGTGAAGACAGAAGTTTTACCCTTTGTGTGTCTACAGATGGGAACGTCGGGACGAGAAGTAGGGTCACTGCCATGCCTCACAGCCTTTTTCTCTGCTTCAGTAAGGCCTTCCCTGGTGTCTGGCAGATCTGGGGCCAGACTGACCTTTCCTTTGCAAAACTCTGCTTGTTTTATTAATCTTT
This sequence comes from Peromyscus maniculatus bairdii, assembly GCF_049852395.1. Lineage (NCBI taxonomy): Eukaryota > Metazoa > Chordata > Mammalia > Rodentia > Cricetidae > Peromyscus > Peromyscus maniculatus. The sequence continues at coordinate 19,228,509 of NC_134869.1, read as the reverse complement.
TGCAAGCCATGTATGTTATCTAACTTTATACATAAAGTCTTTGTTAAAACCAATTGTAGTCACAGCATCTGAATCTGTTTCCTTAGAAGCTGATGATAAGCAAGTCAGGAAAAAGACACACATTTAAGACAAATTGATATAGATTTCAGAGCATGCTCATGACTCATGCCAGCACTCCAGATGCACAGTCAGGAAGATCACTGCATACACAGTGAGAACCTGTATCAAGGGAGAAAAAAGAAAGAGAAAGAGAGCAGGTGCCAGGCTTTACTGCAGAAAGCAGCTGGAGTCTTAATCCCAGGCCTTTCATTCATAGGATGTGAGTTTGAATCCCAGGCCTTTCATTCATAAGATGTGAGTTTGAATCCCAGGCCTTTCATTCATAGGATGTGAGTTTGAATCCCAGACCTTTCATTCATAGGATGTGAGTTTGAATCCCAGGCCTTTCATTCATAGGATGTGGGTTTAAATCCCAGGCCTTTCCTTCATAGGATGTGAGTTTGAATCCCAGGCCTTTCATTCATAGGATGTGGGTTTAAATCCCAGGCCTTTCCTTCATAGGATGTGAGTTTGAATCCCAGGCCTTTCATTCATAGAATGTGAGTTTGAATCCCAGGCCTTTCATTCATATGATGTGAATAATGCTAGCCTCATTATATTGGGAGAGTTTTCTCAGGAAAACTCAAATTATCTGAATATTTCTGATTTCTTAGAAATTTAAAAAGAAATGATGCTTGTGAGGCTGGTTATAAATGTATAGCTCAGTTTATTAAAATAGATAATAATACCCTTATTCATATAAGAGACACAGTGCTTGAATGTTAAGCATAGGAAAAATCAACTTCTGATACATTTAAAAACGGAGTGTTGATTAGAAGTGACCCTGGGTTTCATTTTCACTGTGCTGTTTTCTCCCCATGTCAAACATGACTCATGTTTCATGTTGCTAAATGAATAGGAATAATACGGGGGAGGGGGGGTCACTGATTGGTTTATTGCAGTATATTGTGTTTATACCCAAATAGAACAGAGATGTAAGAACCAAATCCTGGAGCCCAAGTGTCACACAGCTAAGCCTGGTTGAACTAAAGTGAGGACGGCGCTTGGACAACAACCAGGCCGAGCATAAGGATTGAGTCTCTTCTGTTTATGGGGACATGTCTGGGCACTTTATGCTTAGATTATAAAAACAAAGGAGGTAAGAGACAGCGGAATGTCTGGGGCAGTGACCATTCGGTGTCCTCCTCAGCAGGTGACTAGCTTGAGTCCCTTCATCTTTCAGGAAGTGGAAGCAGATTCACTTAATCCCTGAGTTTAACTGTCTACTAATGGACTTACTTTGTACTTCTCTCCCTGAATGCTAGCATGTACAGGAAATGTCTTTTCTTTGATAAAACAGTTCCCCCGGTGGAGAATAAACAAACCCACTTCAGGGACAACCGGACATAGAAAGTCAAGCCCCCCCTTTGCTGCCTGATTGCCTATTGCTTGCTTTTTGAGCTGTGTCTGTTCTTTTCACAGTTGCCCTCTCTTCCCTTCTAATCAGCTGTCGCTCTTGCTGCTGTGTTGTGTTGCCTGCCTTCCGCAGTAGGCCCCTAACTTGCTGCTCACAATCTGCTGTGGACTGAGAAACCAGATTGCCCCGCTTGCTAGGACTGTGTCTAAAGTAAGAGTGAGTAGACTGGAAAGGCGGAGGAGGGCTGTTCTGTCGGTCACCTGCATGGACTGTGGCATGCCTGTTCGGCCGCTTCGCATCCTTGTGTGTGCATTTCATGTCTTCCTAAAAACTTGCTAAAAAGTACTCGGTTGAAAATACAAGTGCCCTATATTTGAAATATTAATGTGGTGTTTGTGTGCTGATGTTTCTAGGACCCCTCACTAATGAATTCAACTGTCAAAGAAAAGTTGACTGCCATCCTTGTATGTCGCTGTGTGTGTTTCAGAAAAATGTTGGTCTTTGTTTTTGTGGATTAGTCTGCATTCAGTACACAGGTTTAAAGTTGATGTCATGATTGTGAATCCTGCACAGTAGTTACGAAACATGACTCATTTAGTAAGAACTGGCTCACTTGGCAGGGAATGAATCATTCAGTCAACCCAGTTCTCCTCTAACAACCTATGAAATCTACCTTAATCTTTTCTCTATTAAAATGAGCATCACCAGGCTGGGGAGAGGGCTCCTCGGGGGGGAAAGTGCTTGCTGCAGAAGCACGAGGTTGAGAACCTTCTTCAGATTCCCAGCACCCACATAAAACAGTGGAGTATAATGGGGTACATTGGTAACCCCAGCCCTGGGGGTTGGAGTCAGGAAAAGCCCTGGAACTCTGGCCTGCCACTCTGGCCTAATCAGTAGGAGTAGCCTAAGGAAATACTGAATATCGACCTCTGGCTTAAAACACACACACACACATACACACACACACACACTTGTATACATGTACACACAAACATGTATACACAAATACACAAAATTATTTTTATTATTATCATTATCATTATTGGTTTTTTTTTTTAAGATTTATTTACTTATTGTGTATACAGTGTTCTGTTTGCATGTGTCCCTGCAGGCCAGAAGAGGGCGCCAGATCTCATTACAGATGGTTGGGAGCCACCATGTGGTTGCTGGGAATTGAACTCAGGACCTCTGGAAGAACAGCCAGTATTCTTAACCTCTGAGCCATCTCTCCAGCCCCATTATTGGTTTTTGAGACAGGGTCTCTCTATGTAGCCTTGGCTGTCCCGGAACTTACTACATGGACAAGGCTGGCCTTGAGAGCTGCCAGTCTCTGCCTACCAAGTGCTAGGATTAAAGACATGCACTACCACACCCAGCTCAGAACGAGCATTATTAACATTGGCCCTGGTCCACTAAAGGCTGAGAACTGGCCCTCTTTTGAGCTCCGTTCGGCCGGGCTTTAGTTATTTGATAGTTATTCCCATTCCTACATTTATATGTCTGCTTAAGCGAGCTGGAATTTGCCGCCCTTCTCCACATCCACATGTGTCTTCCAATCTGCAGATGGATGCAGACTGAGAAGACCTCCCGCCTGAGCTCACTGACTTTCTGTAGCATTTCCTAGGACCTATTAGATTGCAGTCTTTGCTCATGTAGAATTACTGGGTTAAATGCCTGCTCTCAAATAAGAATTGTTACTATACAGAAATAACCTTTTTTTTTTTTTTCAACATTTTGCCTTCTCTAAAGTTGGTTCTGTATTGTAATTCTTCTGCAGTAATTAAAACCAGGCCATCGGAGTTAGCTTTGTCACTTATATTTTCTGTTTGAATTGGATACCACATGCTGTTAATAAATTTCTTTGGCTTTTTTTTTTTTTTTAAGAGAAATGCATCTTCATTTCCAAAACGAAGTACATTAAGCCTGGAAAGCAAGAAAACATTAATTATTGAAGATATCTGAAAAGTAATGGGCTTGTAGACTCTAGGCCACAAAGACTTTATTCCTTCATCCGCTAGGTTTTTAACCAGCCCCGTCACTTTCTTTCATTCAGCTGAGGAAGAATATATAAAAGCTTCTTTTATATATGATTTATCAGTATTGGAGCTAAGGTCAATAACCGAGTGACAGAATTTCCACCGTCATTCAGTAGCAGACATGCCTAAATTAGCCTTTAATATATAAAATAAGCAAGATGAGTTTCCTCTCTCAAGTGAAAAAAAAAATAACATTTTCAAGTAAAATTAGACTCCATCTAGAAGCAGCTCTCCTAGTATCCACTTCATTGCACCATTTATGTGCTGTGGGACTCAGGTTTTCATCATGTGCAGTGTGAGTGGTATGTCAGGCTATTTTATAATCAGGCTTCATGCATCGGGCCTCCGGTTATCCATCTTTAAGGAAGGGAATTACGATACAGTAATTGTAAAAAGAATGGTCCAAACCAGTTTCTTGTGTCGACACCACTGTAGAAGAGAGTGCTGCCCGACTTCTCTTTGACTAAACTGTTAGAGGAGCATGGTTCTACCCAGTGCAGTTGCTGTGAACCAAAGAGAAGGAATTCATGTCAGGGCTCACATAGGCAAAAGGTAGCAGAATCAAGAATCGACTTTATACTTAGGTTTAAGTGTGTGATAAAATCCAGGTGTGGTGGCGTATGCCTTTAATCCCAGCACTCCAGAGACAGAGGCAGGTGGATCTCTGATTTCGAGACCAGCCTGGTTTACGTAGTGAGTTCCAGGCCAGCCAAGATTATATAGTAATAATTGTGTGATAGATTAGAATACACACGGTATCTTTAAAATGCAGTACATTGGTATCCACCCGAGTCTGTCAGCAGGGACATTAGTTTTATCCCTGTGTACTGAAAGGCACTTAGCCCATGTGTGGCTGAAGTAGAAATGGTGTTTAGGGTGTGTATACTTCTGGGGTGTGCAAGCTTCAAAACGGGACTGTCTGTAGATGTGGTACTAGACAGATGTATTTATTCTTACTTATTTCCTAAGAGTTTCTTAAAGTAGATAATGTTACTGTTTTAGGCTTTAAGACTTGTCAGTTTTATAACATTTCCTAAAGATTGACTACATACAAATGAGTTTATTGTTGAATATTTCTTCTGAAACAGAAGTATGGCATCTGTAAGTTCACTCCTTCATAAGGACCTAAACAATGTCTCAGCCCTCTTCTCCTTCCAAGTTAGATGACGAAATTGACTGTGTCTCTAAGTCCACGTATGTTCTGCCCTTCTCCCTCCCAGTCTGTACCTTCTGTTTAATACTTCGACTTAAACAGTGCTTACTAAGCACAGTACTAGCATGTGACCATGTATGGAAGGCTCCAAGAACGTCACTCCTGTCCCTGAGAGGTTGGTGTGTGGCCCCGAGACAGCCCTGGAGGCCCACATGGGTGAGAGGCCCAGAAGCCCATTCAAGCCGAAAGCACCCCCAAGGAGTTTGGTTCTGTTTGGGTTTGTTCTAGGTATGGTCCCAGGGATCCCAGATCAAACCAGGCCCCTGGGCCTATCCTAGAACCAACCTAAGCCCGCGCATCATTCCTGGACCATCCAGAGTGTGAAGACTGAAGATAACTGAGGCTGACCACACACCCTGTGCTCACCAAGATTCACTTTTTATATATGTATCCATTGTTTAGCAAGCAGTGGCTGGTGTATCTATCTGAAATCAAAGTGACAACATCTGATAACAACATAAGGTCCCCCCATTAATCAATACTACAGTAGCTTCCCATAATAGAAAGTCTATGTGCTTGTTATTGATTGCCAGTGAGGAGAACTGTTCTTGTGATTTTTGTCATCAGATAAAATAGATTAAAATGTCTATTTTAAGATGCAGCAACTTAGCCACATAACAGCCTTCTTCCCAAATGAATGAATTTTGTTTTCTTAACTATCAGTGACGCTGTATCAGTCACCTTCAACTGTGTGGTTGAGTCACTTTCTGAAAGGTACCTGTCTTCATCTTTTGGCATCTGATGCCAAGTGATTTTAAATTCTTGTTTCAGAGACTAGTATATTTTCCCTGTCACTGAGTTTGCTGCACATCAGAGCTCACTTGAAAAGTTTTCTGTGGTTCCTGAGAGCAAGGTAGGCCGGTACAGTAGAAGTGGGTGAAGCCCTCAGATTTACATCAGAATATTTTAAGAACTTCATTTTTCTTCCTTGCTGCTCTGGATTTTTAAACCATTCTGATCTAGTAAATGTATTATATGGACTCATATCGTAGCAGGTCTTGCTACAGTCAACTGCCTATTTGTTTGTTTTGATTTGGAAGACAGGAATTCTGAAAGGGCATGAAGGAAAACCCAAACTCGAAGATCGTGGTAAGCATTCAAAATGTATGCTTTTGATATTTAGTGTAGACTAGTAAGCTCTCCATCTACAAGGAACTTGAAAGTGTGCTGTTCTACCGATCTGTACCACGTCAGCAAGTTTAGGTCGCCGGGTCACTGTTTAAAATGGGCTGGTACCTGTTGAGGCTCATCTGAATAACTCAACTGCGGCATTGGTACTGCACCCTATCCATACCGCGGATTGTTTTTTATTCCAAAGATTCAATTTTGTGCTTCTCTCTCAGTGTTCTCTTCCTTGTAGAGTTTTCCTTATGGATGACTTAGCTAGCTGTATTTCGTGGCATTGCCTAAAATATATATGAACGTTGTTATGTTGATGTACAGTATGTTTTGTCAGGATTTGCTCTAGTTTACACCATTGATTATGGACACTGAAATGGGAAAGTATGGACTGTTTAATGAGCGTGTGTGTGTGTGTGTGTGTGTGTGTGTGTGTGTGTGTGTGTGTGTGTGTGTGAAGTCAGGGTCTTATATCCTAGGCTAACTTTGAACTTTCTATATAGCTAAGGTCAGCCTTAAACTGCTAATTTGCCTGCTTTTACCGCCCGGGTTCTGGTATTGTAAGTATGTACCACCAAACCTGGCTCTGTTTTCTTGTTGTTGTTTGTTTTGTTTTGTTCTTCCAGACATTTTGTAACACTGACTGGCCTAGAACTTGGTGTGTACACCAGGCTGATCTTGAACTTCTTGCAATCCTCCTGCCTCCACCTCTGGAGTGCTGAGATTACAGGTGTGTGCCACCATTCTTGGCAAGGTTTGGCTCTTCAGTAAGTTGTTGGATGCGTCTCCTCAGTCGTAGAGCACTGGCTGGCCATCTGCAAGGCTCGTCCTGTCTCAGACACCCTCCAACCCCCCAAACAGCCTTTGGAAACATTCTTTCAGATACTTTTTAGTTTCATTTTATGGTTGTTTATGCTTTATATATTAGAACTTGGAACTCTACATTCCCTACCCTAACTGAAGAGTTAAGGTTATAAAATCTTGGTGTGTGTGTGGGGGGGGGGAGCTTTTTTTATTAGGATTAAACACCAAAAATTTTACCATTGCCATTTTTATGTTCAATTCAGGAAATGTTATGCCTCTAATGAAGCATTTCTAGAATTTTTCATTGTACAAATCATAGACTCCTCTATCACTTAGATAAGAGTTCCCCTTCCTCCCCTCCTTCTCATAGCCCTTTGGCAGGCACCTTTCTGTTTCCTGTTATGACCTCAGTTCATCCCATTTAGCGTGTGACTGAATTTCCTTGTTTAGGGCTGAATAATCTACACCTCTACTACACGTTGCTGGTCATTCATCTACTGGTGGCCATTGACTGCTTCCCCTTCTTGGTTATTAAAATAATGATGCTGTGGATACATTCAGATGCCTCCTGTTCAACTTGGTACGTTCTTAGTCACTTTCTGTTTTACCACATCAAATGGCTGTCAACTGTTTTTAAAAGCTTTTAGAATTGTAGGCTTGCAAATGCTGTATAACTGTTCTCAGCTTAAAACAGAGCTAATAAAATCTGAACTGTCTTGTATATTTTTGTGTGTCTCTTTTTGACCCTGCTGTTTGCATCCTGGACAAACGACTAGAAGGAAGAAGTCCTTTCTCTCTTCCTCCTGTCACTGCTTCTCTTTTTTTATAGTATTTCCCAGCAATTGATGCAAGAATAAAAAAGATCGTATTGCCGGGGCAATCCTTTGAGTCATTAACCTAACTTTTGCTTGTTAAATATCTGGTGATAATTTACCAGAGAGAAAACGGTTGCTTAATTTTAGATTATCCAGGTTTTTGTTGTTGTTACAGTTTTTTGTTTGCTCCGGGTATTTTTGTTTGTTTCATTGGTTGGTTGTTTTTGTTTGTTTGTTTTGTTTTGGAGACACTGTTTGAATCTGTAACCCAGTTCTGGCATCAGAGTCCCAGCCATCCTCAGCCTTCTTCTAACTGCTAGGATTACAGGTGTGGACCACCACTGTGCCTGGCTTGAGTTTAAATTTTCCGTTTCCATCATTCCCTCTGGATACAGCAGGTTCTGTCTGTTACCCTCCTGACAGAAAAGATGTGCCAGCATCAAGGAGGGAGTTAGTATCCAGTGATTCAGACCTTGTCTTGGGATATTCCCAGGAGCCTCAGAATAGTCCTGTAAATAAGATGCTGGATAAAGAGAAAGTAGTCTTTCTTGAAACTTTTAAAAATATAAACTACCTTTCTCCAGGAAATGTTTGATCAAGGAGAAAAAGTACCACAAAAAGCAGGTTTTGAAACATGCCCTTGTCTGAGATTTGCTGGTTAAAAGTGTGAATTGAAAGCGGGTGGTGGTGGCACACACCTTTAGTCCCAGCACTCGGAAAGCAGAGGCGGTTGGATCTCTAAGTTGGATGCCAGCCTGGTCTACAGAGACGTTCCAGGACAGCCAGGGCTACACAGAGAGACCCTGTCTTGAAAAACAAGAAAACAAACAAACTATATATATCTGGGGCTGGAGACATGGCTCAGTGGTTAAGAGCACTGACTGATCCAGAGGATCCAACTTTGGTTCCCAGCACCTACATGGCAGCTCACAATCTTCTATAACCCCATTCCAGGGGGATCTGGTGCCCTCTTCCATCTTCAGGAATGTGCATGGTACACAGACATATATACAGGTAAAACATCCATACACATAAAATAATAGAAGAGTTGCTTTAAGAAAGTATGAGATGACATGGGACGTGTGTAGTTACCGTATCCTGAAGTCGCTGGGGAGGAAATAGCCCTTGTGATAATCCTTTCTCGTCTTCACAATTTGCTTTTGAAGGTCATTAGCTGACGTGCTGTACCCATTGAAGATAAAGTTGGCAAAGAGTAACTTTCCTCGAATGTACATCTGGAAAAAGTTAATAAAACGTTTTCAGAATGTAATCTTAAGAATGGTCCTGTTGATTTGAAAGGAAACACTTCAACCTAAAAGCATTCATGTTTATACATGTAAAACAGCATGTATATTCCTAGAGTCTGAGCGTGAGGTATAAAGCTAGGAAGACAGGCCTATTAGCTGTGTCAGACATTCAAAGTGGTCAACCAAAATGCTAATTAAGTTCAAGATGCCAGCATGTGTTCCTAAGCATTATACTGTGTTCTGTTTTCTTCTACAGCTAACCACTAAGACAATACAGAGCCTTGGCGTTTGGAAGTCAGTAGATTCAATTACAAACAAAACAAGAACTCTGCAAATTGTGTGACCCATATTGAGTCACTCATCTTTAAGAAAAAGGCACATTGATTATGATTTGGGAATTAAACTAGACCTCTAAAAACATCTTCCATTCCAAACATTGTTTACCTGGTTTTTATGGAGATGTGTCTGTTTATGGGGTTTTTATGGGTGTTTTATGTGCACCATGTATGTACAGGAGGCTGCAAAGCTCCAAGAGGGTGTTAGATACCCTGGGACTGGAGTTATAAGCAGTTTTGAGCCTCCATGTAGGTACTGGGAACTGAATCTGCGTCCTCTTCAAGAGCCTTAAATGCTCCTCACCACTGAGCGTGTCTCCAGCCCTGTTTCTCTAACTAGTAATGAAGAGGTCCAGCTCTTCAGTATCAAGCCACGCTTGTCATTCCACACTAAGGTGTAAGAGACTCTTAAATCTTGAGACACAGCAAATGATTTGAGATTTTCTTTTTCAGCTATTAGAGATGGGGAGGAGGGGATTCCTTTTACGAGTGGTAAGAGAAGAAAATAATTAAAACTTTAAAAGTTTGTTATAGCACAGAGTTTAATAAAAATAAAGCATGCCTCATGTCTTCAAATCCTAAGAGACTGAAAGTCTTAGAAGTGTGTAAATTCCACAGCTCCACATTATTCCTTTCCCTTTAGATTATATGATCTTTTCATCATGAAGAGGTGTTTTAACACAAGGTTTCCTCTATGGAAATAGAATTTTCTGGCCCATCATTTCTGCAACAAAAGAACCTATTTGCTGGGTCCATCTACATGGCTAGTAAGGGATGAAATGACGTTCTGTGTGGTTCATGGGCCTGAAATACTTTGTCTTTAGCCTTATTCTTTAACACTCATACCTGCCTATTAACCATGAAGCATGTATATTGCTTGAACTTAGAAGGTGAAACTATACATATTACATTATTATTATTATTAATTATTATTATTTTGGTTTGATTTGTTTTTTCGAGACAGGGTTTCTCTGTGTAGCTTTGTGTCTTTCCTGGAACTCACACTGTAGCCCAGGCTGACCTTGAACTCACAGAGATCCACCTGCCTCTGCTTCCCGAGTGCTGGGATTAAAGGCGTGTGCCGCCACCGCCACCACCACCACCACCACCACCACCACCACCACCACCACCACTCGGCATTATAACCAATAGCAACGTTATAATGAAGGACACATATGTGAATATTTTATAAGATCTAAAACACCAAACACTGTTTCTCAATAGTGACAGGGATAATGTTTAGCCAGCACTACCCCCCCCCCTTTTGAACCTAAAATGCTATATAAAGAAGGGAAAGTGTAGCTCTGTGAGTTCAAGGCCAGCCTGGTCTACAGAGAGAGCTCAATGACAGCCATACACAGTGAGACCCTGTCTGGAAGGGGAAAAAAGGGGGTGGGGTGTAATTTCTAAAAAGTGATGAACTGGCAACGCTTCGTCCTGATTTGGTTTGGGCCTTGGGTCTTCCATTCTATTTGGAAGAAAGCTTCCCATGTGTTAAGCTGCTGCCTAGAGCCTAGTGATAAAGAAAGGCACAACAGCGCTGCAGGGTCTGGTTCCGGCAAAGACGACTGTCCCGGTACCATGAGTCTCCACATGGCCCCTGCCTAGCCTAGAACTTGACCGCAAGCCTCTGCCTCTGCCTCCCTAGTGCTGGGATTACAGGTGTGCACCGGCAGGCTTGGCCCCACACTCTTATCTTCATGGTGTGGTTAGGGAATTGCAGCTAGCTTCAAAACCCAGAATATGGGTTGAGGGTGTGGTTTAATACTAGAATATGCACTTGACATGTCTGAGGATGTGGGTTCAGTCCCCAGCACTAAAACAAGATACCTGAGATGATTCAGTAACATTTTAATAATCAAGAAGCCCTCATACTATTTTCACTGTGGGTCTCAGTTTTTGAAAGATTTACTACCCCGGAGATCTATACCATAAGCTATAATTTATATTTGTGCACTTTTATTCATTATGTATAGTTTTTCTGCCTGCGTGTGCACTTGCAGGCCAGAAGAGGGCATCAAATCTCATTATGTGTGGTTGTGAGCCACCACGATGTGGTTGCTGGGACTTGAACTCAGGACCTTTGGAAGAGCAGTCAGTGCTCTTAACCGCTGAGCCATCTCTCCAGCAATTTGTGCACTTTTAAATTAACAAAGTCATAATGACTGCTGCACACCAGACACTGTTCTTGATGCTGAAGATGAATCTACAAAGTTTCTCCTGCTGAGTACTACCTGGGAAATGCGCACACTTGCAAAGTCAGTTGTAATAAGTGCTATACAAAAATAAAGCCATATGGAAAATAGAGTCCTTTTTATACAGGGCAGTCAGATACACCAGGAATGAAGGAAAGCTCCACAGACACCAGAGAGAAAGGTATGCAAAAAGAAAAAGTGTTCCTTGAGGCAAGAATGAGGCCGGGGCTGAAGCCCGTCTAAATGTTGTGGGTATTTTGATCATTCTGACACTCCTGAGACTCCAATGAAGTTTGCATTGAATCAGAGGGCAGAGCTAGCTACTAGCTGACCAAAATTAGCCATAGAGGTCTTGGAGGACTGAGGACAGTTAGACACAGGAAGTAGTAGGGTGGGTCTTAGAGAGGGTCTCGGCCCTTTTGGATGGAGGAATGAGAGAGCAGAGGTCACTAGTTGCTTCTCTGATCATTCAGGTTTTTGCCCCAATACCTGACTCCTGAGTTTTTATTGATAATTAGGTTAAACACTTCAGGGGCTTTTACTCTTCCCTTAATGGTTTCAGAGTTAGAATTCCTGGCCACTCCCCCAGCTGCATGGCCACACATGCGCAGTTCAGTAGCCAAGCAAGGGACTTTATGTCTCATTTCATCGGTGTGGTCACGCAATCGGCACATGTGTGGTGTAGCTCCGTAAGCCCACATGAGCATGTGCAGGGAATCCTTAAAAAGCCGGTCACAGACTCTTCCCCTCTCTTCTGCTCTCTCCTCCTTCCCCCTCTCTCCTTTCTCCTCACCATGTCTGCCTGCATGCCACCATGTCCCACCATGATGAAAATGGACTGAACCTTTGAAAATGTAAGCCACCCCAATTAAATGTTTCCTTTATAAAAATTGCCATGGTCATGGTGTCTCTTCACAGCAATGGGAACCCTAAGTAAGACAATGAGTTTTGGTAGTGGTTGTTGTGGTTTTGCTTTTTGAAACAGGGTCTCACTATGTAGCCCTGGCTGGCCTGGAATTTTCTATGCAGACCAGGCTGACCTCAAATTCACAAAGATCTGCCTGCCTATATCACTAGAGTGCTGGGATCAAAGGTATGCTTCACATGCCCGGCAATAAGTATCTTATTCCTGACTCAGAGCTAAGAAATACTTCACTCATGGAAAGTCTTCCTTCTAGCAAGATGTAATGTAACATCTGTATTCCAACACTTGGGAGACTGAGACAGAAAGATTATAAGCCAAAGACACTTGTTTTTGAGATAGAGGTCTTACTATGTGGCCTTGGCTGGCCTGGAACTCATTATGTAGACCAGGCTGGACATGAACTCATAGAGATTGACCTTTTGCCTCCCAAGTGCTGGGATTAAAACGGCATGTACCACCATGCCCAGTTATTAAAAATACACCTTTAAAAAAACGGCGATCATAAATCTCTGCTTTTCTATTGTTAGTCTGCCTTGGTAGGGTGTCAGCCACGTCCCTGGATGAGACATAAGATCATCCCATCTTCTACTTCTACACTATTATCTGGTCAAGGGTCTAGTATAAAAGCCAATAGGATAGCATTAGGACACGTCAACCACGCTAGGACAGAGTTTTAAGCATCATGGACCCAACTGTTGCAGAGCTGATTTGAATAAAATTTAGAGGTGACACCTGTAAGGTCAAACTGGGTGTGAGAGGGGAGATGCCAGATTATACTGGCTTCAGAAAACATCTTAGGCTTTTCTGGTGCCCAGGGTCAGCTCTCCTGCTTTTCAGCCCTCCAGGGGTTCTGAAACAAGACTAAACCTGAGAGCTTTGCTGAGGCAGAGCAGATGCAACACTAGACCTGAAATGAGGGGGAAGTCTAGGGTCTTGACTCTTTGTGGCCCAGTTTTCTCGCTCTTAGAGGATAATCGTCATAATTTCAGAAGGCCGTTAACAGTTCCACAGAAGATGATGCTCAATGGTACTCATCCCTTTGGACTCTATCTCCGAGCATCCTAAGTTTATACTTTTTCCAGATGGCCTATCAGGCCCAGCCTCCTGAGAAGTGGGGTATTCTCATTGCATAGATACTTGATTCACAGGTTTGTAGCATGGGCTGTTGTTCTAGTGAAAACTTTGGCCTGCTTTTTTTAGTGACTGTCTTCTGGTCCACTTGCTGAGCTACTGATCTCGTCACAGATCACAATGTTGACCAACTTTCCCATCCTCGGATGCCACTGTAGGAAACAGGTTCCTTTGTTTATTTTTGTTTTCAAAGACAGGGTTTCTCTGTGTAACCCTGACTGGCCTGGAACTCTCTCTATAGTCCAGGCTGGGAACTCACAGAGATTACCTGCCTCTGCCTGCCGAGTTCCAAGACTAAAGGTGTGCGCCACCACCGCCCAGTGGAAGTAGGATCTTACAGGTCGTCACTGAATCTTCTTGTTCTCAGCCTTCATTGCAGATATGGGAACCGTGTTCCCTGAATCATGAACACACAGTAAAGTCCTGAGTGAGGATTTCCTTCAGTGGTCAATAAACAGAATGTGGTTTGTAATGAGACTTTCTCTGTCCCGCCAGCCGGCTCCCAAATAATGACACAGAGACTTCTTCTTAACTATGAAAGTTCAACCTATAGCTTAGACTTGTTCCTAACTAGCTCTTATAACTTAAATTAACCCATTTATATTAATCTATGTACTATCACGTGGAGTTACCTCGTCTATCTTGCACCTCCTTTTTCCTCTCCCTCTCTTCCCCCTCTTTCCCTCTCCTCTCCCCTCCACTATGACTTCTTCCTCTTCATCCTCACCGCCCTGTGCCTGTGGATCAGGTTGTAGCTCTCAGCTACTGCTCCAACCCCCATGTTCCTTGCCATGATGATAACGGACTAATCCTCTGAAACTGTAAGCAATTCTCCAATTAAAGGCTTTCTTTTATAAGATCTGCCTTGGTCACAGTGTCTCTTCACAGCAGCAGAACACTAAGACACCTACCTCCCTGAGTTAGTGGTCAGGGAAGCCTTCAGAGGCCTCCCAAACAGCACAGGCTATTGCCATTGAGTCTAGGTTTCCACAAAAACTAAGATAGTAAAAGCCCATGGCTGAAGACATCACTCAGTTCAGTTGCAGGACATAGAGAAATCAAGCTGGAATTGATCCCTAGTGACACTCTTTCTCAGTGCCAGAAGATGCTCTGCAGCTATTAAGGAAGAAAAGACATCAACAGTATTCCTGCAGCCAACCCTACATGCTACGACACCAGCCTGCAAGGCCAGATGTGCCTCCTGATGCAATAGTGGCATTAAGGTTATGGGGGTAACTAACTGTTTTGAACTGGACTTGAGGCCTGCTTCAACCTGTAAATTAGTGTTGCCTTCAACTTGGCCACAGAAACTTCTCTCTGTAGTGGTCAGCACTTAATGCATACTAGGGCAAGGTACTGAGAATAAGTGTCTATGGAGCGCTCAGCACTGATGGGGACATCTGTATCAACATCCCCTCTCCAAGGCTCAGGGAACATCTCAAAGAGAAGAATGTAAGAGCCAGAGGATCGGAGGGATGCTGTGAAACGATACCTTCTGGACATGGCACAGCTTATCCTCATTAACTCACTGCAACTGTGATGGCCTACACAAGATCAGCCAAAGGCTCATGGGCAACATGAACTGGACTCGATGGGTTCTTACACACACACACACACACACACACACACACACACACACACACACACACACGAGGAAATGAAGAAGGAAGGGGATGTGTTTGGGGTTCTGGGGGGGGGGCAGTAGGATGGAGAAGGGGCTCCTATGTCCAAGGTGCATTGTTTATGATTCTTCCCCCCCCCCCTAAAAAAAAAAAAAAAAACAGGGTTTCTCTGTGTGGCCCTTGGCTGTCCTGGATCTCGCTCTATAGCCCAGGCTGGCCTCGAACTCACAGAGACCCACCTGCCTCTGCCTCCCGAGTGCTTGGATTAAAGGTGTGTGCCACCACCACCTGGCTCTTTTATTATTTTTATTTTTAATGAAAGAAAGGGAACATGGGTTGATTGGCTGCCCAGTGACCCAGGTTTGACTGGTAGGTTCTGGTGATGAAAGTTATCAACCATATTCATATTAAGAGAGACTTCATCTCTCTTCTGGTCTGAATCTGGAATGGCCCTCCCGTGGTTTGAGCCTTTGCCTCCACCTTGTGGTACTCTATTAAAGGCGTGGCACCTTTAAGAAGTGGGCCTTGGATAGTGGAAAGAGGTCTCTGGGGGCAGGCCTTTGGAAGCTGTGCCCACCCTTACCTACTTCCAGTCCATGTGAAGAAACTGCCAGTATGTGTTCCTGTCATCAGTGACCACTGTCCCCTCTGCCGATCCTGTTACGATGGCCTGTGACCCTCCCAAACCGAGACTAAGCTTGTCCCCCCGTGAACGGCTTCGATCAGGTATCCGACACAGTAATGACTGTTATTTCCTTTGTCAGCCCCTGCAACACTGTGAGCCTTACTGAGTTCAGCATCACAAATCAGTTTCTTAGCCGTGAGTCTGACCACTGGCTCTTGAATTTGTTATGACAGCCGCCCACAGTTTCGACTCGCCATGTGGTCAGAGGAATTTCTGAGTACAGCTTTGCAGGACAGGCCTCTTGGTCAAGGAGAACCCACATCTTCACTCCTGGGGGTTCAACCAGATAGGCACAATGTAGCTGCCTCTAGGGGTTTTGTACTTGGTATGAAGCCAGAGCCCAAAAAGCCAGGCACGGTGGTGTGTGCTTATAATCCCAGAGCCGAGGAGGTGGAGGAAGGGGAGATCCTGGCTCACAGGCCAGCCATTCTCAATACTTAGCGTGTTCCAGGCCAGTAGAGGAGCCTGTATTTAAGGAGGAGCCGGATGGACAGGGCCTAAGGAGTCACACCCAAGGCTGTCTCCTCTGGACATACATATTTCATGGACATACATATTTGCTACTGCACACACATGCACAACACACACACACACACACACACACACACACACACACACACACACACACACACACACACTAAATAAGATAGACGGAAGACAGCTTTAAATGCCTGTGCCTGTGTTGGTGGGTTCTGGAAATGCTAACGATGGAACCCAGCATCTCAGGCCGGCTAAACATGCACTTTCTGCTGAGCCGCACCCGGCGCTATGACTCATCTTTCATGGCTCTCAGTGGATAAGCTGCTGAGAGTGAGTTACTGTTTAGCTTTTATACCTATTACATTTGCAAGGCTTCTTTCCATCCTTAGTTCAGTTCCTCAATTCCCTAGTCACTCCCTATAATACCAGGTAAGGACCAGTGGAAAAAAACATTTACTCCAAAGAATGAAGCTTGTTTCCCTCTCAATAGCTTTCCCAGTAAGCGTTCCCCAGACTTCTATACTATTGTAGGAAGTCAGCAAGCTTCCAAACCATTCAGCAGCTACGCCTTTCCTTGCATAGTCTGTTCTGGAATGTGGATGTGCACATATGGCTTTTTATAGCATTTTGCACACTGGGCACTTTTTCTAGGCCAATCAAGTTTTCTCTCTTACAGGCTCATGTAGGCACGGGCTTATTGAGGTGGCTGACGTTAAAAGACCTGAACTCCAAGCACACCCTGTACCCTGCTTTATAGATGTAACTTCCGGGCACTGAACTCAGGCTTGCAGAGTGAGCGCTTTGCGGACTGGGCCACCTCCCCAGCCCATCTGAAGGAAACAAAACCCAAAACCTGGGTAGTAGCACCCTGCGTCATTTCCAGCTGCCTTTATTACTGTCTTTTTCCTCCCTTGATTTTATTTTTAGTTAAGGGATCGCTCACTGCCTGACATGTTTTCTCACATGCTGTCTTCTGTGCTTTGGGTATCCACTCCAGGAGTACAGGAGATTTTTGTCTCTCATTAGCAACTGCATCCCTTTATTGATAAACATGGTGTGGCACTCCCTGAACACATTTTGTGGGAGAAGGAATAAAGGATGTTTAATGTGAGAGCTTTATTTGGTTAGAGCAGGTAACCAAGGAGCCTTGACTCTCTTCTCTAGAATCTTCCTAGGGCCGTGGCCAATCTCAGTGGCTTCCACTACATTCCCCATCAACATTCTGGCCCAAGATCTTCCTTTCTACATACCTGGCACAGCCATCCTTTTTCAGCTCTAATGTTCAGTAGTCGCCACATACTTTCCCTACAATTTTGTAGGAAAAGTATTAATCCATTAATCAATTTAAACAAATTTCTAAAACCCTGTAATTCTTCAGTCAGTATATGCAAGCCATTAATTAATTAATTAATTAATTAACCCATTAGCTGCAAAGCACCAATAGTGATCTTCCTAACCGACAGGGACACGCTTAGGCCACTTTATGTTGAAAACACTTCAATGTCCCTCACTGCTCTCAGATCAAGCCCATGCTTCTCCTCTCCCCCTCCCTCCCTTCTTCCTTCTCTTGTTGTACAGGCTTTGTAGGACTTGGCCACACCTCATCTTTTACAGCTGTCCTTATTTTATGACCCAGGTAGACTTGGGCTTTGGACATGTTGGCTCTGAAGTACCTGCAACCCCTCCAAGGGAGAGGTCCAGTGGGCACTTAGGTGTATGGTCTTGAGCACAAATGAGAAGTCTTAATTGAGATAGAACATTGGGTGTCGGCACCATAAAGAGAAGTCGGTATCAGAGTGAGCACATGGACAGTTCTCAGAGGACCAGTGTTGAACTCTGAACAATGCCAGAATCCAGGAAAGAACTCATGTAGGAATGCTCTCTTAAGTATTTTGACATCCCCAGGATCCAGATTCAGGTCTGGATCAAAAGGACCATATTCCCTATTTGGATTCCATCTTTTCTCCCACCCCCCACCTGTTTCCCTTTGGGTTGTGGTGAAATAAATTTCTAAAACCCTGTAATTCTTCAGTCAGTATATGCAAGCCATCCCTATTATTATTATTATTATTATTATTATTATTATTATTATTATTATTATTATTAGAGCCATTGCTAGCAGTTAAACAATTGGAGCTAGTACATATTTGATTTAAAAAAAAGATTGGGTATTTACATTTGAGCTAGAATAAAGTATGTATTTAGTATGTAGCTTGACATTAAGAAATTGAGATCCTAACCAGGTGGTGATGGCACATGCCTTTAATCCCAGCACTCGGGAGGCAGAGGCAGGTGGATCTCTGTGAGTGTGAGGCCAGCATGGTCTACAGAGTGAGATCCAGGACAGGCTCCAAAGCTACACAGAGAAACCCTGTCTCAAAAATAAAAAAAGAAGAAGAAGAAGAAGAAAGACAGAGAGAAATTGAGTTCCTCAGACTATTTCCTAAAAGTGGCAAGGAACGTTCAGGTGATACAGGAAACGTTATTGTAATGGTTCCAAAGACTGTTGACTTACATCCTTGGTGTCATAAATATTATCACCCAGAGATGGTATTTGTTAAAATACATTTGTGTGTGGTTCATTTTATCCCGCACTGACCAACCGTGAGATAACTCATTTCAGCAGCAGCTGCTACTCCCTCCTCCTCCTCTTCCTCCTTTTCTTCTCCTTCTCCCCTTCTTCTTTCTTTTCTTCTTCTTTTTCTTCTTCTTCTCCTTCTTCTCTTCTTCATTTGGAGTTGTGCTCACAATCTTCCACATTTGAAATTATGCTCACAATCCTCCACATTTGGAATTGTGCTCATAATCCTCTACACGCACCTTCTAGAGAACAATGTGGCTTAACTCCCTTTCTGTTTTTTTTGTTTTGTTTTGTTTTGTTTTTCAGTCTATCCATGTGTAGCCCTGGCTGTCCTGGAACTCCCTCTGCAGACCAGGTAGGCCTCACACTCACAGAGATCTGCCTGCCTCTGCCTCCAGAGAGCTGGGATTAAAGGTGTGCGTCACCACACCCCGCAGGCTTACTCCTTTTGAGGGATGGTAACAGTTGCTGAAATGTGTCCAACAAATTCCTTGGTCTGTAATTAAGTCATGGGCCTAGCTTCATCTCCAAAGATTCAAGAGTAGTCTCTCAAGTAGAAAATTAAACTGAGCAGGGTGGCACAGGCCTGTAATTCCCACACTGAGGAGTTCATCTTCAGGAAAACAAAAACAAATCAAAAGGGGAAAAAAGGTGCATGATGTCTTTAGGGAAGAATATAGAGCTGCTGTATTTGATTTTTGATTCTGAATATTAAGTTCACTTTATCACAAATAAATTGTACCAATATTGATTCTGTAGTTACTATAGAGAACATAACAAAAATAACAATCACAGCCCTAATACGATCAAAGCCAGAACTGAGGCTCTCGGAGGTTAAATAATGCTGATAAACTTCATAACTATTTACAGAATCGAGCTATTGCCACGACTACACAGATCGCTTTTTCTGGGCATAAGGGGTGCCACACTACAGAGACTTATTTTTCTTTTTACTTTAAGTACTTAGATTTCCTCTGGTGTCTCTTTCCTGCAGTCATCCCAAATGTGTGTGTGTGTGTGTGTGTGTGTGTGTGTGTGTGAGAGAGAGAGAGAGAGAGAGAGAGAGAGAGAGAGAGAGAGAGAGAGAGAGAGAGAGAAGACACTGAAAAGAAATGCACTGGACTATTGCCAGTGTTATATCTGGATAGTAGGAATGAGGTCAGTTTAACCTCCTTCTCTATGGTTTTCTGCATTTCTAAAATTTGTGCCACACCAATAGAACCCTTGCCCCCAAAGAATCCAAGCTATCAGCTTCTCACCGACGTTATCACAGAAGACTCCAGAGACCGTCATGACTTGAATCTAAGAAAGGACAATGGAGAGAGAAATGGCTCCTGAAGGTGTCTCTCACCAAGATAAACAGATGAGGACGTCCCTGGCTCATGAAGGTGGCCATGGCCCTACCTCACTGTCTTCTTAGTCTTGCCTCAGTGTCTTGCTGGGGAAAGGAAAGACAGACCCGAGCATCAGGTTAGGCCTGCTTCCCTGGAGAAACTACCCTGCTCTTGTGAGTCCCTCGAAGGACTCAGCCTTCACTACCAAAGGACTCTTCAGAAATCCTTCCATCCTCTCTACAGAGAGGGTGGTTGGTCCCTGCTGGGTACGACTACCAAAGCCTGGGCAAAATGTCTTTACCACCCACTGAAGGGAATCAGATGCTTGTGGGTGCAGTTTGCCCCACGGAGACTCATGCTCTTAAGGTGTGGCACAGAAGAGGCCTAAGATATCCAAAGGGCAGAGGAAAGTGACCTGGGCTGGGAGATGGCATTCTGCCCCTGTGGCCTCTGTTCCGTGTTACTCAATGGGGAATGAAGCTCCGGTGTGTGCTCTGGTTCTCAGCACAGAACGAATTCTCATCTCAGAACTCAAGCAGAAACCCCCTGGAAAACATCACTGCAGTTTTCATGGAATTTCAGTATCAAAACCTCTTGCTATATATATATATATATTTAAAAAACAAAACAAAACAAAAAAACCTTAGCCGGGCGGTGGTGGTGGTGGTGGTGGTGGTGGTGGTGGTGGTGGTGGTGGTGGTGAGGCAGAGCCAGGCGGATCTCTGTGAGTTCGAGACCAGCCTGGTCTACAGAGTGAGATACAGGACAGGCACCAAAACTACACAAAGAAACCCTGTCTTGGGAAGAAAAAAAAAAAAAACTTTACTAAATGATTTAAATTATAAACATATTAGTTTAGCACAAACAGATTGGGCCAAAATGACATTAAAGAGAATGTTTTGCAGTAATAAAATAGTTTGGGATGCACTTTTTTCTTGAGTGTTCTTTTAGCCTTTCATCCTGACTAAAAAGCTGTAGGATCAATGGTACACAGCATCGCTCACCCAGCACTGTAAGGCGTCGATGTGTTATGGATTATTATTCCTTCCAGTCCATGTTGGGGAGGAAGGAAATAGTGGAAGAGAGCCCCTACTAGTCCTCAAAAGCTTCCTGAAGCAAACATCCACGTCACTTTCTCATTCCTTCGAGATGGGACCTGTCTGGCTCTGTGATCACTTCCTCTTCGGTATCCTGCACAACACACTTGCATCATTTCCACAGTCACACTGAGTCAGAGGCTTCCCAACATGTCTCGCTTTGGTGTTTTTCCCCCTTGAAGACAGGGATCAATTCAGGACAGACAGAACAACGTAAACCTGGGACTTGGACATTTGGCAACATTTCCTAATGATAGCCACGTTCCCCCTCAGAGTCCCGGGTAATGAATGGTGTGGCAGACGCTTGCGTGCCTGGAGAACAAATCCTCACTGACCAAGAGTGGCAGCTGACATGGATGGTCAGCTCAGTTCCCACACTGCTTTTTGCAAGCTTCTGGCCCTCGTTAAACTATTAGAAAAAAGGAGGTTCATTTACTGTGGACATCATATCCATCCCCAAAGACTCTGAGCCTAACGGACAACAGAGGATCCTTCCCCCACACTTTCCACTGAAAGATAAAACATAAACCCATTCAGCCTCCTTCCCAGAACCAAAGCCGGGCTTGTGCCCATCCAGCTGCCTTCCAAACACCATCTGCCCACCGTGGTCTTTCCTTTCAGGGGCCTGGAGTTTTTTTGGCTCAGGAACGAGACACATTTATTTCCAATGGATCCACACTGCCACCCAGTGGACAGATAGGTCAGCCGGCTGAGGCCTAAGCCTTCTCTCAGTTTCACAGCCAGGCTTTAAATAGGAACCTGGTTGTTTCAGAGGATTGGGGGGTGAGTGTTCATTGCCTCTGCCGGGAATCACGCCAACTTCCCCTAGGAAGCCTTGGATGGAGATGGCACAGGCGAATGCCACTTAACCAAGATGGATAGTTCTAAAAGGGGGGGGGGGGGGGAGCTGGGTGATCATCGGTGACAGCCAGGTGTATGGGGAGGCACCTCCTACCACACGGAAAATATATTTTAGGACTAGATCTGAGAAAAATAATCCACTTTCCTATAGTGAAATCAACAGTTGAACGTTCTGTTTTACATCCGCCTTCGATGATGACGGGATCAAACTTCTGGCCTGTCTCATTTGTACCGAGTCCCTTCCTCCTGTCTAGCTGTCATTCGGCACACGGAGCAATCAGCTTACTTTCCACGCCAGGCTGAGAAGCTCCGCGCCTCCCAGCCACTCCTCCCAGGCTGGCACTCAACCACACACAGTGTGCGTTTTCTGTCGCTTCGTACTTTTTTGAGTATCCACGTAGCAGGGCTGGGATATGGACCTCACGGAGCTCTTCATTAAAAGTGCTCTCTGTGTGGGAAAGGACCTGGATTTGAGTTCTGATCCTGTCACTGGCTAGTTCCTGGACGACCTTGGATGAATTGCTTAATCTGAGTATTTCTACCTCTTTCCGCAAGGAACATCGGGATGGCAGCTACCCTCTGAATTGCTGTAAAGGGTCTCCTTCCTTCCTTCCTTCCTTCCTTCCTTCCTTCCTTCCTTCCTTCCTTCCTTCCTTCCTTCCTTCCTTCCTCCTTCCCTCCCTCCCTTCCTTCCTCTCTTCCTTCCTTCCTTCCTTCCTTCCTTCCTCCCTCCCTCCCTTCCTTCCTCTCTTCCTTCCTTCCTTCCTTCCTTCCTTCCTTCCTTCCTTCCTTCCTCCCTCCCTTCCTCCCTCCCTCCCTTCCTTCCTCCCTTCCTCCCTCCCTTCCTTCCTTCCCTCCCTCTTTTCCTTCCTCCCTTCCTTCCTCTCTTCCTTCCTCCCTCCCTCCCTCCCTTCCTTCCTTTGGCATGGTCTTGCTGACATTACACAAACTGACCTTTAACTTGTGGTAATCCTGAGAGTCTGGACTACAGACACACACTGCCATGCTCCACTTACTTGGAATATTTAGATAATCAAACACACAGAAACTACTTAGCATGGTGTCTGGATATAGAGTAAAACTCATGAATATTGATAGTCACAATGGTTCATCTTTTTCGTAGAACTAACTGGATTTAGAATTGTCTCTGAGCCAATGGGCATGTCAGTGAGGGCATTTCTGAAGAGTAACTGAAGGGGCAAGGTGCACCTTGAACGTGGGTGGCGCCGTCCTATGGAGGAAAAGGAAAAGCAGAGAAAGGAGCCAAGTACCAGCATTTCTCTCTCTCTCTGCTTCTTAACTGACAGCTGCCTCAAGATCTCCCTGCCTCACCTTCTCCACCATGATGGACAACATCCCCAGACTGTGAGCCACAGCAAAGCTTCCCTAAGTTGTTCTTGACACAGCACAGAAAAATGAGTAACCCAGTCCTCTGCTGTGGATATCGCTCTGTATGCTGTGAATGTGTTGCTCTGATTGGTTAATAAATGAAATGCTGACTGGCCAGTAGCCAGGCAGGAAGTACAGGCGGGACAAGCAGAGAGGAGAATTCTGGAAAGAGGAAGGCAGAGTCAGGAGTCGCCAGCCAGACACAAAGGAAGCAAGATGTGAAGGCAGAACCGAGAAAAGGTACCAAGCCACGTGGCTAAACATAAATAAGAATTATGGGTTAATTTAAGTGTAAAAGCTAATCAATAGTTAGCCTGAGCTAATGGCCGAGCAGTTTTAATTAATATAAGCCTCTGTGTGTTTACTTGGGTCCAAGAGGCCACAGGATAATGGGAGCCAGACAGGACCAGGAAAACTTCAGCTACAGTCCTCCTCCTCCTCCTCCTCCTCCTCTTTCTCCTCCTCCTTTCCTTCCTCTTCCTCCTTCTTCATCTTTGAGACAGGGTATCATTATGTAGATCAGGATAGCCTCACACTTACAGAGCTCTGCCTGCTTCTGTTTCCTAAGTGCTAGGATTGAAGGTGTGCCCCACCACACCTGGCTCCTTAGTGTTTCTTTCTTTTTTTTTTTCAAAGATTTATTTATTTGTTATGTATATAGTATTCTGCCTGCATGTGTCCCTGCAGGCCAGAAGAGGGCACCAGATCTCATTACAGATGGTTGTGAGCCACCATGTGGTTGCTGGGAATTGAACTCAGGACCTTTGGAAGAGCAGTTGGTACTCTTAACCGATGAGCCATCTCTCCAGCCCCTCCTTAGTGTTCCTAAAACACAATTTTTCTAAAGTTATATTTCACTAGTTTGTATCTATTGACTAGAGATAAACTTGTGGGTTTGTCTATTTGCTTGCTGAAATCTAGAAGGGTAAAAGATCATCTAGGCTGTTGCTTCTCATTAAAATCATCTAGAGAGGACTTTTTTTTTAATGAAGAGGTTCCTTTTCCTTTTCATTTTCTTTTTTCTTCCTTTTTTTTTTTTCCAAGACAGGGTTTTTCTGTGTAGCCCTGGCTATCCTGGAACTCACTCTGTAGACCAGACTGACCTCAAACTCACCAAGATCCAACTGCCTCTGCCTCCATAGTGCTAGGATAAAAGGTGTGTGCCACCATGCCTCATTTAGATGATTGCTAGAGAAGGCCAGCCTAACCCATAGTGACAGAAAGCCCGAGAGTGGGATTAACATTTCCTGTCCATGATATGCCTGCCAGGGGGGTTGACACAGGCTTAATTGCTTTGCTAAATGTTTCTAGCAATCCTATGAATTCATTATCCTTTTCTAAAACCACAAGATATTGATTTCATTTCCTTTCATTACACAGGAAGGTAATATATAGCATTCCCTTAGATAAAGCCATGAAAGTGTGTTTAGCAAACACTCCTTTCTTTCGTAAGAGACGTGGAGTAATTTCCTGAGGTCACACAGGCAAGTAGTGGAGCCCAGGTTTGAACTCAGTCTGCTTTCAGAGTTCATACTTTACCTCACTTTGTCTCACTCATGCTGTTGTTCTTTTATATATCCTTATGTCCTCAACTAGCTTATTACATAAGAAGCTTCTTAATGGCAAGAACTGACTTTAATCACTTCGGGAATCTCCACGTCAACTCACACGAGGGATGACTTGGCACCTCGGTTTTAAGAGGGTCTACTTTCTAACTTCATCTGAGCAGCACTACACTCCAGAAGGCCTATGCTCAGCGTTATTACAGACTCGAGCAAAACTATCTCTGCTTTCTCTTTAGCCTTCTACTGGTCCCGAATGATCTTTGAGTCAGGCAATGAACACAGCCAACAGGGAGCTCGGAGTCTTGTATCTCACACACATACCAAAAAAATTCCCGGGGTGAGATTGTGTCTTCGGACTAGGAGCGGGCGGCCAGGTTCCGTAAACTTAGACGCAGACGTCACATCGTATTTGAGCAACCGGAAGGAATCCAAATGACTCTACAGGAAAAGAAACAGAGCTTGGGTTGGGGTTATGTTGTTGTTTGTTTTGTTTGTTTGTTTGTTTGTTTTTGCTTTTTAGGTTTTTGTTTTTGCTTTGTTTGTTCTTGAGACAGGATCTTATTATGGCACCCCGGCTAGCCTCAGGCTCACTTTGTAGACCAGGTGGCCTTGAACTCACAAAGAGCTACCTGCCTCCTGAGTTCTGGGATTAAAGGCCTGCACTGCTCCACCATACTAAACCATAGCCCAAAGAGCTTCTGCTAAATTCCACAGCATTCTGGTCCTCAAACCCAAAGTTCTAGACTCGGCCTGCCCTGCACCAGTAGAAATATCTGAACGCTCACTGTGGATTGAAGGCCTGAGCAGCCATACTTGGCAGTCTGTATGCGTTTACCTGTTCCTTATCATGCAGTCTTGAGTGCTCCTGTGTATGTGCAAGCAAAGGGAAAAGAGAAGCCCAGACAGCTGCCAGCCATTCTCGAACCCGGGGCAAGAAACAAGAAATCCTCATGGGAAGCAAAGCTTTCCAGTTCCTCGTTCAGAGGGATGATTTTTTCCTACTGGGTTTCAGACAGGACCACCAGACCTATAGCAAACAATGACACACTCCCCAGAAGCTGGTCAGGGCACACCGAGGGCAGTACCCCAAAGACAACTCACCAGAAGCAGCGAGTGCTTTGAGGCTCCAGGCCTTTGCAGGTTCAGCCTGCTCAAGGGCAAGCACTGTGCGCTCTGAGTCACCCCTGAAGAACAGTTCTGGGGTTAGCATGGGGAGCCAAGCAGAAGAACGGGGATTGCATCCAGAGGGGAGTCTTTAGAGCCCTGGTTCTCAACCTGGGGGTCGCATGTCAGATGTTTGCATTACAGTTCCTAACAGTAGCAAATTTGCAGTTATGAAGTAGCAACAAGATAATTTTATGGTTGGGGGGGTCACCACAACATAAGGAACTGTATTAAAGGATTGTGGTGTTGGGAAGGTTGAGAACCACTGCCTTAGAGGGTGGAAGAACGGCATGGGCATGTCCGTGTGTTTAAAGAACACCCTGTAATAATAGGAAATATCAGAGGAACCAAGACCAGAAGCAGTAAAACCTTCAGAGATGACATGGAGGGTGACAAAGGCCTCAAATGGGAGGATATTGGCAGAGGGAGAAAGATGGATTAGTGATGTCTGTCACAGACAGAGTGGGAAGACATTGGCAGATGGATAGATAGATTAGTGATGTCTGCCACAGACAACAGAATGAGAAGACATTGGCAGATGGATAGTTTTTACTGTTCCTATCCTCTGGCAGAGGAAGTTATACCTTGTGGTTTGTTGTTTTTTTTTTTTTTTTTTGGTTTTTCGAGACAGGGTTTCTCCGTGTAGCTTTGCGCCTTTCCTGGAGCTCACTTGGTAGCCCAGGCTGGCCTCGAACTCACAGAGATCCGCCTGGCTCTGCCTCCCGAGTGCTGGGATTAAAGGCGTGCGCCACCAACGCCCGGCATACCTTGTGGTTTTTTAAAGCATACAATGACCATCTAGAAAAAGATGAAACTAACTTATGCATACAGAGGAATAAGAATATGATTACCTGGGCTTGGCTAGTTTAGTAGATTATTTACTAGGAAGAAAAGGGAAAGAGAAGAGGGTTTTTTTGTTTGTTTGTTTTTGTTTTTTGTTTTTTGGGGTTTTTTTGGTTTTTTTGTTTTGTTTTGTTTTGTTTGGTTTGGTTTGGTTTGGTTTGGTTTTTTGAGACAGGGTTTCTCTGTGTAGCTTTGTGCCTTTCCTGGAACTCACTTGGTAGCCCAGGCTGGCCTTGAACTCACAGAGATCTGCCTGGCTCTGCCTCCTGAGTGCTGGGATTAAAGGCATGCGCCACCACCGCCCGGCAAGAGAAGAGTTTTTCAGCCCTGAAATATTCTTCTATATCTTCATCTGAGTGGTAATATATAGGCACTGTACATACTCCAAATCCATAATACTATATACACATTTTAATCCATTTTGTGTTGCCATAACAGAATACCTGAAATTAGGTAAAGTATGGCTATTTTTTAAAAATAATTTATTTAACTTTATTTAATGTGCATTGGTGTGAAGATGTCAGATCCCAGGAAACTGGAGTTACAGACAGTTGTTTGCTGCCATGTGGGTTCTGGAAACTGAACCTGGGTCCTCTGGAAGAGCAGCCAGTGCTCTTAACTGCTGAGCCATCTCTCCAGCCCCATAATTTTTTTTAAGTTGTTCATTTGGCTCATGAGTCTGGATGCTCTCTGAGGAAGGCTCTCTCCCTGACTGCTTTACAACATGGTAGAGAAATATAGGGAAAAATGTCCACATGCAGAAGGAACCAAATGCATGGCGTGGTCTACTTTTATAACAACTCCTTTTCACGAGAACTGGCATGGTCGCGTGAGCCCTAGAAAACTCCAGAAGAAAAGCACTAATCTCTTCAAGGGGCTGTGCCCCTGGGATGCGGTCATCTCCAACCAGACCCTTTCTCTTCAAGTTCCTGGTACTCTAGTGGGGAGAAAGCATACCCGAACCGGAGCGACGCCATGAAGATTTGTGACCTTCATTGTACAAACACACTCTGTGATGCCAAATACAAAGCGGGGAGCCGGAAGACACTCTACAATCCTTTGTGTGTCGGAGGGAGCGTGTTGCAATGAAACACCCAAGCAAACACGCCCCACACTTTGTCCATGTAACGCTCACCTGAACGCAAGGCATGTGTCTGGATTTGTTCACTTCCCTGTAGACGCCGGTCACCTCCCCTATAGTCTTATCCTCTTTCTTGGCTGAGAACACACAGACGACGATGATCTGGTCCACGTGTGACAGCTGGTTGCTGATGAGGTTGTCATACTCCAGGTCTGTCACCTCGGGGATGATGTGACAGCTACATCTGCACACGACCCCTTTCTCCCCACACATTGTCTTCCTCAGGACCACAGGACAAGCCAGCTGGGAGGAAAACCACAAGTCCTTCCTCCCAGTGAGAAGAGGAAGCCTGGAGACAGAATGGTGAGGAGTCAGGTTATAGGGCTGGAAGGGCACAAGGTGAAGCCTGAGTCACGGGTGGGTGCCTTGGTAAAGCGTCAAGTCTAACGCTGGACAGCATTTGTCAATATGAAAGCCTTTTTGGCCCTGTAGGCCAAACATTATATACACGTAGTGGCCAATAGCACAGTACCAGGGTGTTGATTGCATTTTTTAACATGTGCAGGAAGAATGCATTTAAGGCTGGTCTGCAAGACACTTGCTTTATTCCCTTATAGTTAGAAACAGAGGGCAGACCCCTACACTAGGAAAAATGAGATTCTAAAGGGTCAATACTTTGAACCAAACTCCACAAATACAAGTAACAGAGTCGGAACCTGAACCCGTGTGTCTGTTTCCCATTCTAGCCCTGCCATCTCAACGACTCCTGAAGACGCCATTCCTGTAGCGTATTTCTGAGTTAGTTATTAACAGACTGTGAGGATTTGAAGGAGAGTGACCCCAGAGGCTCATATATTTGAATTTGGATAGTCACCAGAGAGTGACTATTTTAGAAGAATTAGGTGAATTAGGTATGGCCTTGTTGGAGACGGTGTGTCAATGGGGGTGAGCTTTGAGGTTTCAAAAGGTCACGCCAGCTCCCCCTGCCTGTTGTCTGTGGATGAGGATGTAAAGCTCTCACCTACTGCTCCAGCGCCACGCCTGTCTGCTCGCTGCTATGATGATCATGGGCTAACCTAAACTGAGCAAGCCCCCAATTAAACGCTTTCTTCTATGAGTTACCTTGGTCATGGTGTCTCTTTACAGAAACAGAACGGTAAGACATGGACAATATAAGGCATGTAACTTAACAGAGTGGAAGTCAGAAAGGTGAATTCCAGTCTGTCCGTGTCTATCATTTGAAATGTAACTTGAGTCTTCCACTTCTTTGTGCCTGGGTATTCCTATCTGTTTGTGGGAGAAAGTTCATGTTTCCACCAAACTCCCAGGAAAGTAATGAAGCATTATAGAAAACAACTCCATGAAGTTGGATTAGCTTTTTAT
Organism: Peromyscus maniculatus bairdii; assembly: GCF_049852395.1. Lineage (NCBI taxonomy): Eukaryota > Metazoa > Chordata > Mammalia > Rodentia > Cricetidae > Peromyscus > Peromyscus maniculatus. The sequence goes on along the minus strand of NC_134869.1, from coordinate 19,199,148 downwards.
GAGATGCTAAAATCTGCTTAAAATTCAGTATTTTCATTATTAACAATTATAAGTCCTAGTAGTGAGGACAGCTAATCGCTCAAGTATTCACCGTCGGCTTCAGTTTCTTTTGTTCTGAAGCCAATTATTGTGGACCTAATGTTTGTATCCCCTTAAAATGTGTATGTTAGAGCTGGGGGTATAGCTCAGTTGGTAGAATGCTTGCCTAGCATGCATGATCTTCTTGATCCAGCACCACATAAACCAAACATGGTGACACATTCCTGTGAATCCTAGCACTCAAGGTGGAGGAAAGATTATGAGTTTGAGGCTAGCCTGGACTACATGAGGCCAGCCTGAGCTAATAACACCCTGCCTCAAAACAAAGCAATAAATTTATTTGTTGAAGTCCCAACCCTCAATACACCTGCACTAAGACAAGTTCTTTTTGGGAAGTAACAGGGTTAAATTAAGTCATAAGGGGACAAGCCTGACCTGGCATAAGAGATTAATGCTCTTATGAGAAAAACCAGAGAGCTGTTCTTCAGTTGCTCTCTACTTTTTTTTTTTTTTGAAGGAGGGATGAGATAGGGTCTCTCTACATAGTCCTGGATATCCTGGAACTCACTATGTAGATAAAGTTGACCTTGAACTCATAGAGGTCTGCCTGCCTTTGCCTCCCAAGTGTTGGGACTAAAGTCTACATATTTTTTGAGACAGGGTCTCTCATTGAATTTGGAACTCATGACTTCTGCTAGGCTGGTCAGCCAATGAGCTCCAGCTCTTGCCTAGACCCATGTACCTGGCTTTGACATGGGTGCTGGGAATCCAAACTTAAGTTCTGAAGCTTTTAAGAAAGTCACTTTACTGACTAACGTTGGGGGAATATTATTTTAAGGTGTGTTACTTTTGTTTATGTTGCATTTGTTTAACTCTGTGAAGCTGTGTTACTGTGCCTGTCTAAAACACCTGATGGCCTAATAAAGAGCTGAATGGCTAATAGCAAGGCAGGAGAAAGGATAGACAGGGCTGGAAGTCAAAGAGAATATATAGAAGGAGAAATCTGGAAGAAAGGAGGAGAAACAAGAGAGCAAGAGAACAAGGAGAGGAGAACTCCAGGGACCAGGCACCCAGCTACACAGCAAGACATGGAGTAAGAGTAAGATTTACAGAAGTAAGAGGATGGGAAAATCTCAGAGGCAAAAGATAGATGGGATAATTTAAAGTTAAGGAAGGCTGGCTAGAAACAAGCCAAGCTAAGGCTAGACATTTATAATTAAGAATAAGCCTCCATGTGTGACTTATTGGGAGCTGGGTGGTGGGTCCCACAAGAGAGCAAAAACAAACAACAAAAGACTGAACCAACTTCCCAGACTCTCCAGGTTACCATTACCAGACCTAGCTCTGAATATAAATCCTTGAGACAACTGAAGAAAAACATCAGTAGATAGGGAGGAGTAATATCTCTCTCTCTCTCTCTCTCTCTCTCTCTCTCTCTCTCTCTCTCTCTCTCTCTCTGGCATTAAAGGTGGTAGATACAGTGTTAATATTTGACAAGTGTTTCTAGCTTATTTCTTACACAACCTCACGAAGTAGGTGCTATTAGTGCTCAGGTGCCAGGTTCTTGAAGGCTTCCTAGCTGGTGCGGTTCTGCTATCAGCATTCTACCCTACTGCCCCTCCACCAACCATCCATCACATGTCACACACGGGATTTAGCAGGAAACTGAACCACAGCAAGAAAACCATAAGAAGCAGCAATGACACTTAAGACAGGCTTTCTCCAGCACAGCTAACTTTAATTCACGGGTGAGTGAAGGCCTGCTGCTCTTTTACGTCAGGATTTGAAGTCTAAGGTGGATCTGCAAGTTTCGGCTACATTTTGTAAACATAAACGAAGGCCCCATCGAGTATCAATGCCTTTGAGGTCTCACTGATACCTAGGCTACTGAGCCACAAAAACAAGTTGACCTCTAAGTGTGAAGTGTGTTTTTAACCTCCCTGGGGTAATTTTGATGTCTAAATGAACATCATGGAGCACACTTGCGTGGTGATGGCTTGCTTCACCACTATAGGCTTGAGATGTGGCTAATCTTGCTTTTTCATACAGTTCAAGGCACTACATGAATACTAACCCTGCTATAGGGACCCAACTTGACATGACTACAGCCATCTTGTAAAAAGTGATTTAATTATGTATATGGGGGGGTGCACTTGAGTATAGAGCCTTCAGAAGCCACAGAAGGCAGGGTCCCCCTTGAAATGGATTTACAAGTGGTTGTGAGCTGTCCAGTATGGATGCTAGGAACCAAACTTGATTCTTCTGCGAGAATAGTGCATACTGGCAACCTCTGAGCTGTCTTTCTAGCTCTTTACAATAACCATCATGATCATAACAGCTACAGTTTCCTGTTGGGTGACCCTGATGTGCAGTCTAAGCCCTACAGGGCAAAGACATTAAGACAGCCATTTGCACAGTTCTGGCTGCCCACTGACTCCTGAATATTTCTTAACAGATTCTTGACATGCCAACACCTTTCAAGAAAGCTACTATGCATTCAAGTTGGCCTCAGCCCAACTTTGCCCACTGTGCTGGCTAATTTTATGTCAGCTTGACACAAATCAGAGTTATCTGAAAAGAGAGAACCTCAGTTGAGAAAATGCCTCCATTAAGATCAGGCTATAGAGCATTTTCTTAATTAGTGATCGATGGGGGATGGCCCAGCCCATTGTGGGTGGTGCCATCCCTGGGCTGGTGGTCCTGGGTTCTATAAGAAAGTGGGCTGAGCAAGCCAGTAAGTACCACCCTTCCATGGCCTCTGCATCAGCTCCTGCCTCCAGGTTCTGTTTGAGTTCCTGTCCTGCCTTCCTTTAGTGATAGACTACAATGTGTAAGTGTAAGCCAAATAAACCCTTTCCTCCTCAACTTGCATTTGGGTCATGGTGTTTTGTCATAGCAAAAGAAACCCTAACCAAGACACCCACCATGTAACTGCCTTCCTCCTGCAATGGGGTGCAGAGATCATTCTCCTGGCCATCATATGAGACACTGTTCTGTCCATAAGTCCCTGATAAACTACACTCTGCAATAATTGGCCTCCTTTTGGCCTCTTCCACTTGGGGTTGTTGGTTCTTGAATATCATAGCTTAGGTCTTTCTGAACCCTTGCTTATTATCTATCTGTCTTTGGAATAATCCTGCTGCACACTGTGTGAATATATGTGGCTATGATTGGTTTAATAAACAATCTAACTGGCTAACAGCTGAACAGGATAGTTAGGCAGGAAAACCAAACTGAGAATGATGGGATGAGAAAGGGCAAAGCCAGAGGAGTTGTCAGCCAGGTGCAGAACAAGTTGGACACACAAAATAGGATAGAGGTAAAAGCCACAAGCCTCAGGGAAGCACATAGATAATAGAAATGAATTAAGTTGTAAGAGCTAGTTAGTAACAAGCCTGAGCTATCGGTCCAGCATTTATAATTTATATTAAGTCTCCAAGTCAGTTATTTGGGAAGCAGCTGCTGGTTATTTGGAAGCAGGCAGTCAGGACAGGGAGAACTTCTACAGTCTTCCACACCCTAAGCTCAGCAGTACCACACTGCTCAGCATCCCTCTGATGTGACTGCATCATCCTATCAAGGGCCTTTGCTCATATACCCACAGTGCTGCTCTGTTAGCTGAGCCCCAGCTTCCCTGGCTCTAACGTGGGGCAAGGGCTTACTTACAGCTGAGCACAGGCTGGTCATGAACAGTAACTGAAATCCTGAATGGAATTGTGTTTAACTCAGTCCTTGTGGAGAGAGGAGTTCGGGGCATTGTAACTAACCCTGACGGCAGCAGGATTCCACACTGTCCTCATTTCTCAGATGAAAAAGTCACTGCCACCACCACCTGAACTCAGGACTCTACACAAATGTTCCCCAAACCATCCTTCTTTGCAACTCAGTGTTAGGGGGCAGCATTGGTGGTCACACTCAGTGTGGGTGTATGTAAGGTCCTAGATGTTCAGTCCCCCAACCTCAGCATTACACAAACACACACACACACACACACACACACACACACACACACACACACACACACAGAGTTATTATTTGATGAAAAATGCCTCCCATAGGCTTTTGCATCCAAACACTTGGTTCCCACCTGCAGTGTGTTTGGGGAGGTTATGGAACTTTTAGGAGGTACAGTTGTTAGAGGAAATAGACCACTAGGGGTGGGCTTTGCAGGTTTATAGCCTTGTCCCACATCCTGTTAGTTCTAGAGGCTTCCTGTGTTCAGATGAAGTGTGATCAGCCAACTTCCTGCTCCTCTGGGCGTGCCTTACCTTCCCCACCATTATGGCTCTAGGCTGCTGGAATAGTATGCCAAAATGGACTCTCTTTCCTTAAGTTGCTTTTGGTCATAGTATTGTATCACAGCAAGAGAAAAATAACACACACACACACACACACCTGCACACACACACCTCGCACACATGCATTTGCACATACACACACATGCACACATACGTGCAAGCATTCACACACATCCTCCCTTTCTAAAAAACTGTCCTTCCTCAGCATATCTTTCCCATTCTAGCTCTACTGCTCTGTTAACATGTCATTGCTATTCTTCTGTTTATTCACACTCCATACCATCTCTTCCTGAAGACTTGAAGCCTTTGGAGGATGTTGACCAAGTCTTTCCCTCATTGACTGCGCCTAGCCACAGACCTGTGGGTGACTGATAACAGCTGCAGTAATTCACGGTGTGGCCAGCCATCTCATGGCACCACTTTATGTAGCAGCATTCGTGAAGTATGGTGACAAGGCTTCAAATACTCAGCCTTTCACCAGAGAAACTTCTCCTTGTAACAAAAGGAAGCCATTACAGAAAAACCATAAACAGTCAAAACAAGTGATCATATGGTGTCCAGCCCCAGCTGGTCCATCTATGACAACTCCTGCACCTGAAGTTCAGAGAGCATCACTGAAGAGGAGGCAGAAAGCTCATTAAGAGCAAGAGTCTTAGAAAGGCTACTGTGAGATTATGTCTAGAAATGACAGGAAAGCCTTCACCCAGGATACCTCAGCAATATGGCTGCTTAAACAAGCCCCAAAGAAGTATTAACAGCATAAGATTTGCTAACGTGGAAGGGGGAAGTCTCAGGAGGCCCCAAACCCTGGACAAGTGTTGCACAAAATCTAATTGGTCTTAAAAAAAAAAAACGAGCCAGATATTGGGGTAAATGCTGAAACATCAGAGAGACAAAGGAACAAGCCACTGCCATGTCTCACCTCACCAACTCCACAAATCCTCTGGCTGAATGTCTGTGAGTCCTCAGCCGAAAGGCCTCCAGCCAAAAAGCCTTCAGATGAAAAGTGCTCCTCAGCCAAAAGGCTTTAATTCCTGTCTCCTCTTGTCTTATATACCTTTCTCCGTCCAGCCATATCCCTTCCTTCTTAGTGCTGGGATTAAAGGTGTGTGACTCCCAAGTGCTGGGATAAAAGGTGTGTGACTCCCAAGTGCTGGGATTAAAGGTGTGTGACTCCCAAGTGCTGAGATTAAAGGCTTGTGCCACCACTACCTGGCTCTGTTTCTCTCCTAGACTGAGTCAATCTCATGTAGTCCAGGGTGGCTTTGAGCTCACAGAGATCCAGATGGATCTCTGCCTCCCGAGTACTAGGATTAAAGGTATGTGCCACCACTGCCTGGCCTCTATGTTTAATCTGGTGGTTTGTTCTGTTCTCTCATCTTCAGGTAAATTTTTTTAGGGTATAACAAAATATCACCACATACAAGAAATTAAGAAACGCTGAGAGTGGGAGCAATAGTCTGTCCTGGGGGAAAGTCCTCCAATTGCTTATCCAGTACCAAGTGGTCAGCCCTGAAGTCATCTATACATATACAAGTAACACTAAATGGACCGAGCAGACTGCATTTATATGTTTAGCAAGATGCGTGTACATGGGAGGGGTGGGAGGGAGAAAAGAGAGGGAGGAAAATAATGCAATTACATTTTAATCTTAAAAAAACAATAAAAGCCAGAAATTCATTAATATCAAAAAAGCACAAAGCACATTCTCATTGTGCTTATGAGTTTTCTTTCCATCTGTCGTCTTTGTTAACTGTTACTGGAACAGTTTCAGGCTGGGGTCTTGCCAGGTGTGTGCACAGGGTGGTCTGCGGTGTATGTGAAAGGAGGCAGAACGTTCCCTGGCTTCAGAGGTTGCCACCCAGTTTAGGGACCAAGCTGTCTTTGTCTTTGTGATGGTGTCTCCCCTTCCCACGCTGTCCAGATCCAGCCGGAGCTGACACCACAGACTTCTCTCCCTGGCGGGGAGTGCCCTGTTTAGCTTTGGTGGTGGCTTGTTCTCATCTTGATGAACCAGGAAGCAAAGAAAGACACACCAGAAGCAGGACTAGCCTATAACCCTCTCAGAGTCCCGCCCTTAGTGGCCTACCCCTGCCCAGAGACACAGAGGGGCTGAGAAGTAGGTTCTTTTTGTGCTGAGGAATGAAACAGGGCACAGTTCCCTCCAGAAGGCTGACACAGAAGGAGAGATAGACAGCCATGTGTGCCACGCATGTGCTGACAACAGGTAAGATGTGTGGGCAGCACAGCTGGTTTTTAAACGTGTGTTCGTCCAGACACGTGAAGACAAACTAAGCCTTGGTGCCTGAGCCATCCAAATTCCATTGCTAAATGAGGCGCCGTCTTAGAAAGCAGAGCGGAGAGAGATCGAGGGTTTGGATCTGCGTAAGTGGACCTCAGCTTTAGGAAAGTTCTTTTTTTTTTTTGTTTTTTTTTTTAAAGATTTATTTATTTATTATGTATACAGCATGTATGACTGCAGGCCAGAAGAGGGCACCAGATCTCATTACAGATGGTTGTGAACCACCATGTGGTTGCTGGGAATTGAACTCAGGACCTCTGGAGGAGCAGTCAGTGCTCTTAACCTCTGAGCCATCTCTCCAGCCCGGAAAGTTCTTCATTAATAAGTATGTATTATGGTTCAGATAGGAAACATCCCGCACAGTCTTGTTGTGTGTTCAGCTTTTGGTCCTCGGCTGGTGGCATGCTGGGGGGATGTGGGGCCTGGCTGGCAGAGACGGGTTGTTAGGGGTAGGGCACTGAGGACTATAGGCTGGCCCTGCTTCTGATCCCCACTTTCTTGGCTTCCTGAGGCACCAAGATGTGGAAAAGCACACACACACACACACACACACACACACACACACACACACACACACACCGCCCCCAAGCCTGACCCACGGTCCCTGCTGTGCCTTCTCTGCCAGGATGGAGTGGTAGCTCCTAAAACTGCACATGAGAATAAACCCTTTTTCCTCTAAGTTGCAATGTAGCAGGGATTTTCACATCTGTGAGTTAAAGCAGCCCGGAGGTGGCGATCTCTAACCCAGCCTGCACACGTGTGTTAAGCCACCTAGAGGACCCTACTGAACCCGCATGAAAGAGCTGAAAGAGAGGGTCATCTAACCTGGGGGTTCTCAACCTGTGGGTTGTGACCCCTCTGGGGGTGGGTCGCATATCAGATATCCTGCCTATCAGATATTTACATTACACTTCACAACAGTAGCAAAATGACAGTTATGAAGTATCAACGGAATAATTTTATGGCTGGGGGTCGGCCCAACATGAGGAACTGTATTAAAGTGTGGCAGTGTTAGGAAGGCTGAGAACCACTGCTTTGATGTCTCTCAACCATGAGCCAGATTTCAGATGGCCAGAATAAGGGAGGCTGGTTACCGGGAGCACTGGTTGGTGGCTGAGGTCCTGTGGATGTAATGGTAAGGCAAAGGCTTGAAGAACTCCTTCAGCGCCAGGAAGGTATTTCGGTACCGAAGATACTCCTTGTACCAATCGGCTTCCTTTGCGTTCCGACTCAGGGCAGGTATTGCAAATGCAACCTTCGGCTTTCTGACCGCCTTTTTGGCAAACATGGGCAGCTTGCAAACGTGCAGTGACTCCAGCCCTGAAGTGAAAACCAAACACACCCCGCTGAACGATGAAGGATGAAGACACTCGTAGGCTGAGCTGGACAGATTACACTGGGTGCAGTAGCTGGGATATTTCTTCATCACATATAAATAATCCTCCTCTCCATGGACACCACCACCACCACTCCCGCTTTGGGTACCTCTTGTCTTCTCTGAGGAACCATGGCACAGATGTCATAAACAAGGAAGATATCTAGGTCATCAACAAATACAATCCAGAGGAGTTTGTGTTTACTCTGTGCCAGGGAAGGAGCCAAGTATTTAAAATATACAATCCTGTTCAAATAGTACCCTCGTAATGTGGCCTTTGATATCCACGGGGTTTGAAGGGAAGCTTTTATAGATATGAAGTGTCCCCTTCAAAAGGCTCCTTTGTGCCAGGGTGGTGGTGGCACATGCCTCCACTATGGAGGCAGAGGCAGGTGAATCTCTGAGTTCAAGGCCAGCCTGGTCTACAGAGCAAACCTGGACAAACAGGACAGACAGACATACCCAGAGAAACCCTGTCTTGAGAAACCAAAAAGAGAGGAGGGGCTCATTTGTTGAAGACTCGATCCCTAGTGCAGTTCTCAGAGATGAGGCTTTGGGGAGCAATGTGGATGATGAAGACACTGATCTGCTCAATAGATAAGTTCATTGACAGATTCATAATTTAATGGTATTATTGAGAGGTAGTGGGATCTAGGAGGGAGGTCCTCAGGAGAGGAAGTAGGTCATTGGAAGAGTACCTTTCAAGGGTATATCTTATCTTTAGTCCATTCACTCATCCTTCTCCCCTCCTCTAGCTCTTGTCTGCCTTAGATTGAGCATCTTCCCTCTGCCACCCCATGGCTGAGCCATTCTGCCTCATCACCTTAGGCCCATAGCAGCAGGGTCACCCACGTATGGATGGAAACTTCTAAAACAGAGCCAAAAATATAAACTTATCTCTCTTGCTTTAAATGACTTTTCTCAGGTACTCGGCAGAGCAAAGGAAAGCCAAACACAAAATGATTCAATCACGATTCCACCAATCATGACCACAACTATAATTTTTAAATGACATCTGCGCTGAATATATACAGGCATCTCCTCCACCTCCATCATCATCCCTCAAACAATGTGGTATAACAACATTCACGATGCATTAGGCATTCGAAGTATATCGATAATTTAAAATATGCAGCAAGGTGTTTGTAGGTTTTCTGAAACTAGAACAGCATTTTATAAGTGGGACTTTAACAACCTCAGATTCTGATATCCATAGGTGTCCTGGAACCAGCCCACTATGGATACCAAGGGATAACTGTATTCTTATTTCCATGATGTCACAATAATTCCAAATTTACCCAGCTAGAGAAAGGAGGAGTTTGGAATTAAAAGGTCCATTGGATTCTTGAGAACTGTACCTTTATCAGGCTACACACCTTAAAATAATATTCTACAGATGGAATAATTTAAGTTAAGGAAAGCAGGCAAGAAATTAAGCCAAACTAAGGCCGGGCATTTATAAGTAAGAATAAGCCTCCATGTGTGATTTATTTGGGAGTTGGGTGGCTCCCCCAAAAAGAACCAAACACAACCTACAGCAGGAGGTGCCTGGACCATCAGATGTCTACCAAGAAAAGCTACAGGCACTGAGAGGATCCACACTGAGAGGTTATGTGTGCTCAGGCAGCAGAATTGAAGGGATGGAACCACTCAAGTCTGGCAGAGCCCAGATGCTGTAGGTGGAGCTGCAGGATTTGGTGTTTGCCCTGGTGGGTTTTTATAATGCTTTAGTCTAGGCTATGTTCCCTTTCTTTCCTTTTGAAATGGAAGTGCTTACCAAATGTCACTGTTTGGGGGTGTGTGCAATGTGTTTTGTTTTGTTTTTTAATTTTATAAGGACTCTATTAAGAGATCATCTTGGATCTCAGCAGAGACTTTGGCCTTTGGGACAATGTTGAAACTGTTAAAACTTTAGGGTTCTTAAAGAGGAACTAAGTGCATTTTGCATTGTGAAATTACCGTGAGCCTTTGAGGACCTGGGCTAGATGGATGGACTGTCACGGGGTGATTAATCTTCATTGTTAACTTGACTGGATTTGGAATTACCCAGAAAGCACACCTCTGGGCATTCTTTACATCTGATCTTAGCCAAAGACTAAGAAATCACATGGATGTCTTTGAAGACATTTCCAGTGAGGTTTAGATGAGGAGGAAAGACCTACCCTGAATGTAGGTGATTCCATAAAAAGGAAAAACAGAGGAAACCAGCTAAGTGCTAACATCCCCGCTTTCTACGTCCTTATCCATCGAGATGTCAGGAGCCCCAGCCATGATGTCTTGCTTTGCTGAGCTCTTCCACGCCTTCCCCCTCATGATGGACTCTAATGCCTCAAACCACGGGCCAAGGTAAATCCTTCCTATGACTTGTTATTTGTTAGGTATTTGGTCACAGAGAGAAGAAAAGTAACCAACACACTAACCTAGTCTTTGTGGAGATGACAGAACCCAACTTCCATGAATAATGAGAAGAAACTATGTTTCGTCATCACCAGCCAAGAACTAAGATTGTGATAGGCTCTGTAATCAACACCAGCCGTGAGTTGATGCGCATTCAATAGAAGATTTGAACATGAGACCCCTCTCAACACAAGCGATCAAATGAGGAGACTAAGGATTAGGCTTGATGGTGTGAGAGGAGTTTCTCATCCAAACAATAAATATGAGGGCTGTAGAAATGGCTCGGCTAGTAAAGGCTAGGCTCACAACCAAAGATACACAAAAAAATAAAATAAAAATAAATTGGAAAGTTCCTTTCCTTATGAAAACACAGCAGTGGCCATGTAGGTTGCCTTCTCCGAAAAAGTAAACAAAATCAAAGGTCATGTTGTGTGTTCCTGCTGCAGCCCTCCACCAGGGTCCATGATAAGAAGCTGTATAACAGGGCTTCACAGTTATAGACCTGCAACCTTGGAGCCTCGGTGGGGGCAGGTGTTTAAATATCGGGTTTTCTAGAAATCGGAACTGTGAGGTTGGTGATGTGGAGCAATTGGGCTCACCCAATGTGGATCTGTAGTAATTCAGCCAGTGAAGGAGGATGTGCTTGACCTTCTTCTGCATTTTGCTTAGTTTGATGGATGCCACAAGGTCATGCAGAAGGCTTATGTCCGGTCCTGGATCATCAGGGTCCGTGTCCACCGGGTCGGCCAAATTTGAAGCCTTTAAATGAGAAGATGAATATACACGTCAATATCCTTGGTATACACACACACATATGAGGGAGACTGCTTGCTGTGTGGCTAGCAAACATCAGTCCTTCATCATCATGTACCCATTCACCCATTCATCAGACTACCCAACAAGTGTTTATTAAGTGCTGTTTATAGCCTGACAATGTGCAGAAAACATAGACTAAAGTCATGCATAATAGCCATATTCTTTGTGACTATACTTAACGCCACTGAAATACATACTTACAAAGGTTATGGAATCATAATAAATTAAGAGAGAAAAGGCCATTTCTCTATCCTCTAGGAGTTCACAGTCAGTGGAAAACCTCAACAGGCTGACAATCACAGTACAGCAGAGACCAGGTTAGACCATGAGTTATAAGTAGGAAGTCTAATGTTTAAGTGCTTTTACTTAGCAGCAGCGAAAGTTATAAATATTCATTAACTATATGTAATTATACATTTATATGTAAAGGTACACATAATTCTATATTGTTTCTCCATTTTTTGTGCACTATGCAAAGCCAGATGAAGATGGTCACAAAGCAGGGGAATGTGAAGGGACAGACGAGTCAGTGAGCCACAGAGGCTGATGAAGTAGGCAGGGAGCATTCTGAAGAATTTACTCCATAGAAATCAGGCAATAAAGCTGACACTTCAGTTTGAAAACTCAACTCCATCTGAAAGGCACAGACTTGAACTTCCTTGTTATAATGATTCCAAAAAGGACTTAAAGCAACATCAGTGACCTTGATATAATCATCTAAAAACAGGAGTCTTACCATCTAATCTCAACCTCAAAAATGGGTAAATAAAGATGAAGTATATTTATCTCATGATACTGAAGCTTTAAAGTGTATGGATGTATTATCTGTCACAAGACCATCTTTTATATTTGTTATATTGGAAATCTGAAGATTTTCTATGTTTTCATTTTTTAGATTTATCTTGTTACCTTATTTGGAAGAGTGTCTTTCTGTGTATATGTTTGTCTACCATAAACAGCCTGCAGAGGTCAGAGAGGGCGTCAGATCCCCTGGATGTGGAGCTATGAATGGTTGAGAGCTACCATGTGATTACTAGGAACCACACTCTGGCTCTCTGCAAGAGCAACAGCAGGATTGTCTCTCAACCCAGGAAATCTGAACGTTTGATCAGTTAAGAAAACCTAAAGCTGGGCATTGTGGTGCACATCTTTAATCCCAGCACTTGGGAGGCAGAGGCAGCCTGATCTCTGTGAGTTCAAGGCCAGTCTGGTCTACAGAGAGTTCTAGGACAGCCAAGGCTACACAAAGAAATCTTGTCTAGAAAAACCAAAAAAGAAAACCTTAGATATCCCACCTTGAGTTTTCCATTTATGTTGAACACATTGATATAGACTTGTGATAATTAATTTTAAAAGTTTTAGATAAAGTGACTTAAGTTCAAACATAATTGAAATATGTAAGAGAACTTGAGAATGCCTTAATTTAATTTATGTGCTATGTAAATGTTAAGAACCTGAGAATATTTTGCTTGCTAGGGTTATAAATATGCATTGAAGTACTTAAATAAAAATAAACTTTAAAACTATAAATATACTTCAAAATATGTAAAATTTTGTTCATTAAATTGTATAGGAGTCTAATTATCAAGTATAATCAGCTCAATTTGAGTCAATCAATGAGAAGACAGAAACAATGGTTATCTTAATCAAGATTATTAGTGGAATAAATATATTTTAAATGGCCTTTTTTTGAAACACAGTTTCTCTGTGTAGCTTTGGCTGTCCTCTGTAGACCAGGCTGGCCTCAAACTCACAGAGATCCACCTGCCCCTGCCTCCCAAGTGCTGGGATTAAAGGCATGTTCCACCACTGCCTGGCACCCTGAAATTTTTAAACAAATTTTTAAAAATTATTTTGAGATTGAGTCTCTCAGCTAGAGGCTGCTCTCTCATAACACTTCTGTTCCAACCTCTCACATGCCAGAATTAAAGCCATGCACCACAACCCCTGGCAAAAACTGGGTTTTTAATGGGTAGCTCTAAAAAATTAATTTTAAACCCAAATCAAATACTGTTTTTCTAGACACAAAAATCTCTTGGATCTGAAAAAAAAAAAAACCTCATACCTTTTCAAATCTTTTCCTTCATCTCCTCACTTCTCTTTACTGAGTTGGTTAATATAACATCAGTGAATTTCTTCAGAAGTCTCCCTCACTCACTCCCTCCACCCATTCATCTATTCACTCTTCTTTCCATCCATTCATCTATTCACTCTTCCCTCCCTCCATCCATCCACCCATTCATCTATTCACTCTTCTTTCCCTCCCTCCCTCCATCCTCCCATTCATCTATTCATTCTTCCCTCCCTCCATCCATCCACCCATTCGTCTATTCACTCTTCCCTCCCTCCCTCCACCCACCCATTCATCTATTCATTCTTCCCTCCCTCCATCCACCCACCCATTCATCTATTCACTCTTCCCTCCATCCATCCACCCATTCATCTATTCACTCTTCTTTCCCTCCCTCCATCCACCCATTCATCTATTCACTCTTCTTTCCCTCCCTCCCTCTATCCATCCACCCATTCATCTATTCACTATTCCCTCCCTCTATCCATCCACCCATTCATCTATTCACTATCTCCTCCCTCCATCTATCCACCCATTCATCTATTCACTATCCCCTCCCTCCATCTATCCACCCATTCATCTATTCACTCTTCCCTCCTCCATCCATCCACCCATTCATCTATTCACTCTTCCCTCTCTCCCCTTCTTTTAGAAGCCTTTTTAAACTTTTTTTGAGATTATAATTAATTTCTCCCTTCCCTTTCCTCTCTCCAAACCCTCCACAGCATAGGTAGATGGAAAATTCTCTCAGACTTGCTAAAAACTTAACTTGTTAGCAAAGACACTGAATGGAGTTGACAACATGTGATAGGCCTGAGCACCATGTGTGGGAAATAAACTTTGGAAAAGGCAGAGGCAAAAAGAGAGAGTGTGGTTTTCTTCTTTTTCAAAGGATTAGTAGGCACAAGTAAAAAGCCCAGAGAAGTAACACATGAACACCAAAGATTCCCAAACACACGTCTGTCCACAGGCACACAGACTATGTAAGAACTGTCTCTGCGATTCATACAGTTAACACATTGAACAGGATAAGTGTGGTTGAAAAAGCGTGATGCCTGGGAATCTAATTCAGTCATGCATCACCTGCCTAGCACGTGCCAGGCTCTGGGTTGCCAGAACTGCAAGAATATGAAAGAATGAACGAAAGAAAAAAAAAAAAAAACCCAAGAGGAAAATCTGCCGTTCCTTCGCCTGCACCACGCAAAGAGCAAGTCTCTCCTTGGTGTCGTCCTACATGGAGCAAAATGCCGTCCTTCGCTCTGGTGCTGCTGACGTGTGCGGCTAGTGTGTGCACCTCCTCTCTTTGCCCGACACGTCACTGAGTCTGTGCTCTTACTAGAATTCTTTTTAGGCATGGCAACTTTTTGTTGTAATTTAAATTCAATACACAAGATCCTTTAAGGTGCCCATTTGATGGATTTGGGCCCCGTGAAGGTACACTCTCTAATCAAGATGAAAGATATTTCTATCGACCCTGCCAAAATTTCCGCTTCCTCTTTGTGAACATTCCCCACTCTGGCCAGAGGTCTTTTCTAGAGTCCCACACAATCGGAATCACACCTTGTATACTCTTTCATGTCTGACTTTTCTAGCTTAGCTGGACGTTTTGGATATTCATCTTGTGGCTATCTCTGTACAACCCAACCTATCCTCAAACTTGCCATACTCCAGCTTTAGCCTCTGAAGTGCTGGGATTACAGGAGGAAGCCACCATGCCTGGATGACGTCATTTGTTTCAGTGCCTCAGAAGCCCTTCTTACCAGGAAGTGATAGTGTCTTTATCTAGTCACCAACTGATGGACAGTAGTACAGGATTCTGTATTAATATTACTAATACTCACAAAGGTTCTTATTTTTAAAATTAACATATTCATTTGATGCTGGAGAGATGGCTCAGCAGTTCAAACACTTGCTACTCTTGCAGGGGACCCATGTTTGGTTCCCAGAAGTCACATCTACACTGAGGCTCACAACTATCTATTGAAACTCAAGTTCTGAGGGATTCAATACCTTCTTCTTGCCTCCACGGGCACCAAGCACAATGTGTGTGTGTGTGTGTGTGTGTGTGTGTGTGTGTGTGTGTGTGTACATGTAAGCAAAACATTTATAAATCTTATAATATATTCAATATGAAATATTAGATATGCTTCCTTTTTCACGGATATGAATATGCTGCATTATCATGACTTCACTTCCCACACAGTTTAAAATTCTACGAGCATGAAAGGGCCTTAGACTCTAAGGCCCTACCTATGAGAAAGAAGCAACTATTAGCATGCTTCAGTTCACTCATAATAAAATAAACACCACTCCTAGCTTCAGTCCATTCATAAATAAAATGAACATCACTCTTTGTCATGATTTATATTAACCAGAAGTACAAAGCTTACCCACCCAAGCTTCTTTGGCAACTTGAGTTGAACACGACCCAGCTGTAGGTGAGAGGAGCTATGTAGGTGAGAGGAGCTACAGATGCCTGGGCCAACCAGAAAGCATGGACACTGGACCAATCAGAAAGCATGGATACTGGGCCAACCAGAAAGCATGAACACTGGACCAATCAGAAAGCATGAACCCTGGACCAATCAGAAAGCATGAACCCTGGACCAATCAGAAAGCATGGATACTGGACCAATCACAAAGCATGAACCCTGGACCAATCACAAAGCATGGACACTGGACCAATCAGAAAGCATGAACCCTGGACCAATCAGAAAGCATGGATACTGGACCAATCACAAAGCATGAACCCTGGACCAATCACAAAGCATGGACACTGGACCAATCAGAAAGCATGAACCCTGGACCAATCAGAAAGCATGAACACTGGACCAATTAGAAAGCAGGAACCCTGGACCAATCACAAAGCAGGAACTGATTGTTCCCCATCTGAGACAGAGACTACCAAGGGCTCACTGGCTTTCTCAAACAACCCAGGTCTGTCTTGGAACCGAAAGTAACTAGAATAGTGTGAAAAAATAAAAGACCACTCCCCCCCAGCCCACCAGATGGGAATAGTGAATACTTGGCACTCACGTCTTTGTTCTGGGCCATGAACTTCAGCAGCCTGCACTTCATTTTGTAGGTCGCCAACATTTCCTTAGCGTCTCGGGTAGAGGGGTGGATATCAGGGAACATCTGGGAGAGGGTAAAGCTTTATTCAGAAGTCATAGCTAATGAAATCCAGGGACGCAAGATAGCTTGACATAAAGGCATTCACGGTTATAAAGAAATTCATCCAAACCCACAAAGTAAAAAGTAACTTATATACACATTCATATGCTTTTTTTAATAACTGTACCATTCACATGAATACATTCCAGATTTTTCAAGTTTCTGAAGTTCGATCAAAATCCAGCCAAGCTCAAGACTTAGCTGCATGAAAACAGAAAGAAACATATTTCCCTTTTCAGGCAAAGTCCCCTTAATGCATCTGAGGTTGGTCTCACTGTGCAGACCAGGCTGTCCTGGAACCCATAATCTTCCTGCCTCAACCTCCTGAGTATTGAACTTACAGGCACACCCCGCTAAATCTGGCTAAGTGTCTAAGACAGTGTTTCTCAGCCTTCCTAATGCTGGGACCCTTTAATACAGTTCCTCATGCTGTGGTGACCCCCAGTCATAAAATTATTCTTATTGCCACTTCATAACTGTCATTTTGCTACTGTTATGGATTATAATGCAAATGTCTAATATGCGACCCACAGGTTGAGAACCCGTTGTCTAAGATGACTAAGAAACCTCTGGCCCACCTTATTAGGTAAACATGAAGGCTTGTGTTTCACAGGCGCCAGTGACAGCTTCAGGCTTTGCGGATGCCGTTTGTACATCAAGGTGATGGCGAAGCGCCCCGAAATAGTCACAGTGATATATTGATTTACCTGGAAGCAGCAGGAAGGGGATCGTTTGGGGGCATAGAATCTCCTTTTACAAGTCAAGAGCAAGTTGAAAGGAGGAACAGGCATTCACAGGCAGCTTCCACCTACATGTCAGAAACTTAAGAGTCAGGTTTGGGGGTTTTGTGTTGCTCACTTACTCACAGAAAGAGGGTGAATGGGCAGAAATTATTTTGCAAGGCATGCAGTCGTATCTTAAAAGAAGATGGGGTCCATTTTAGATTGAGAAAATCCTATGTCAACTGGGTCCTTCTGAGGTCTCATTCTGCCTCAAGACATAGCAGCCTCTCCCTGCTGCATGATACGCTTGGTAGATGCCCTTTAGCGCCAAGAAATGCCATTAACGACTGCCAAGTATTGGTACATTTTAGAAGCCTTAATGTTGCCGTTAAAGTGGGAGGGGGTTTTTAATAAAGGATAAGAATGGGAAAGTAGCGATTACACAATGACTGTAGGGTTAAGAATGAAGGTCAGTAGAGTGTGCTGGCCAGCACACACACACACACACACACACACACACACACACACACACACACACACAATGGATACAGCATCCTAATGAAGTCTGTAAGAACTCTTGCTTGAGGTACAAGTTGCCCTCATCTGCTCTCTGAAGGCACCAGCTGAGGTAATCCAAAATAAATAATCTCTCTGACTGTTTTTGTAGGCAAAAGATGAGGAGATCCTGATGTCAGAATGTCAAGAAATTCGCACACAGGATCTTGCCTGGTAGTTTCCTGATGTTCTCTTTGCCTCCCTATCCCTCCAGACACAGACATCACTTCTTTAAGATGTACCACCTGAAGAGGGAATACGGGGGCCGTGCGATTTTGTAAGTCGTGTGGAAAGACAGAAACATCACTTCCCATGCAGATGCTCACAATGGTGCTGTTTATAGGAAATGCGAGGCAAGCCACAGGTGTGAACCAGGGGAGTGAATGTTTTTTTTAATTGCTAGTAGACATGTTAAAAAAGAGTAGAATTCAAGAGGGGTTACTTTGAGAACATAGTTTATAATAAACATCTCCATATGTGGTGGTCAGAGAATGGCCTTCAGGATTGGCTCTTTTCCACCTTCTACCAAGTAGGTCCTGAGTTGTCAACTCTGGTCATCAGCCTTGGCAACAGGCATCTCTAGCTGCTGAGGCATTTCACTGGTTGGCCCATAAAATTACTAGGATACCTTCCTTGTGTTCTCGATTTCTGTGAAGTCTTGGAAATCTGATGTGTGGACTTGCCAACTATTTTGAGGTTCAAGAATCAAAAGTGGCATTGTGGCTACCTGGACATCACAGTTCTCTACAAATGTACCCTGACAGTTACCTGTGCAGTCTTCTGCCTAAACAACCAGACACAGTGGCCCCATCTTACCGCGGCCTGTTTAGTTTACAAACACACACAAAGGGTAACTTTATGTGACCCTAGGAAGCTGGCACCACAGTCGCAGAAGCCCTTGGCGAGTGCTTACAAAGTTTAGATCATTTGTTAACTTTCAAATAGCAGAATGCGTGCATACAAAGTTTAATTTCTCAGCTTTTCTCCCTTTTTAGTTGTAAAATAGTAACTCAGTCTCATGTCCTTGTGTGGCAACAGTCTTCTGGCCTGGAGTCAAGCGTGGCCCCTTTTCAGTTTATAACAGAGCTCACACAACAATACCAGGCATGCTGGCACAGGCTCGGATTCCCAGCATTGGGAGGCAGAGACAGGGCCCCTGAGGATCACCAGCCAGCCAATTTATCCTAATTGTTAAGTTGCAGGCCAATGAGAGATCTCATCTCAAAGGAGGTGGATGGTGTTCCTCATGGACTCTATATTCACATACACCTACTCACACATGTGCCCTCTTACACCTACGAACATACACAAACACACGCACATTTGAAAAAGAATAACAAATTCTAAAATAATACCCCGATTTCAATTGGATCTTCAATCTTTCCCTTGGAAGGCCACATCCACTCTCGTATGATGTTTCCTTTCTTGCTGATCAGCATGCCTCCATCCTGATTAAACATCATGGCTATGACTTTCCTATGACAGACAGAGAGAGGGGGCTAATTTAGAACAAGCAAATAAATCTTCACAGATTTATTGATTTGGCTAAGGTGATGGAAACCACCAAGATGTAGCCTTAAAGAGCAAAAGAACCCTTTTGCTGGGGGACGGTCACTCTGCTTCTGCCCCAGTGCTTCTTGGGAGCCAAGAGTAGTCAGATGATTCAGATGACCCATTTAGGATGCACACCCTTTTCCATCCATCCCTCCCACAAGGGAACAAATATGAGCTCTGCTGGCCTCTATCATATCATGTGACCATGATTCTTTGACTATGGCTGATTGAATCAAATATGAGTTCTATTGGCCTCTATCATATCATGTGACCACGATTCTTTGATTATGGCTGATTGAATCAGACATGGGCATCTGACCCCAAAGAATCACAGAAGCATGACGCATTCAAGGGTGAGAAAAACAAAAACAGAAAACTAGTGTGACTAGCGTGGATTCTGGAGGGATGAGCAGCCTTGGGCCAGATGTGCTGGAATCCTAAGCTATCCTAACTCTGTCTTCAAGAACAATGAGACATCAAAGCTTTCTAACAACAAATCGCGTACGTGATGATGGGCGGGTGCGAGGCAGGTCTACACTGGCTGACTTGGAAGGTCAGACTTGTTCAATGATTCAGGAGAGATGATGATAGCTTGGACTAGGATATAGGTGAGAGAGAGAGAGAGAGACATGGGCATTGATTCAAGAGCTCTCTAGAGCAGTGCTTCTCAGCCTTCCTAGGGCTGCGACCCTTTAATGCAGCTCCTCATGCTGTGGTGACCGCCAACCATAAAATTATTTTCGTTGCTACTTCATAACTGTAATTTTGCTACTGTTGTGAATCGTAATGTAAATATCTGATATGCAGGATATCTGATGTGTGACCCCTGGGAAAAGGTCATTCGACCCCCAAAGGGGTCATGACCGTTGACCTAAGGGCTGCTGACAAGGCTCAGCAGACAAATGTGTTTGTTGTGTAAGCCTGACTAAGTGAGTTAGATTCCCAGAACCCACATAAAGGTGGAAGGAGAAAACCCACCTCCACAAAGTTGTCCTCTGACCTCCACATGTGTGCCACAGCACATGTGTGTCCCCCCTCATCCACACACAAAATAGTAAATAAAAATTTAACAAACAATAATAATAATACATATATACGAATACCAATATACTGCCAACACCCCCATCATACTTCCTCACTGAGAAGTAGTCAACAGTAAATGCTGAGAGCTACAGCAACCTCTAGAGCAAGCATTTGCAATATGAAGGTGTTGGGGAGTATTATTTTAAGGTGTGTCACTTTTGTTTATGTTGCATTTGTTTAACTCTGTGAAGCTGTGATACTGTGCCTGTCTAAAACACCTGATGGTCTAATAAAGAACTGAACGGCCAATAGCAAAGCAGGAGAAAGGATAGGTGGGGCTGGCAGGCAGAAAGAATATATAGGAGAAAACTGGGGGGAGAGAGAAGAAAAGAGATGGAGGAGTGAGAAAAGGAAGAAGCCAGAGAAGGAGGACTCCAGGAGCCAGCCACCCAGCTTCACAGCCAGCCATTACCACACAGGAGTAAGAGGAAGATTTACAGAAGTAAAAGAATAGGAAAAGCCCAGAGGCAAAATGTAGACGGGATAATTTAAGATAAGGAAAGCTGGTGAGAAACAAGCCAAGCTAAGGCTGGACATTTATAATTAAGAATAAGCCGCCTCCGTGTGTGATTTATTTGGGAGCTGGGTGGCGGGCCCCTCAAAAGAGCCCAGAGAGTAAAAAACAACACCATCATGAAGGAACAGTAAAGAATTCATAGGCGGGAGCTAGAGAGATAGTCTCAGGTATTCCATTCTGGGACAGAAAGTACATGAATGTGGTAATGTAAATAGACTTCAGCGTCTGAACTTTGGGAATAGTTGCAGGTGACAGATCTGATATCTAAAATAATAGAAGGTGGCCAGTCCAGGTTGGTTCAGGATAGCATACAAAGCTAGGAGAATATAAAAATATCCAGGCCAGAATCAGGCAGGAGAAAATAACCAAGCCTTACAAGTTTTCATCAATACCCTTGGGTGGCAAACTAATGCTCATCCATCTGTTATGTGTTTGCACATCTCAAGGTAATGGGAAATGATTGATCAAAATAGAACCAAAGGTGGAAAGACCCAAAGGAGAGAGACATTTCTTTCGTAGCTGATTGAGAAAAAAATAAAGGCAAAATCGTACACTGTCTCAAGAGAACACGCGTCTCTTTCTCCATGCTCGGAAGATAGATGTGACCACATGATTTGTCCTATTTGATCAGCAGCTTGAAAGCACTTGGTGGGGCTCTCCTTCATTCTTGCTGCTTGGCAACCCAGCCATCACATGAAGCAGCTTGAACTGGCCTACAAGATGCACAGCCAGGTTGCCTCCAAGCCCCGGCAGACAGCCAGATACCTAAGTCACCTAGCTCCCAAGGCCAGGCTCCTAATCCCATGTCATCATCACCATGACTCACGGAGACTCATCTAGTGTGGACTCAGCTCTCACCCTTCCTTCTCTCGACCTCTATTAAGGGTTGGGAAGGGCGGGGGAGAGCCCTGGATTAAAGGCTAAGAACTTTCGATGCTCTTCTGTAACTATGTGGACTTGGAAAAGTTATTCATCTTGCATAAGCCTTGGTTCTCTTTGATGAGAATTATGCTTAAATCATAGGGTCCCTGGGAAAATTAAATAAAATCTAGAATGCTCTTTCTACTTAACCCCCCCAACACACACACACACACACACACAGAGAGAGAGAGAGAGAGAGAGAGAGAGAGAGAGAGAGAGAGAGAGAGAGAGAGAGCGAGCAATACTTGGAAATTCTGGCCCGGTGGCACAAACTAGTAATTTTAACACTTAAGAAGTTGAAGCTGTGCCGGGCGGTGGTGGCGCACGCCTTTAATCCCAGCACTTGGGAGGCAGAGGCAGGCGGATCTCTGTGAGTTCGAGGCCAGCCTGGGCTACCAAGTGAGTTCCAGGAAAGGCGCAAAGCTACACAGAGAAACCCTGTCTCGAAAAACCAAAAAAAAAAAAAAAAAAGAAGTTGAAGCTGGGGGCTGGAGAGATGGCTCAGAGGTTAAGAGCAATGACTGCTCTTCCAGAGGACCTGAGTTCAATTCCCAGCACCTACATGGTGGCTCACAACTATCTGTAATGAGATCTGGCACCCTCTTCTGTATACATAGTAAGTAAATAATCTTCTTTTTTTTAAAAAGTTGAAGCTGGAGGTTCACAAAGTTTGAAGACAACCTGGCCCTATACAAGGAGTTTGAGATCAGCCCCTGTTACATAATGAGACCCTTCCTCAAAAAAACAAAAACAAAAACAAAAAAAAAAAAAACACCACTACCAACAACTCTCAAAAAAACCCAGTAAAATACATTTATTCTTGGAGAAGCAATTATTACTTCTCTGTTCTTTCTACAGTGTCCTGGAACGAGATGTTCAATTAAAATGCCAGAAAATTACATCATGCTTCCTAATCTTTCCTTCCCAACTTTTAAACTAGCGTTGTTGAGAGACGGAACGACCTTTTGAAAGAGCTTCCTCGGCCTTTGAAATGATTCCAGGTCCTGTGCTCTTCAGTTCTTCTCAACATCAAAGCTGGGACGGGCCCTTCCACACCGAGGGCGAGTGTTTAGTGTGACGCATGCAGCCACTTTGTGAGCCTGTTAATCCGTCTCCTTCTAGGCATTTGTGTCTTCAGAATCAAGCGTTAGTCTTCTATGTCTTTAGGGTTTTTACTGGCCTGTCTTGTCTTCGCTGGCGAGCTGGCGCTGACTTGGCTCACGGAAACAACCTGGAAGGGAAGCTGTGTGAAGGGGCTTCACCAGAAGTGCAGTCAGCACGCA
Organism: Peromyscus maniculatus bairdii; assembly: GCF_049852395.1. Lineage (NCBI taxonomy): Eukaryota > Metazoa > Chordata > Mammalia > Rodentia > Cricetidae > Peromyscus > Peromyscus maniculatus. Next base: position 19,176,041 of record NC_134869.1, on the reverse strand, counting down.
GGAAGTGCTGAATGCAGGCGAAGCAGGAATGCACATTTATAACCTTGCTGAGGAAGGAAAGAAGGCTCTTGCGCCCATGGCTTGATTCTCAATTCGCATCATGCTTCCTAATCGGTCCTTCCCAACTCTTTTTTTTAAAGATTTATTTATCATATACACCTGCACACCAGAAGAGGGCACCAGATCTCATCATAGATGGTTGTGAGTCACCACATGGTTGCTGGGAATTGAACTCAGGACCTTTGGAAGAGCAGCCGGTGCTCTTAACCTCTGAGCCATCTCTCCAGCCTTCCAAACTTTTTTTTTTAAGAGATGAAACTACCATCATCTGGAAGCTAGGAGAATTAAAAAATATATAGGGGATGGAAAGATGTGTGATTGGAGCTAATATGAAATGTGAACTCCAGCAAAGGTGGATTTCAAAGCAATCCCCAGGGTACCTTGCTTCACCAGGAGGTGGCCTTATGAGTCGATCGTGATGTTGGCTTCTTCCTAAAACTCTAAGAGCCAGGAAATATTCTCCTAAATCCGCATCTAAACTTGTTGTGTTGCTCTGTCTGTCTGTCTGTCTATTTATGTATCTATGCAGCACTTTGTTACTAGTTTTCCATCTAAGGTGGAAACATCTAACTGTGTCATTAACTGAACTCGAGTGTATGGAAAATCAGCAGGTACAAGTTTGTGGACAAATAACACTCCGCAGAGACACAGCAGTTCTAGTGAGTCGGATACTAGCTTCCTCCAACTCAAGCCCCCCGAGCCTCAGGATGTGACCTTATTTGAAAAATGGGTCCCTTGCGAATGTAATCAGTTAAGAACCTCATGAGGAGATCATCCTGGGTTTACTGTGGGTGCTGAAGCTGATCCTAATGTCCGTGGATGAAGAGGAGCCGGGCACAGAGAAAGAGAGAAACAGGAACAGAGAAGCGGGGAACAGCAGAAGGAAGAAAAGGCCCAGCTGAGAAATCTGTGGGCGCCCAACAGACAGAAAGGAAACAGGTGTGGGACAGAATCTCTCCCGGAGCCCAATGTTTTCATCTGTCTTCCAGCCCCTGGGTCTGGGAGAGAACACATTGCTCCTGTCTTAGACACCAGCTTATGGTGACTTTCAAGATAGCCTAGGAAATGAATATGGTCAGCATCCACAGCCAGTACCGTTGAGACCCGTAGCTCCTGCCGCCTGCTTCTGGTTTATTCCAAATTCTGACACCCCCTCCCCAAAATCCCCAGCCTGCACTTGACCTTATCCTGACCCTCGATGACATTTAATGCCATTCCTTGCCCTGTTTCCTTTCTGAGCCTGGGGAGGAATTGGGGTTGGGTGAAGCTGGGAGACATGGTATAAAATCAGGAGGATCAAGTCTGGGTCATATTCATAGGTTCAAGGCCAGGCATTGTATGAGCCAACCTGAGCAAACATCACTCAGTAGTTATTTTTAGGAGCCAAAGTCTGACAGTCAAAAGACAAGCTCTGTGACAGAGTTGTCTAAAGAGTCTACCTTGGCCTGTTCAGAAGACACAGTGGGCCCCGAATATGTCCTTTTCAAGAACTCATAAATAGGCTGGGTGGTGGTGGTGGTGGCGGCGGCGGCGGCGGCGGCGGCGGCGGCGGCGGCGGCGGCAGCGGCGGCGGCGCACGCCTTTAATCCCAGCCCTTGAGAGGCAGAGCCAGGTGGATCTCTGTGAGTTTGAGGCCAGCCTGGTCTACAGAGTAAGATCCAGGACAGGCACTAAATCTACACAGAGAAACCCTGTCTCAAAAAACAAAAACAAAAACAAAACAAAAAACACCTCATAAATATGCCTTTACATGGAAAGGGGACTTTGCATGTTGTTCTAGCTAAATACCTCAAGTGGGAAGATTCTGTAGGTGGGTCAATGTTATCACAAAATACTTAAATAAATGATGTAGAAGAGTCAGAATCAGAAAAGGAGACAGGATGAGACAAGTGGAGATTGGAATTTGAAGACCTTACCCTGCTGGCTTTGACAGTAAAGGAAGGGACCAGGAGCCTGGGGACACAGGCTGCTCACAGAGGCTGGGAAAAGCAGGAGGACAGATTTTCCCTACAGTGTGCTACAGACATGTGACTTTGTGCCTTGACTTTACCCTATCGAGACCCGTTTGGGACCTCTCACATCTACAACTATAGGGTTATCTGTGATGTCACTACATTTATGGTAATCTGTCACAGCACTCATAAGGAAGTAATATACCATCCTCTCCCCCTGGGCTGCTGGCATCTGCCCCGTGAGAGGGGACTGCTCACTGCTTCCCAGACTTCCTCTGCAGGAAGAACTGAGGAGCACTCCCAGGAACCAGAAAGGCATGGGTCTCCTGCTTGGCCCATTTAATGCACTGGACCATCTCCAGCTTGGCAGACACCTTGACGCCTTGGCTCATTTCCTAGAACTGTAAAAGAAATTCTAAACACCAGTTCTCATGCTTCTGGTGAGAGTTTCTCTCAGTCCTGTACCAGCCTGCACATTGTCAGGTGTGCACATTCTCAGCCTTGGTGTTTCCACTATGCTTGGGGATCCTCAAATCTCCAGTTCCACATACCCTCTGACAATCAGAATCCATACTTTGCAGGCTCTTCTGAGTGTTAATTATCCACCTACCTACTCAGCTCCAAATCCAGCTTGTCTATCTATCTATCTATCTATCTATCTATCTATCTATCTATCTATCTGTCTGTCTGTCTGTCTGTCTGTCTGTCTGTCTGTCTGTCTGTCTGTCTGTCTGTCTGTCCGTCCGTCCATCCATCCATCCGTCTGTCTATCTAGTCTATCTATCTATCTATCTATCTATCTATCTATCTATCTATCTATCCGTCCATCCGTCTGTCTATCTAGTCTATGTACCATCTATCGCTCACTCTTATTTTGAGGCAGCATCTCCCTCTGTAGCTCAACCTGGCTTTGAACTTGGTGATCCTCTTGCCTTAGTCTCCGGGAGGATTACAGGCATGCCTCATCAAGCCCAGCTTTTTTTTTTTTTAACTGCTTTATTGAGGTATGATTGACATTTTTTTAAAGGTGCATAATTACTATATACAATTTGATGAGCTTGGAGAGCACTTTATACCTATGAAACTGCCTCACAGGCTGGGCCCTAGATCATCACCTCCATGAGCTAGAGCTCTGTCTTATTCTATCTCCCTTAGAACACACCAAAAGCTTCCATCATTATATGTCTTATTAAGTCTCAGAATCATATTATTGGATTGGAACAATGGATTTAAAAAGTAATACTTAGGTTTTTTTGGTTATAAATACACTAAGACAGGTCTGGTGGTAGAGGCCTGTAATCCTACCTACTCAGGAGGCTGAGACAGGGGACTCACAAACTCAAGGCCTGTTTAAGAATGAGCTCAAAGCCAGAGTGAGAACCTACCTCAAAAACAGAAATGAAAAAGAGTGGGGTCAGGAGACAGGTTCAGGGGCAATGCTGTGGAATATTCCTGTACAGTGCATAAATTATGCTCTGGTTGGTTTAATAAAGAAGCTGACTGACCAATAGCAAGGCAGGATAAGGTTAGGCAGAAAAACCAAGCTAAGGAGGTGAAGAAGAAGGGTGGAATGGGGGGAATGTGAATGAGCCACCCAAGAAGCAAATGCCAGAGGACCTGTAAAGCCACGGCCACATGGCAATACATAGATGAATAGACATGGGTTAATATAAATGTAAGAACTAGTTAGTAATAAGCCTGAGCTATCGGCTGAGCATTTTGTAATTAATATAAGCCTTGTGTGTTTATTTGGGACCAAGTGGTCAGGACAGAAAAGCTCTGCCTCCATTTACAGGGCAAAGGTGTTTGCCTTGTATGCCTGGCACCCGGAATTTGACCCCAGAACCCATGAAAAGGTGGAGGCAGAGAACAAACTCCACAGTTATTCTCTGACCTCCACACACGTATCATGGCATATATACATCAATAATAATAAAAATAACAACAATAAAAATAGAGAGCTTTGGGGACATAGCTCAGGGAGAGAGTGTTTGCCTAGTATGCTCCAGGTCCTTGATTCAATCCCCAAGAAACACAGGTTATCTGACTATGAACACTGAGTATGGACTCTGTGTCCTTCATTTTAACCTACAATATAAAGTGATGCATTCCATTTCTGCTTTCACACATACATGCTCCAAGGAGTACCACTGTCCACGTTCTTGCCCTCCTGAATGCCTGTGCTACACAGCACAGTGAGGGAAGCCTGCAATGTGCTCTCATCTCCGTCTTTAGTCCTTGCCCACGATTTATTCCCACCTCACTTTGATTCTTACGCATTACTTACGGCTCCAGAAAAGCATTGTGAGATTGGAAAGGGCAAAGCCTTAGCTTTTGAGACAGACTGGCACACCCCATTTTACCGTCAATGTCAGACGTTTGCATTGCTGCTCTATAAATCTCTCATGACCCAAGCGATCAACAAATAAAACTATGTTCAAAGCTCTGAGCTATGAAACAGCAAAGCCACGTCATCAGCAATTTCTCAACTCCAGAGGGATTTCAGTGGGGAGCAGGGCCAGGGAGTGTGAGGGACCAGAGAGTCCAGAGACATTTGCGGGGACACGTGTCTACAGATCATAGCTCTGCTTGGCTTGGGGACTGTCCTCTTAACTGAGGTCCTCTGTTCTGGCTTCCTACTGCCTAGAATACTCCCTCCAGCAGAAAGGCCAGCCCGGGGCTTCCAGGTGTTTCTGTTCATAAGGCCTCTTACCAGAGACATCGCACAACACAGCAGAGACTCCCACCCCACATCCCCTGTGGTGCCCCTTATCCTGACCTCTTTTTCTCTATAACACTTTTGTCTCCCGGATACAGCATATATTTAGTTGTTTCCTCATCTCCCTGCACTAAAATGTAAGAGAAATACTTAGTGCCTGCACATGCCCACGTTAGTAGGTGCCCTGGGAAGATTTTTAATCAATGCATACAAATATACTGTACATAGAGGCAATTTTTTCTTTCAAGAATTCAACTACCTTCCCAGACGCCTAAGGAGAATGTCATTTTATGAATGAAAATCAAGAAAAGAGAAAATTCTATGAGCTGTAGAGAAGAAGGTATACTCTTTTGTGTTTGGGTGACATGTTCTGTAAATATTTTAGGTCAATTTGGTTTATGGCATCATTTAGGCCCGGCATTTCTCCGTTTAGTTTTTTGTCTGAATGACCTGTCTATTGGTGAGAGTTGGGTATTGAAGTGACCCACTATTACCGTATGAGGGTCAATGTGTGATTTAAGCTATAGTAATGTTCGTTTTTAACTTGGGTGCCCTTGTGTTTGGGGCATAAATGGTTAGAACTGCAGTATTCTCTTGGTGGATTTTTCCTTTACTGAGTATATAGTCTCCTTGTCTATCTCCTCAGATTCATTTTGGTTTGAAGTCTATGATATCAGAATTTAAATGGCTAAACTGGCTTGTTTTGGGGGTCCATTTGCTAAGAATATCTTTTTCTATTATTTATCCTGAGGTGATGGCTATCCTTGAGGTTAAGGGATGTTTCTTGGATGCAGCGGAAGAATGGATCCCGTTTTCAAATCTAATCTGTTAGTCTTGGTCCTTTCATTGAGGGATTGAGAGCTATCAATGAGCAGTGATTGTTGATTCCCATTATTTTGTTGTTCCCTTGTGGGCTTTTTTTCTCTCTCCTCTTTTGATTTACTGGTCTGAGATTATTTATTCCTTCTGTTTTTGTGGGTGTAAAGTTAACCTCTTCAGGTTGAGGTATTCTAGCACCTCTGTAGAGCTGGGTTTGCAGGCAGTGCTTAAATTCGTGTTTGTTTGTTTGTTGAACATCTTTCTTTCTCCATTGATTGTGATTGAAAATTTGGCTGGGTGTAGTAGTCTTAGCTGGCATCTGTGGTCTCTTAGAGTTTGCAGAACATCTGCGAGGTCTTTCTGACATTTAGGGTCTCCATGGAGAAGGCATGTGTTATTATAATGGTCTGCCTTTATATGTGACTTTGTCCTTTTCCCTTGCAGTTTTGAATATCCTTTCTATGTTCTAACATTTGGTGTTCTATTACGTGGTGAGAGGACTCTCTTTTCTGGTCCACTCTCTTTTGTCTTCTCTATGCTTCTTGTACCTTGGTAGGCACCTCTTTTAGATTAGGGAAATTATTTTCTATGATTTTGATCCTTCTCAGCACTTCATGGAATTTTCTCTAAAATTGACCACGTACTTGAACATGAATCAAGCCTCGGCAAATACAAGAAAACTGAAACAACTGTGCATGTGTTATACACACACACACACACACACACACACACACACACACACACACACATATATGTGTATATATAATAGTTAATATATTATATGTTATATTTAATATATATTTAATATAATATATATTAAAGCTGGATATCAACAACAGAATGCTTAGAAACTCATGGAAATTGAACAATTTACTAGTGAATGAAATAAGAAAGAAATTAAGCTGGCGGCGGCGGCGGCGGCGGCGGCAGCAGCGGCAGCGCGCACACCTTTAATCCCAGCACTTAGAAGTCAGAGACAGGAGGATCTCTGAGTTCAAGGCCAGCCTGGTCTACAGAGCCAGTTCCAGAACAGCCAGAGCTACACAGAGAAACCTTGACTCAAAAAAAAGAAAAAAGAAAAAAAAAGAAAGAAAGAAAGAAAAAAAAGACATTTAAAACTTTTCATATGTGACTGAAAATGAAAACAATATACCCAAACTCATGGGAGACAGTGAAGGTAGTTCTAAGAGGCAAGCTCATATAGCATCAAGTGCCTACATAAAAAAATTGGAGCCATCTCATATTAGTAACTTAATGGCACACCTAAAGTCTCTAGAACAAAAAGAAGAAATAATGCCCAAAAAGAGTAGATGGCAAGAAATAATCAAACTGAGGGCTGAAATCAATAAAACAGAAACAGCATCAACAATATAGAAAGACTCAATGAAACAAAGAGTTGGTTCTTTGAGAAAATCAGTAAGATTGACAAACCCTTATCCAAATTACATAAAAGTTAGAGAGAAAATATCCATATTAACAAAATTAGAAATGATAAGGGGCTGGGTGGCGGTGGCCCACACCTTTAGTCCCAGCATGTGGAAGGCAGAGGCAGGTGAATCTCAGTGAGTTCGAGGCCAGCCTGGTCTACAGAGTGAGTTCCAGGACAGCCAGGACTGTTACACAGAGAAACCCTGTCTTGAAAAAGAAAAGAAATGAAATGAAATGAGAAGTGAGGCATAACAATGGACACTGATGAAATCCAGAGAATCACAAGAACAGACTGAGAATCACAAGAACACACTGCGAATCACAAGAACTCACTGAGAATCACAAGAACATACTGAGAATCACAAGAACATACTGAGAATCACAAGAACATACTGAGAATCACAAGAACAGACTGTGAATCACAAGAACACACTGAGAATCACAAGAACATACTGAGAATCACAAGAACAGACTGAGAATCACAAGAACACACTGAGAATCACAAGAACACACTGAGAATCACAAGAACAGACTGAGAATCACAAGAACAGACTGCGAATTACAAGAACACACTGAGAATCACAAGAACAGACTGAGAATCACAAGAACACACTGAGAATCACAAGAACATACTGAGAATCACAAGAACATGCTGAGAATCACAAGAACATACTGAGAATCACAAGAACACACTGAGAATCACAAGAACACACTGAGAATCACAAGAACAGACTGCGAATCACAAGAACATACTGAGAATCACAGAACACACTGAGAATCACAAGAACATACTGAGAATCACAGAACACACTGAGAATCACAAGAACACACTGAGAATCACAAGAACATACTGAGAATCACAAGAACATACTGAGAATCACAAGAACATACTGAGAATCACAAGAACATACTGAGAATCACAGAACATACTGAGAATCACAGAACATACTGAGAATCACAGAACATACTGAGAATCACAGAACATACTGAGAATCACAAGAACATACTGAGAATCACAAGAACATACTGAGAATCACAAGAACATACTGAGAATCACAAGAACATACTGTACTCCACCAATTGGAAAATCTAAAAGAAATGGATACTTTTCTTGATATATACCACATACCAAAACAAATCAAATCAGATAAGCAATTTAAACAGACCTAGAATCCCTAGTGAATTAGAAGCAGGAAGTAAAAGTCTCCCAACCCAAAACCCCCCAGGACCAAATGGTTTTAGTGCAAAATTTTACCAGACTTTCAAAGAAGAGTTAACACAAATACCCTCAAATTATTCCACAAAGTAGAAGCAGAAGGAACATTGCCCACTTTGTTTTGTGAGGTCACAGTTACCCTGATATTCAAACCACATAAATACCCAACAAGGAAAGAGAATTACAGACCAATTTCTCTTATGAACCTAGATGCAAAAATTCTCAATAAAATACTTGCAAACTGAACCCCAAAACACATCAGAAAGATCATTAACCCAAAGATGCATGAATTGTCCAACATACATAAATTGATAAATGTAATCCACTCTATAAATAAACTGAAAAACAAAACTCACATGATCATCTCATTAGATGCAGAAAAGGCCTTGCCAAAACCCAACACCCCTTTATAAGGGTCCTCGAGAGAGTAGGGACATATGTGCTTGCTAGTTTTACCTCAACTTGACACAAGCTAGAATCACTGGAGAGGAGGAAGCCTTAACTGAGAAAATGCCTCAATAAGATCGGGCTAAGGCTGGGCAGTAGTGGCACACACCTTTAACCCCAGCACTCAGGAGGCAGAACCAGGCAGATCTTTGTGAGTTCGAGGCCAGCCTGGTCTACAGAGCAAGATCCAGGAAAGGCGCAAAGCTACACAGAGAAACCCTGTCTCGAAAAACCAAAAAGAAGATCAGGCTATAGGCAAGCATGTAGGGCATTTTCTTAATTACTGATTGATGGGGGATGGCCCAGCCCATTGTGGGTGATGCCATCCCTGGGCTGGTGGTCCTGGGTCCTATAAGAAATCAGGCTGAGCAAGGCAGGGGCAACAAGCCAGTAAGCAGCACCCCTCCATGACCTCTGCATCAGCTCCTGTCTCTAGGTTCCTGCTCTGTTTGAGTTCCTGTCTTGACTTCCTTTGATGATGAACAGTGATATGGCAGTGTAAGCCAAATAAACCCTTTCCTTCCCAGGTTGCTTTGGCAATGGTGATTCACCACAACAATAGTAAAGACAACAGACCTCAACATAATAAAGACAATTTACAGCAAGCCCACATCCAACATCAACGTATATAGAGAGAAACTCAAAGCATTTCCACTAAAATCAGGGATACTCTCTCCATACCTCTTCAACATGGTACTTGAAGTCATAGCTCGAGCAACAAGACAACTGAAAGAGATCAAGAGAACACAAACAGGAAGGAAGAAGTCAAAGTATCTTTATTTGCAGATGATGTGAATGTACATATAAGTGACCCTAAAAATTCCACCAGGAAACTCCTAGAATCTGCAAAGCATGAGAATATATAATTAATAAATAAAAACCAGTACCCTGACTGTATACAAAGGACTAACTGACTGAGAAAGAAATCAAGGATACAGCACCTTTCACAAAAGCCTCAAAACAACAACAACAACAAAAATACCTTGGGGTAACTCTAACCAAACATGTGAAAGATTTGCATAATAAAAACTTTAAGACACTGAAGAAGGTATCAGAAGATGGAAAGATCTTCCATGCTCATTGGTAGGATTAACATAGTAAAAATAGCCAGTTACCAAAAGAATCTACAGGTTCAATACAATCCCCATCAAAATTTCAACACAATTCTTCACAAAACTTGAACGGACTTAATTCAATTTTTAGCTTTATATGGAAATACAAAAACAAAAACAAAAACAAAAAACAGGATAGCTAAAACACTCCTGAACAATAAAAGAATTGCTAGAGGTATCACCATCCCCAATCTCAAATTGTACTACTGAGCTACAGTAATAAAAAAAGAATGCATGGTATTGGCATAAAAGCAGACACATTGATCACCGTGTTTGAAGACCCAGACACAAATCTATATACCTATGCACACCTAATTTTTGATAGAGAAGTCAGAAATACACACTGGACAAAAGACAGCATCTTCAACCAAATGGTGCTGGTCAAACTGGGCATATTCATCTAGAAGAATGCAAATAGATCCATACTTATCACTCTGCACAAAACTCAAATCTAAACAAATCAAAGACCTCAACAAAGGACAGATTCACTGAACTGACAGAAGAGAGAGTGGGGAACAGCCTTGAACTCATTGGCACAGGAGACAACTTTCTGCACAGAACACTGGTAGCACAGGCATTAAGGACAATTATTAAATGGAACCTCATGAAACTGAAAAGACTAAGGACACTGTCCTTCAGACAGAGGGGCAGGCCACAGAATAAGAAAAGATTTTTACCAGCTACACATCTGATGGAGGACTAATATACAAAATATATAAAGAACTCAAAGAACTGAACAGAAAGCAAATAACCCAATTTAAAAATAAGGTACAGATCTAATCAGAGAATACTCAAAAGAGGAAACAGAAATGAATGAGAAGCACTTAAAGAAACATTTAACATCTTTAGCCATCAGGAAAATGCAAATCTAAACTACTTTGAGATTCCGTCTTACACCTGTCAGAATAGCCAAGATTTGTTGTAGGTTGTTTTTTACTCTTTTGGGGGGCCCACCATCCAGCTCCCAAATAAATCACTCACGGGGGCTTATTCTTAATTATGAATGCCCAGCCTTAGCTTGGCTTGTTTCTAGCCAGCTTTGCTTAACTTTAAATTATCCCATCTACCTTTTGCCTCTGGGCTTTTCCCGTTCTCTTCTGTAAATCTTACTCTTACTCCATGGCTTGCTGGTTGTGTAGCTGGGTGGCTGGCCCCTGGAGTCCTCCTCCTTCTCTGGCTACTTCATCCTATATCTCCAATCCCTCTTCCCAGATTTCTCTTTCTATTTATTCTCCCTCCCTGCCAGCCCCACCTATCCTTTCTCCTGCCTTGCTATTAGCCAGTTCTTTATTAGACCATCAGGTGTTTTAGACAGGCACAGTAACACAGGTTCAGAGTTAAACAAATGCAACATAAGCAAAAATAGTGCACCTTAAAATAATATTCTACTACAAAGATCAATAACACAAGTGACAGCTCATGCTGGTGAGGATATGGAGTAAGGGGAACACTCATCCATTGCTGATGGGAATGCAAACTTGTACAGCCATTATGGAAATCAGTGTGGCTGTTTCTTGGGAAGTTGAGAATAGATCTACCTGAAGATATAGCTATACCACTCCTGGCCACATACCCAAAGGTTTCTATACCCTACTACAGAGACACTTGCTCGACCATGTTTATTGCCGCTCTATTCATAATATCCAGAATTTGGAAACTGAATAGATGTCCACCAGTGGATGAATGGATAGAGAAAATGTGGTACATTTATACAATAGAATATTATGCAGCTGTTAAAAAATGAAATCATGAAATTCACAGGTAAACTGATGTGACTAGAAAAAAAAATCCTGAGTGAAGTAACCCAGACCCCAAAAGACAAATATGGTACATATTTGCTTACGTGTAGATGTTAACTGTTAAATCTTCCATAAGCAGGCTAAAATGTATATAACCACAGAGATTAGATATCGAGTAAGGGACTGGGGGAAAGATTGTATCACCCTAAGAAGGGGAAATAGAACAGACAGTTATGGATTGATGGGGGGAGCTGGAATAAGGGGATCAAATGGGGAGGGGATATAGGAATGGGGTGAGGGAGGGAATACAGGAAGGGAATATAGATAAAGCTAAGACCAATTTGAGGGTTTATACGAAAATCTAATACAACAGAAGCTTCCTAAATATATACATAGATGAAGGTGATCTAAGTGGAATCTCCAAATAATGGAGGAGGCAGACCCCCAACTGGACATCTCTTATCACCAAATGAATCTTCCGGTTCCGGGAATGGGTTACACCTAATGTAGTTGTTGGCTAAAGGGGCCCCATGGGAGCTCCCAAACAACCCAGGATATTGGTTGTTCTCCACAAACTGGTGATAAGGGTTCTATTGCTGAAGACAACACCTACACAACTCACTGAGCATGGAGAAGTCAAGCTGGTGCCTACCTGGAAGCTTCATCCCTACTGACTGGTGTTCATGGTCTGGAAGGTACTCTACCAAAGGAGAAACGTAAACACCGACCCCGCTACAAAACCTTCACTCTACAGTGGTGTGTTGCTTGTGGTTTTCCTTTGGCTCTTTTTCTGTTCCATTGTTTCTTTTGTCTTATTCAGGTTTGTTTGTTTTTGTCTTCTTTTTTTAACATGCCTATTTGCTAATGAGAGAGAGAGCAAAAAAAATACAGATTTGGAAGGGTAGGGAGGTAGGAAAGAACTGGAAGGAGTTGGGAGAGGGGAAACATAATCAAAATACATTGTTTGAAAAACATGTATTTTCAATAAAATAAAATAAAGCCTGGGGGTGTAAATCAAGAAAAGAAGATGTGCTGTGTGTGGTGGCACATGACTTTACTCCCAGCACTCGGGAGGCAGAGGCAGGCGGATCTCTGTGAGTTCGAGGCCAGCCTGGGCTACAGAGTGAGTTCCAGGACAGACAGAGATATGTAGAGATACCCTGTCTCAAAAAAAAAGGAAGGAAGAAGGAAGGAAGGAAGGAAGGAAGGAAGGAAGGAAGGAAGGAAGGAAGGAAGGAAGGAAGGAAGGAAGGAAGGAAAGGAGGGAGGGAGGGAGGGAGGGAGGGAGGAAGGAAGGAAGGAAGGAAGGAAGAGCAAATCTCCCATTTGCTCCAGCTAAGGAGATCTGTTCGAGACAGCAGAGGAGGAGGCTCCACGATGGCAGAATGTCAAAGCCAGAGGACAGACAGCGGACACAGTTCCCAGGAAGGAACTCCTAACACGAGAAAGGCTGAGGGAGATTGCAGGTTTTGTGCAGCTGGGGGATGGAGCTCTGCTAGTGATGCCTGGTTCTTAAGAGGCAAGGAAGCCCATAGGAAGCAGGACTCACCTAACGGTTTCCTGCTTCTGTCTCCAGGCTGCACCCTCCTGAAACCTTGCTCCCATATAAGCCTCTCTGCTCTCATAGCATCCTCCCAACATCCCCACAGCATCCCCACAGTATCCCCCACAGCATCCTCACAGCATCCCCACAGCATCCCCACAGCATCCCCACATCATCCCCACAGCATCCTCACAGCATCCTCACAGCATCCCCCACAGCATCCCCACAGCATCCCCACAGCATCCCCACAGCAGCCTCCCAGCATCCCCACAGCATCCCCACAGCATCCTCACAGCATCCCCACAGTATCCCCCACAGCATCCTCACAGCATCCCCACAGCATCCCCACAGCATCCCCACAGCATCCCCCACAGCAGCCCCACAGCATCCTCACAGCATCCCCACAGCATCCCCCACAGCATCCCACAGCATCCCACAGCATCCCCACAGCATCCCCACAGCATCCCCACAGCATCCCCCACAGCATCCCCCACAGCATCCCCACAGCATCCCTGCACGGGGGACACTATTAGACTAAGACCACAAAATTTTAGCCTATGTCAATTTGCAGTCCTATGTAGGGAGACGCTTTTAACATATATGCCTATACATGCATATTTATTTTATGCATGAATATTTCATTCTCCCTAACTTCTTTTCCAAGCAGATTGACGGCTTAAAAAATAGCGCTGGCATCACTCTTCTCTCACAGCTTTACTTTACCCACAAAGTCTACTTTACCTGGCACCAGACATACCTATGAGGAAGAGAAATGCTACCACATCCAAAGGGCGTAAAGGTTCCCAGGACAACAGGATCCGGCCAGTCACTGAATATGTTGGTGTACAGGCCACCCCAAGGAAGGTCAGAGTAGCTTTGGCAGATAGCTAGGCGGCCAGAAGGATAGATGAAATCCAGGTTAAGGAACGGACTGACCAAGCAACAGGAATGTTAACTGTTCTTCCAGACAAAGATGTTAATTGTCTTTCTCACATACATTCTATTTTATATTTATTGATATTCTGAGTCAAAGTGTTGTTTTGCGTTTTTATTTGGGGGGGGTGTTGTTTGTTTTTGAGACAGAGTTTCCCTGTGTAACAGCCCTGCCTGTCCTAGAACTCTGAGGTCTGAACTTTGTAGACCAGGTTGGCCCAAACTCACAGAGATCCACCTGCCTCAGCCTCCTGAGTGGGGAGTCTAAAGAGTGACTCTTTCCCATCATCAGAGAGCATGTCCATGGTGGAGTGGACCAACACAGAAGCTTCCTGACTTCCAGGGGCATGTTCTCCATTCTCCCCATGGGGTCACATTCCTGGGCTTCATTTTAGCTCCACATTCTTCTGGACCCATCTGTGGGTTCTCACAGGGAGTCTGACAATACCGGTCCTGGTAATGGCAGTGTCTCTAGACACCAAGGTCGCTGGGTGCTACCTAGTGCCACCCAATGATAATGGTGCTGTCCCAGCAAAGAGTGGTGAGGGCAGGTCTCCCCATCGGCATCCATGGGTAGACCCAGGCCAGGCGGGGCTGAGGACTAACAACAGATCTGTGAGTCATTTTTGCAAAACTGGACTGTACAAACCTCTACAAGACGGACTATGATGGAATCTTGAAGCCTTTTTTTCATTTTGGGTTTGCAGGAACGGATTCCCCCCAAATCCCTCTTTTCTAGAAAGCTTCTCTAACGGCCAAGTCCCCACAGGGTCCTCCATTTCTCGGAGAAATGCCCTGGGGTGCTTAGCAAAAATATCAAAGGGTCTCTGAACATGAAGAAAGGTTTGGGAATTGGAGGCATGTTTCCACTCTGTTTGGGGGCTCCTTTTCCCGACCCAGTGTGTCAGGATGTGAATGCTTGGGGGGAAAGGAATTGAAGAAACACAGGCCTCTCCCTCAGTGTTTCCTGCTGGCTGGAAAGACCCAGCGTCAGCACCAACTGCCCAACACCGCCTCCTTCGCCCTCCTTGCCTCCGGGGACGCTCATGAGGATATTAGGTCAGAGACGAGCCATCTACCAGGGCATAATGGAACTTCTTCATCTCTGGCTTCGCCTCTCCCATCGCTGGCATCTGGGCCTTCCCCACCAACAATGCCATCCAGAAAACCCGGGGCTCCTGGGTGGACTCTGCGGTCTCCTCCTCTTCTTCCGGGTCGTTGTAGTGGCGCAGGACGGGCTGTTTGTTGAACCCGCCTCTCTTTTGTTTGGCTTCTTCCATTTTTCTGTACAAAAAAAAAAAAAAAAAAAGAATTCAAGACATGGCTGTTTCCTTGGTCTTAGCCGCCTAATGACTCAGAGGCCGCTGTGGCCTCCTCCTGTGTGGCTACTGTAATCGGTGGCCTTTAAATCAGAAGAGCAGGAGTTTGAAGTAGATTCAACCCAGCCCTTAGGCAGGCCGTCACTAAGTGTTTTCCATTTTTGAAGATTTATTTATTTATTATGTATACAGTGTTCTGCCTACATGTTTGCCTGCAGGCCAGAAGAGGGCGCCAGATCTCATTACAGATGGCTGTGAGCCACCATGTGGGTGCTGGGAATTGAACTCAGGTCCTCTGTCTGGAAGAGCAGCCAGTGCTCTTAACCTCTGAGCCGTCGCTCCAGCCTGTGTTCTCCATTTTTAAACAGTTACTAAGTACCTCCCGTGGGTGGACGCACCAAATAGGCCCCAACCTCACAGGAACTGAGAATTAAGTTGAGAACTAATTCTTCCATGTGGCATTGAACATTTGAGACAAAATACTAACTCCCCCTAAGCCTTATATTCTTGACCTGTAAAATAGGGCTAAATAGATCTCACAGATGGGCTGGAGAGGTGGCTTAGTGGTTAAGAGCACTGGCTGCACGCAACCTAAGTCAGAAGCTCATTTTTTAATAAAAGGGGGACCTGCAGGGTCCTGGCCCCCGTTTTGGGTACCTGTTGCCTTGCTTGCTGACCTTGACCTTGATATCCTCCCTGTGCTAATTCCCTGCCGGGTTCCACCCTCCTAACTGCTTAAGGGAAGTTCCTTGTCTGTGTATCCTACATAATGGGCATTAACAGCTTAGATGCAAGATTGTAAAACATCAGTATCGAACTTCTGCCCTCTGGGGTCCTCCCATTGTGCTGTAAGCCTGTATTTAAGACCTTTCCCCTCCTTCAATAAACAGCATTGGGCATTAAAAAAAAAAGCCACCTATTAACAATAAAGAAAAATTAAGATAAACACACACACACACACACACACACACACACACACACACACACACACACACCAAGAGTACTGGCTGTCCTTCCAGAGGACCAGGGTTCAAATCCCAGCACCCACACGGCAGCTCACAAGTGTCTGCAACTCCAGCTCCAGGGGATCTGACACCTTCACACAGACAGACAGACGACAGACATGCAGGCAAAACATGAATTCACATGAAACAAAAATATGTCACAGAAATGTAAGTATTCTTTGTTCAGTGTGTGCATGTGCGCATGCACACATACATGCATACACACACTTGGACTCCATAAACGCTGCTTGTATTCATTACAATTCTTCAGGGGGCATGAATGTGTTATTATTGAGCATGTGATGGCAAAGGAAGAAGGGGCTGAACAGAAAACCAACTAGTTTCGAGGTTTCAAACTAAGACAGGGAGGCAGGCTCTAGAACACGGAGTCAGTCACGTACAAGTATAAACTAGGCACCTTCTACTGGGCAAAACCAGCTTTCCCATAGGAAGAATACTGATTATCACCATTCTAAAGACAGTGCCCACGTTACACAGCCTACATGTAAAGCCAGGGTTCGAGGCCACACCTCCAAGATCCACCAAATCAGCCACTGGAAACAACCCTTCTATGAACCCAGCCCAGCTTTTTGACCCCAACACATGCAAACACACGAATGTGGGGAAACCCACATACGTTTGCACGCCCAAGCATGCCAAGTAAAGCTGTTGGCCAAACACCATCAGGAGAGGCCAGGAGCCAGGCTTGCAAGGATGAGGTCACACACCCGAGAGACCTTTATGGCTCTCTTGCAGACCATCATTACCTATTTACCCAAGCATGGACTGGCCTCTTCTCCACGGTCTCAGTGACCAGAAGTGCACTGTCGAGCTCCTCAGATATTTAGACAGAACAGAGGGATGGAATCGGGTAGTTCCCGGTACTTGAGAAGGATGGGAAGTACCAGGACTCTGATGAAGAATGGAAAGCTTCTAGAAGATTTAGCATGTTGAAGTGGATATAGAGAGAGCTAAAAACAAATGGATTTCAGAAACAGTATGGAAAAAAATGTCTAAAATTGCCCTGGGCAAGACCCTTCAGACAGGCACATCATCAGATCAGGAAGTGTGGTGCTGTCACGTTGAGATGCACTTGAAATCTAGAATGGAGATGACAGATGTCAACAAGGCTCTTGGGGTGTTTGGGTGAACTGGATTCTGTGTGTGTGTGTGCACATCAGGAGTGGAGTGGCCGCGGCCTGAGTGAATGAATGCACACATTTTAATTGTGCAGGGAAGGGTTTGGAGTGTGAAAAGAGGTATACTGAAAAGGGATGTGTAAAAAGGATTAACAGTAGAATGTAGGGAATGGCTCAGTGATTAAAACCCTGGCTGCTCGTCCAGAGGACCCAAGTTTGATTCTCAGCCCCCAGGTGGTTACTAACAACCATCTGCAACCCTAGTTTCTAGGTATCTAACGCCCTTTTCTGGTCTCTGCAGGCACTGCATGCATGTGGTAACTGCAGGCAAAACACCCGTAACACAACATTTTTTAAAAAAGGTTAAATTCAGGTGGATCTCTGTGAGTTCAAGGCCAGCCTGGTCTACAGAGTGAGATCCAGGACAGGCTCCAAAACTACACAGAGAAACCCTGTCTTGAAAAAAAGAAAAAAGTTAATTTTTTTTTTAAGAAGGACTGAGTAAATAACTGAAAATAATGCAGCTGATTAACAAAAAGAGGAGGTGGTAGCCACGCCACTTTTGAAGAGAGCAGAGCCAGGGTCTCTCTCCGTGTTCTGTGTCTTCTCTTGCTTCCCTTTCCTTCCCCCTTTCTCTCCTGTCTTCTCACAAGTGAGAAACAAATAAGTTATCAAGATTTAGACGAGTGGCTGGCCCTGCCATGTGCAATCCCTGTCCACGGCCCTGGAGATGAAGCTGGGCTTGGAGTCAGAGACTGCAGGGTCCTGTGACTTCTCAGAGTCCTGTGGACAATGGCTGAGGGGACAAACCATATGGGAAACGAGGAAAAAATAAACAAACCAAGTGGGCAGAATTTGTTAGCAATGTGACGGAGGCAAGACCCTTATAGATCGCCTTGCTGGAATTCATGCACACCACCTCCATTTATAATCATTGGGGGTGAGGGGCAGAATGGCAGCTACGACACATATTTAGAAACCCATCCAGAATCCTGAATCTAATTACCATTTCCCCAGACCAGACCCTGGCTCTTCCAATTGTTGCCTAGACATGGTTCTACTTTCCTTGATTTTCTGCAAACGAACCTTTTGAACTGTGCTAAAAGAAAGCAAGCGTGCCTCTCAAGTATAAATCCCTTTCATCACTGGGGAAAGCCTTCTCCCTCCTTCCCAAAGGGGCCAGAAATTAAGATACGAAAGTTCCTGTGCACAAATCTACAGGGTGGAAACTTCTGTATCTATAAATGCCATGTTAGTCAAATACTGAGTGGGTGGTGGTATTCGGAAAAGCCCCATTAGCTTTTAAAAGCACTGCTCTCTCTTCTATCGCCCTTAGCAGGTTCACAGACACAGCGGCCTTTTATGTACAGACCAAGAGCCCCAGTGTGGGCAAGGGTGATCTTTCTGTTGACTTTCTCATGGCCTTGGCAGTGATCTCTGGTTTGAGGGGGGCAGAACCTAATCCCTGGCTTCTCCAGCAGCTGAAAATTACCTCTAGGTTCCCGGAAAATCAGCCTAGGAATCCCGTACAAGCGAAAGGCAGTATAAGGTGATGGGGAGTCACTGAATGAAGGACAGAAGTGTGCATTGAGAGTGTGTCGCCTGCCTCACAGATGAGACTCAAAGTACAAAAGAGAACAAACGCTGAACAGTATGTTCACCGGGCTGGGGCGCTGGCCGCATCTGTGGAGGGCTGGAGAGCCACTCCATCTGTAGAGGGCTGGAGCACTGGCCGAATCTGTAGAGGGCTGGAGCACTGGCCACATCTGTAGAGGGCTGGAGCACTGGCCACATCTGTAGAGGCCTGGAGCACTGACCACATCTGTAGAGGGCTGGAGCACTGGCCACATCTGTAGAGGGCTGGAGCACTGGCCACATCTGTAGAGGGCTGGAGCACTGGCCACATCTGTAGAGGGCTTGTCTTGCAAGCACAGGGGTCTGAGTTGGATCTCCAGAACCCGTTTTTAAAATGCTAGGTGCAGCTGGGCAGTGGCGGCTCACACCTTTAATCCCAGCACTTGTGAGGCAGAGCCAGGCAGATCTCTGTGAGTTTGAGGCCAGCCTGGGCTACAGAGAAACCCTGTCTAAAAAAAAAAAAAAGCTAGATGCACACTTGTAACCTTAGCTCTGGGGAAGCAGAGACAGCAGATTTTGAGGCTGCTGGCCAACTAGTATATCTGACAAGCTCTAGGCTAGAGATACACACACACACACACACACACACACACACACACACAATGAGATAGGCAGCTGAGGAATGACTCCATAGGTTGTTGTCTGGCCTCCATACACACAAACACCCTCCACACATATTAAGACCCCCACACAAATACACATAATAATTTTGTGTGGTTTATATCTATGTGTGTGTGTGTGTGCGCGCGCGCGCGCGCGCGCGCGCGCGTGCGTGTGAATGTCTACACACGTGTGTATGTATATGGAGAGGCCAGAGGTGGACATCAGGTGTCTTCAATCATTCCCCTTCTCACTTTTGAGTCAGGGTCTCTCACTGAACTGAAGCTTCACTGTTTCACCAAGGCTAGCTGGCCGGGGAGCTCCAGCCATCTACCTGCCTCCATCTCTTACCACAGCTTACACCTTGGACTGTGTTACTTAGCTACGTGATCTCATTCAATGCTTTTCCACAGCTCAGTGATGCAGACCCTTTGGGGACCCTGATTTTACAGGAGGAACATAATAAGGCTTTGAGAAATCAAGTGCCTCCTCTCTCGTGGTTGACAAAAGGAAACATGAGAGTCATACAAACTTCAACATCCAAAGTCTAAACTGTTAAGTTATGGTGATATTTCTTAGACCTGGTCACAGGGCTAAGAAACGCTTCGGTTAGCACTAAAAGCAAGTCAGGGATACCCAGTCTAGTACATTACACCACCACACTCTAGAGAAAAATATGAGAAAAACAAAAATAAAACTAACTATTGAACCAAAGTGTCCCCACTATAGCCCGGAGCTGTCTGGCCCAGGGAGACCCTGTTGTGGCCATGCTTAGTGTTGTAGAGTATTATTATTTTAAGGTGTGTTACTTTTGTTTATGTAGCATTTGTTTAACTCTGTGGAGCTGTGTTCCTGTGCCTAAGACACCTGATGGTCTAATGAAGAACTGAACGGCCAATAGCAAGGCAGGAGAAAGGATAGGTGGGGCTGGCAGGCAGAGAGACTATATAGAGGGAGAAATCTGGGAGGAAAAAAGATCAAAGAAGGAGCCAGAGAAGAAGGAGAAGGACTCCAGGGGCCAGCCACCCAGCTACACAGCCAGCCATGGAGTAAGAGTAAGATTCACAGAAGTAAGAGAATGGGAAAAGCCCAGAGGCAAAAGGTAGACAGGATAATTTAAGGTAAGGAAAGCTGGTGAGAAGGCTAAGGCCGGATATTTATACGTAATAATAAACCTCTATGTGTGATTTATTTGGGAGCTGGGTGGTGGCCCCCCAAAAGAGCAAAAAAAAAGTCAGCTCTGCTTTAGCAAGTGCCTTGGGATCGGATCAATGATCAAATCCACAGAGCCTATCCCACTACAGACCTGTGACTGGGGTTAGAAAGGATTCTCTCGTTAGCTCTTCATAAACCTTCTATAAGGTTCTGTGTTAAGAAGGTATCGTGGGATAAGAGGCCCAAAGTTCCCGTTTGTCAAAACTGCTTCATTCCCTCAAGCATTCAGTTTTTCTCCATGAATTCTCAAATGTTAATGACCAGAGGATGTTTCTTCAGCTCTTTTTCTCACAGAAGTGTTTTGTTGTTGCTGTTTTGGGATTTTGTTTGTTTTGCTGTTTTGTTTGTTTGTTTGGTGTGTGTGTGTGTGTGTGTGTGTGTGTGTGTGTGTGTGTGTGTGTGTGTGTGTGTTTGAGACAGGGTTTCTCTGTGTACCCCTGGCTGTCCTGGATCTCTGTAGACCAGGCTGGCCTCAGAACTCAGAGATCTGCCTGCCTCTGCTCCACCACCGCCCGGCACACAGAAGTGTTTTGTAATGCAGATGTTGTAAAACCTCTTACAAGCCTGGATGCTGTGCCTGGCAGGTCCCTGGGGAACTCACTTTAGCTTTAGCTGGATTCCCATGGTTAAGGCGCCTCCTCTTGACACAGCCCCCCGCTGTGGGCTGGGTTCCCATTCCCATCCTGGCTGCTCCCTGCAGTGAGATTCTGCTCTTCCACATTTTTTCATTGATTGATTGATTGATTGATTGATGTCAAGCCACCTCCTCTAAACCGCTGCTTTCACAGCGTCTCCTCTGATGGCGGATGTTTGACGTCTTTAACAAGCTTAGTGCCTTTGTGCCCGCAGGCCATGCCCCTGGAAAATGAGCTGCTCTGGGCGTCATCTGCATCTGCAGGAGCTCATGATACTGTCCCCGAATGATGAGAAGATTCGGGTTCAGAGAGTCCAGGTGACTGACACTAGATCCCACACCCGATGACGGATGAACCTGAGCCTCTAACCTGAACTTTCATTTTTTTTTTTTCAGTTAAAAAGAAACAAGACGGGGGGCCGCTGTTTGTATCAGAAAGTATACAGTTTACAGCAACACTGAGCAGAAAGTACAGCCTCCCCCATGTTCCCCCTGCAATTATGTTTTTCCTTTCTTTAAAATTACTTTGGAGGTCTTTTAAATTTAAAAAACTAGTCCTAAACTCACTTTCGAGAATAAATGGGTAAAAATGGCTAACATACTTTAACAGAGAAAGAGCAGCCAGTGCGGACTTGTTGCACAGATTCAAGAGAGTAACAATTAGCATTTACTTAGTACTACTCGTGGAAGAGTCTTTACAATAACCTTACATCAAAATGCCTGTTGTTGTTCCCATTTTACAGATGAGAAAAGTGAGGCACAGGGGAAAAACAGGTGATTTTTCTCAAGGTCACTGGAGTTGATTGAGCTGGGATTTTACCCCTATCTGTTAGACACCTCGTCTGCCCTTCTCATGTTTACATAGCCTGGATAACAGAAGTATGGTGAAGACTTGATGTACGTAAGGATGATACAGTGGAACCAAGACAGATCATCAGGGATGGGGGGTGCGTTCGGTAAATGGCCCTAGGGAGACAGTGGGGTGTCATCGTTGTTCAGCACACAGGTCTGGGGATCAGACAGCCCTAAGTGAAGACAGCAGCTCGCCCACTTCCTAGGGCTCTCCTTGGCATACAAACAGCAGGCAACTTGGTGGAGAGGGCCTGGCTAGTGGGCACGGGGTACCGGAGTCAATTCCCGGGATGACACACACACCACACCAAACAGAAGAAAACCTCACGGGAGTGCGTGAGGGTTTCACACTGGGCCTTACCCAACATGAGCCTTTTGTAGACTTTATTATTATCGGCACTCGGCAATCATCACCATCGACAAGGCAGGCAAGGAGCTGTCATCTCACTACCTTACACCATATACACAGACGTTCCCGTTAGCTGGGGGGTGGGGGTAAGAGGGGGGCTGCAATGGCGATCAAGGCAGTAAGGGGCTTGCTGTGCGAGAACGAAGATGCTCGTTTAGTCCCTAGATCCCACCCGAAAGCTGGGCGTGCTGGGGCACACCTGTAACTCCAGCGCTGGGGAGGCAGAGGGAGAAGAACCCCTGGGGCCTGCTGGCCGCCCCGTCTAGCAAAATTGGCCAGCAGCGGGTTCAGTGAGAGACCCTGTCTCAAAAAGAAGGTAGTCTTTAATTGCAGCAGAGGCTCTCGGATCTCTGTGAGTTCAAGGCCAGCCTGGTCAGCCAAGAGAGCTCTAGGTTGGTCAGGGCCGTGCCTCGAGATCCTGTCGCAAAAACAATAACAATAAAATAAGGTGGAGAACAACTTAGAGGGACAGTCTGCGTTGACCTGTGACCTTCTTGTGCACCGGCATACATGCTTGCACACTCTCGCATGTGAGAATATGCGTGCACACACAAAAAGAATAGAAAGTAGGCCAGCACCAGGGAGACAGAGGCGGGTGGATCTCTGTGAGTTCGAGGCCAGCCTGGTCTACAAAGTAAGTTCCAGGACAGCCAGGACTACACAGAGAAACCCCGTCTCAAAACACCACCACCCCCAATTTTTTTTTAAAAAATTAATTAATTAATTTAAAATAAGAGGTGGGGCTTCTCTTACATTGTTATGGAGGGCTAGTAGACATGATTTTCTGGAAAGCAAATGGCAATATGTCTCTAGAACCTTAAATGCTTGTATCTTCTTAACAAGCTCTGCTTCCAACAGACTCTCTTCAAGAAGACCCACACACACACACAAACACAAACATGTTCAGGGTGGTTGTAGAAATGTAGATGGTTTAAAAACCCTCAGGAGCCACCTCTGCTTGGGAACCTGAGCAGCCAGTTAACATTTTGCTTCTGAAGAATTTAAAAGCACAGGGAAATCTTTGTGGCCAAATGAAGAGAAACAAAATAAAGCAAGATCAAATGGATATTCAAAAGATATTTCTAGGGCTGGAGAAAGAGCTTAGGGGTTAATAGCACTGGCTACTCTTTCAGAGGATCCAGGTTTGAGTCCCAGCACCCACATGGAGGCTCATAACCGTCTGTAACTCCAGTCCCAAGGGATCTGATGCCTTATAAATATACATAAAATACATGTTACGTATCTACTGCATATATGTGTGGAGGACTGGATGGAGAGGTGTATGCATGCATGTTTGGAGAAAACGGTTAAAGAAATATGCCAAAATGTAAAAATAGTATTATCCTGGTAGAAAGATTGTTTTTAATTCCTGTCTTATACTTTCAATTTAAAACAAAACTAAACACTGAGCATGTATTAATTACATTTGCAGGCTACCCCCGCCCGGTGTCACTCATAAGAGACCGGGCAAGGACTACGCACAAAAACAGTAGGCGTTCTGAGTTTTATGTCTAGCTCTGCCTATCTGTAGCATAAGGCTGTGAGCAGAACGCTACACTGCAGGGTACATTAATCTCCTCATCATTAAGAGAGAGATGATTGCAAACCTCTCTCATGGGGCTTCTGGGAGGAGTGTGGGTGTCACGTGCCAAGCGTCAGGCCCGCTGTGTAGCGCAAAGTAATCTCCGATTGTGCCCACCATTATCCCAGCCTCCGCTGATCTCAATGTCCTGAAATGTTCAGGCCCCTGTTGCAGATGACAAGTTCCTTTCACATTGTTTTCACACTAAAAACAACTATAAAATAACACCCTAGCTGCCTTTTATTTCTTTGAGACCCGCCTTTCCTCCCTCTCTCCTCCACATTTTGGAACATGACGCTGTCTTAGTCACCTGACAGAGCCGACAGACTGACCACCTTCATCATGAATCTCCCACGCATTACCAGGAAGTGGAGAGAAGCAGAAAGCAGAGGAGAGGAGGGGAGAGGGGAGTGGAGGGGGGGGGACAGGAGAGGGGGTGGGGGAGGGGAGGAGAGAGGAAGGTGTGTTTGTATATATATATTTTTTTCACATTACAGACATGACGGCAGCGCGATGTGATCACGTGACCCAGGCCCCGTGCCGCAGGCTCCCACATTACTGGAGGACGAAAGAGGCTCCTTACATTTGAACTGTGGCGACCTGCAGTCTCTTCACGGCTGTACTGAGGTCTGCCTTGAATTTCAGCATTTCCCATTTTGAGCAAGGAATCCAACCTTTAAAAAGACAACACACGCATTCAACACCAAAGAGGCAGTTTAAAACATATATACCCCACCAGGACTGGCTGGGTAAACCATGCCACAAGTCTACCAGAGCCTATTTGGAAAGGAAGACATGCCCAATTGTGTTAAACTATGCATAATTGTGCCCTTAAAACCATCTCTTCTCGGGGCTGGAGAGATGGCTCTGAGGTTAAGAGCATTGGCTGCTCTTCCAGAGGACCTGAGTTCAATTCCCAGCACCCACATGGTGGCTCACAACCATCTGTAATGAGGTCTGGTGCCCTCTTCTGGCATGCAGGCAGAACACTGTATACACAACAAATAAATAAATCTTTAAAAACAAAAACAAACAAACAAAAACGATCTCTTCTTGAAGGCATTTGCACTGAAACAGAATGAGAGCTCTAACCCCGAGTGGGTCAACCCCTACAACGCCATCTGAGTCTGTAGATCAGAGTCCCCATCACCCCTGTGCCCAAGACTGGGGACAGAGTCCGATCTGCCAGAGAGAACTCTGGGTCAGTTGCCATCGGATGGATTTTAGGTCTAACGAACTTGAGGAATAAACTCAACATCCCCGCGCTTTTTATTTTTTCCCTCATGTGTAAGATGAGGCACTTGAGTGAGGTGGTATCCAAGCCTCTCTCCGTTCTAATCTTCTCTTGTGAAAATTCTGTCCTTGTAGTAAACAACTACAAAGGCCCCTGGGCAGTTTAGGGAGGGGAGGGGAGGGGTTTAGAAGAGAATCTACCATTTCCTCATTTCATCCCACCAAGTCAATAAATGACAGGGAAATATGGTGGCTCCTCCCACGTGAGCACCATCATCACCATCTAGAATGTTGCCTTGTACAAAGGGAAGAGAGGCAAGTCTCCAGAATGACATGCATGTTCCATCTCCAGGCCCTTGCCTATAGGATCTGCTCTTCGTGTTATTTGTTTTTGTTTTTTTTAAATAACTTATTTATTCTTATTTTATGTGCATTGGTGTTTTCCCTGCATGTATGTCTGTGTGAGGGTGTCAGGTCCCCTGGAACTGGAGTTACAGACAGGTGTGAGCTGCTATGTGGATGCTGGGAATAGAACCCTGGTCCTCTGGAAGAGCAGTCAGTGCTCTTAACCACTGAGCCATCTCTCCAACCCCCTGTTCTTCATTTTACCCATGGCTTTAGTTGAAACCAGCAGGGGGCAGTGTGGCACCTTTGTGTTCACTACCTCCTTGTCCCAGGGTAGCCTAGGTTGGGAACAAACATCACCCTCTCTCACAAGACTATGGAATTTCTTCCCTCCCACTGAATGTGAACCAACTAAAGCTCCCTCACCATCCCTGAGCCGATAAACCAGGTTGACCAACAATATTACTCTGTCTTCCAGGCTATCCATGACTGGGTAGTCTGACTCAAACAGAGCTCATTGAGCAGTACATGGGACTGACATGTGATGCCGAGAGAAAAGAACCCTTCTTCCTAAGCAAGGAACAGATAACTTTAAGAAAGCAGGGACCATTTTCCTCTTCATTTGGTGGGAGCTTGACTATGGAACTCGGCTGCACAGAGGCAGCAGAGCTCCTGGGAGGCTGAGTCCCGCACCTGCCCTGGCCTCTGCTCCTACAGTTCTTCCTTTGCTTCTTGTAAATGATCCCCCTGCTCCCGGGACATGGACAAAGAATTACTGCTTAAGCTACTATGAGTGGAACTGCCTTTTACCAGCAAAAGAGTCCAGACCCAACCACGATCACCTTCAATCAGGCTTATCTTCATAAGATCATAAGAACTAGTCTTGTCTTAGAGACGAAGATTAAATGGACTGCACGCTGGTTTCTGTGGGACCAGATAATGTCCTGGCCGCTCCCAATCCTCAAACCTGCCCTTTGATGACCAAGGCCTGGATCCTTCTCACAGATTACAGAGGGAGCTGGCCACTGACCTGTCATTTGATTGCCTATGAGACACTTCCTGCCTTTGGGGCACTTGAGGAATTCCTGGATATTTACGTGTTGGAGTTCTGGGGTTCTTCTGTGTTTTTTCCTGCTTGGTGTTTGTCCTATGTACTCTGCTTGGATGCACCAATTTTCTCAACACCTGGCCCACCCTGAGAGCCATGTCAGCCCCAGATTCTGATCCCTGAATACATACTGTGCAGATGGATGGGAACATGGAGACACACCTGGTATCCAAGCGCTTCTCCAAGAATCTCTTAACGTTTCATACGGTTCTTAGGTTTAAGATAAAGGGCCATAGAAAGCAAGCCCGTGGGGCCCAGAGAAGTCCATCTTACTTCCCATGCATTCTCTGACTGCATAGTCCCTGGCTAGATCAGCACCAAGGTTCCCCTTTCCTGACATTCATATATCATCCACTTTGTAAGCGTATCCCAGAGTCCACAGCCTCCTTTCATCTTCTGGAACCGTACTCTTCCTTGGGGCGTCTCCTTGGTAACATTTACAGAGTTTAAGAATGCAAGTTTGCCTTTGGACACACAAACCTTTGTTCTTGGTTCAGAGTAATTTGATACTATGACAGAAGGGTCCTGGGCCTCTCTCTTCCAAGAATATGAACATTATTGCCACCAAACCTGGCTTCTCAGAACCATGAGGGGTAAGCTCCCAGAGTATAGGGTAGTGATGTCAGAGATAGCTAACTCAAAGGGGAGGCCTTTGACAAGCTTACTTGGAACCTGGGAACTTCAGCGGCTCCCTCTGATGGAGGATGCACTAAAAGGACAGCTTAGAAAAACGTCTTGAACTTGGGAAACAGAAGTGACCTCACTCTGATTGCATATCAGAGTTGACCCTGATGAGTATGGGGTCTTACCATTTTGAAAGCAGAACTTGGATTTTAGTGAGAAGTGAATGACCCCGGATATACAGCTCTCCTGGGTGGTCTGGGATACCTGGGGGTGACCAAGTAGAGCTAGAAGGAGGGAAGGTGGAGAGATGTTAGGAGGAGGTGAGGAGAAGGAGGAGCTAAACAACACTAGAACATCAATGGAAAACCAAATGATTGGCAAGTAACATTCCTACCCAGATGCTAATAAAGATTTCAATAAACACCAATAATAGTCTGGTGTGGTGAGATGTGCCTTTACTCCCAGCCCTTGGGAGGCTGAGGCAGGCAGATCTCTGTGAGTTCAAGGCCAGCCTGGTCTATAGAGTGAGACCCTGTCTCAAAAAAAAAAAAAAAAAAAAAAGCCAATAAAATAAGTCCCAATAATAACCCATAAGATGTTTTCAACCATTGGTAACTTAAATGAAACAGCTTTTAAAACTGGAAATGCCTCTGCATAATTTCGTGATTCCTTAAGAAACTGTGAGATGCCAGGCGGTGGTGGCGCACGCCTTTAATCCCAGCACTTGGGAGGCAGAGCCAGGCGGATCTCTGTGAGTTCAAGGCCAGCCTGGGCTACAGAGTGAGATCCAGGAAAGGCACAAAGCTACACAGAGAAACCCTGTCTCAAAAAAGAAAAAAAAAAAAAAAGAGTGAAAGAGAGACCGTGAGATTACAAAGGGCACCATGCTTGGCTTCTTCTGGAGCCTTTACGGCTCTAAAGACTGTTACCTGTCCTGTCGTGGAAATGAAAGATCTAACCTACATGAAACGCTTCACGCACCCTCGTCCTCCCGACACTCAGGACTGCCAAATTCCCTGCTGTCAAGATAAAGCTGGCTGCTGGGGAAGAACTGGTCCGGGATCTTGTTGGTGGGCAGGATTCTGGGAAGTTCCTGCGTGGAGACAGGGCTTCCGAGAATCAAATGTTCATGTAGAACGAGACATATATTAGGAATGTATTAGGCAAAATGCTTGAGAGAACAAGAAGGGAGGGAAGTAGAGGAGATCGGGAGCCACCTCTCAGGCAGTGGCATGAAACTGAGTCCCAGAGAGGAAAAGAGAGAGGAAAGAAAGTTGGTTGGAACATCTGATAGCGCATTGGGGGCCTAAGAGCAGTCAACAGAGCCATGGCGAGTCTTTAAGAGAGAGCTGCTCACAAGTGCCCCATGTCCCCAAGGAATGGGCCAAGAGGAGTGTCTGAACCTTCGGGGTCATCAGACGATTACATTTCCCGTAGCAGAAGAGCGGGAAGGGACACTTTCATGGTGGCTTTCTCCTTTAAGGCGGCTCTCAACTGTCCTTGAGTTTCCTGCATGTGTTTCAACCAAAACTGAATGTTAAGTGAATAATAGACACAAATGCTAACAAAGGGGGCGGGATCTGTTAATGGAAAATACTGCCTAATAATTAAAAAAAAAAAAAAAAAAAAGGCCAGGCTTGGTGGCGCACCCCTTTAATCCCAGCACTCAGGAGGCAGAGGCAGGTGAATCTCTGTGAGTTGGAGGCCAGCCTGGTCTACAAAGTTTCAGGATAGCCAGGGCTACACAGGGAAACTTTGTAAGGGTATCGGCTCAGAACACCTAAGACCCAGTTCTCAGCACAAAGGAGACTTATTTGCCCCAGAGGGACAGAGGCAGGGATAAGAGACAAAGAGAGGAGACAGAGGAAGAGGGAGACAGGGAAGGGAACCAGGGAGAAGGGGAAGGGATGTTTGTCCTGGGGTCAGGGGGATAACGACGAAGGACTGTCTTTGGATAGAGAGGAGACAGATGTGGTGGCCCATAGGAAAATGTGGGTTTATAAAGGGGAAAGGGCAAACCTTTTCAGTTGTTAGGATGAGGTGTTTTGTTTTAATTGGGCATGTTAATTAGGGCAGTCAAAGGGGGCTTTTGATGGCTGGACTTCAGTACTTCAGTAGCTGGACTGAAGGAAGGAGGAAGTGGACAAATAAAGGACTAGACCTTGGTGGCTAGCTGTAGGAATGCAATCCAACGGTTTTTATCGAGGCAGAAGGAATCGGGGAGAAGGGCAAGGCCTGTCAGAACCATGCCCACCATCCTCAAGCTGGCCACAGTCTCTTCAAACTCTGTCTCAATAAATCAAACAAACAAACAAAACCAAAAACAAAAAAACCCAAAAACAAACAAAAAGCAACCAACCAACCAACCAAACAAACAAACAAGAACCAAAACACTAACAAAAAAACCGCCTGTGAAGTTTACTGGCTCCTGACACTAATGTGTCTCTGAGTCCACCCATTTGTCCTCATTCATAGGGTGCTGCTGTGTAAATTTCCTATAGATTGAACATCCTACAGAGAAGTTCCTTAAGCAGGAAGGGAAAGAACTCAAAAGAGCTTCAGGAAGTCCCTGAAGCTGACCAGATTCTCTAGCCCCCTCCTGGCCAGAGTAAGCAATAAAAGCTGAGACTTGGGGGTGGGGGTGGGGGCGGGAGGCTGGGGGAGAACAGGAGGAGGGATGAGAGAAGGATCTGTGGTTGGTATGTAAAATGAATTTTAAAAATTAAAATTAAAAAAAAAAAAAAGCCGAGATTTCCTCTCAGGCAAACAGAGACAGGATTTCACTTTGTACCTCAGGTTTGCCTTGAACTCACAACAGTCATCCTGCCTCAGCCTTGGGAGTGCTGAGATCATAGGTGCACACCCCACCTGGCTCCTCTGTAACTTTGATGGGAACATATATTATCCCTAAATTTTATCTCATAAATCAATGTCTGATTCTTAATTCAAAACTGT
The DNA here is from genome assembly GCF_049852395.1 of Peromyscus maniculatus bairdii. Classification (NCBI taxonomy): domain Eukaryota; kingdom Metazoa; phylum Chordata; class Mammalia; order Rodentia; family Cricetidae; genus Peromyscus; species Peromyscus maniculatus. Next base: position 19,145,419 of record NC_134869.1, on the reverse strand, counting down.
ATTGATTGCCGTTAAGAGAATCCCAAGGGAGAAGACTATCATGTGCTTTTACACTGTGTTTCTCCTGACAATCATTAGTTAGTACTAGAAATGATTGTTACGAGGTAGATAACACTAAGATCATGCTTTACCATGATCTCACCTACATATGGTCTTGTTCACTTATCATGGAATACTCATAAACACAGCAGGTAGCTCCAACTTACATGGTTTTTCCAAGAGTTTGTTGTGCGCCCCATGAGAAATTTTTCTCGCTTTAACCAGTTGATGTTCCTCTTGAGGGTGCTCCTTGGCGTCTGGGTGGACTTTGCATTCCTTGAAGCTGATGATGGACATGGAGCTGGGACCCCCTCCCAAGTCCCTGTCTCGTTCCAACGTTTTCTTTGGGGATTCGTTCTCGTGAAAATCCTCGATCAGATCTAGCCAGCTGTAAGTCATGAGATTGATGAGTCCCCCAGGAAAAGCCATGCCGTTCTTCGCGTACCTCTTCAATGTCTTTTCGAGTTCGTAGAGTACTTCAGAGGCGATGAGTTTGTACTCTTCAAAGAGGGTCTTATACAAGGACGTTTTGGAGAATTTCGAATTCAAAGGAAACTTGGGAATACTTGGAGGTTCTGAGATGATGAGCGTGTGGGACTTGTCTTCTTTCTCGGGTAAAGCTACTATGTTCTCTTGGGCTTCCTTTGGTTCTGTTGATTCTTCAATTTGGTGACTATAAAAAGATATGTACAAGTATTAAAAAGATCTTACATGCTTTAACCTGTTAATTTGAAGTCTAGACATCCATCTTATAATGTATAACACCTGGGGCTGGCTGGAGAGATGGCTCAGAGGTTAAGAGCACTGGCTGCTCTTCCAGAGGTCGGGCCTGAGTTCAATTCCCAGCAACCACATGGTGGCTCACAACCATCTATAATGAGATCTAGCGCCCTCTTCTGGTGTGCAGGTGTACATGCAGACAGAACACTGTATACGTAAATCAAGAAATCTTTAAATGCATAACACCTTGTATAAAGTGGCTTGCTGAAACTTTGCTATTATCAGGGGGAAAAGTTGTAGAAGAATGCTTTGTAGGTGTGGTGCTTTGAAAGTAAAAGGTCCCCATAGGACCATAGGGAGTGGCACTCTTAGGAGGTATGGCTTTGTTGAAGTAGGTGGTGTTGGAGGAAGTGTGTCACTGGCAGCGAAGGAGGCTTATGCTCAAGCTGCACCCAGTGTGGCACACAATCTCCTTCTGCTGCCTGTAGGTCAAGACGCAGAACTCTCAGCTCCCTCTCCAGCACCACCTGCACGCTGCCATGAAAATCAGGGACTCAAAACTTCTGAAACCGTAAGCCAGCCCCAATTAAGTGTTTTCTTTCTAAGAGTTGCCATGGCCATGGTGTCTCTTCACAGCAATAGAAACCCTAGCTAAGACAGGAGGGAAGGAAATTTAGTGAGCAGTGCTAGAGTCGCACAGTGAGCCAGTCAGGACACTGTCGTTAACACTACCTTACAAGTATGCATGATAGTACCTGTAAAATGACTTCAAAGATAGGATATGGCTGTATGGGTGTATGTAAGTATACAGCGTATTTGATCATAAAAAGACTAAGCCAGTGTCCACCAAAGAGTGGACTGGGGAATTACAGAGTAACTTAATTGTCCCTTCTTTAAACCAGGTGTGATGGCACATACCTTTATTAGAGACACTGTCTCAAAATAATAATAATAATAATAATAATAATAATAATAATATAAAATTTTCTTTTTTTATACTTCTCAAATCTTTTACATAAAATATTTATCATATTAATACACACATGACTAAACACAGTGTGTTTTGTTTATTCATTTGTTTAATTATAAGACACAACACAGGGAGGCAGAGGCAGGTGGATCTCTGTGAGTTCGAGGCCAGCCTGGGCTACCAAGTGAGTTCCAGGGAAGGTGCAAAGCTACACAGAGAAACTCTGTCTAGAAAAAAAAAAAAAAAACACCAAAAAAAAAAAAAAAAAAAAAGACATAACAGAGACTTTCTCCAAAAAGTGTTCCAGGACCGCAAGTATACTGGGTAAATACCATATCTGAAGCACACCCCCAGCTCCTGAATTTCTTATTAGACTTCAGATATGTTCTGTTGTTCCTCAGTCTGTCCTACATGCTTCAGTCATATATTAGGATATTATATTAAATTTCTAAACCATGCAATAGACACAGGCCCATAGGCAGAGCCAACATATACTATGCTTTAAAATTACAAGTGAAATGGTCTTCCTTTTAGTTTTTATCATTTTTCTTTTCTTTCTTTCTTTTTTAATTTATTTACTTTATACATATGGGTGTTTTGCCTGCATGTATATCTGTGTATCACATGTATGCCTATTGCCCACAGAGGCCAGACAAGAGTGCTGGATCCCCTGAGAATGAAGTTACAGATAGACATGAGCTACCATGTAGGTGCTGGGAATCGAACCCAGGTCTTCTGGAAGAGCAGCCAATGCTCTTAACCATTGAGCCATGTCTCCAGTCCTATCTTTTCATATTAGGTTTATAGGCAGCCACTGCCATGCCCAGTTGGTCTTCCCCTCTTGGCTAGAGCACATGGGTATTTCCAAGAAATGTTTCCATAGAGGATAACTGGAGGAGCCGAACAAAGCATAGTCTTAGAATTCTTTAGTTGACATGTAGAAGTTGTGAACATTAATGTACCGTTCTAACATTCACACAATGGAATGTACATTACAACACGTAATTAGTAGATGGGGTGACTGATATATTTATCCTCTCAGTTGTTTATCATTCCTTTGTATTAAGAACATTCAAAAGCCCAGAAAGTGCATGAGGATGGTGGAAGGTAGGGATGGAAAGAGGGTGATTAGAGGGAAAAGATGTGCAGTGTGGTTGGCTGGGAGGAATAACTTCTAATGTCCTACAGCATAGTAGGACAACTATGCCTGAGAACAAGTCGTTTAATATTTTAGAAGGTTATTATTATTATTATTATTGTTGTTGTTGTTTTGTTTGTTTTTCAAGACAGGGTTTCTCTGTGTAGTTTTGGTGCCTGTCCTGGATCTCACTCTGTAGACCAGGCTGGCCTTGAACTCATAGAGATCCACCTGGCTTTGCCTCCCAAGTGCTGGGATTAAAGGCATGTGCCACCGCCGCCCAGTGGTTTTTAATTATGTTTAAAGTGTGTGTGTGTGTGTGTGTGTGTGTGTGTGTGTGTGTGTGTGTGCGCACATGTGTGCAGCCCCCTGAGGCCAGAGGCATCAGACCTCCCTAGACCTGCAGTTGTGTTGTGAGATGCCAGGCATGGGTCCTGGGACCAGGTTCTATTCTGAGCACCCACAGGGCAGCTAACAACTAACTGTAACTCCAGTTCCAATGTATCTGCTGCCCTCTTCTGGCCCCTATGGGTACTGCATACTCACGGAGCACATAAATACAAGCACGTAAACACTCATACTCACAAAGTAAAAACAAATAAACCTTTAAGAAAATAAATTTTAGACATTTTACAAAAAGCTATAATGACCTAACAAGAATATGAAGTGCTATCCAATGTCTGAGAGAAGGTGGCAATCCAAAAAAATAAATTAATTAATTAATCATTGATGATGATGATGATGATGAAATCCACCTCACACTTTTGCAGATGAAGGGTGGGATGCAAAATAATTCACCAATTCTAGAGAAATATCTGAGAAGTTTAGAGAACGATCAGGCCCTCCCAATAGTGTTGTGGGGGGCAATGGCTCAAAATTTGATACCCAGAATCCTTGGGGAAGTAACTTGTTGGGACTCAAAGAGCTGTACCTTAAGAAGAAGAGTTACAATGGGCTTCACAGCACACGGATTTAGTCCCAGCACTCAGGAGGCAGAGGCAGGCGGATCTCTGTGAGTCTGAGGCCAGCCTGGTCTACAGAGCGAGTTCCAGGACAGGGAGGGACACACAGAGAAACGCTGTCTCGAAAAACCAAAAACCAAAACAATACAGAACAGAATCTTTCTTTCTCCCAATATTCATTGGACAAGCATTCCTAGCTCTGGGTCTAGCGGACACTTTCAACCACTGCATAGTCAGGCTTCACGTGACTGCAGAAACTTTTGGTGGGACCTTGCCTTCTCCCCCTGCCCCAGCTAGCAGTGTCCGTCATGGCTCAATAAACTCTCTTAATGCAGCTATCCCACAGCCTTTGGTTTGTATATGTTAGATAACATATATTTTATAGACATTTGGTATACATTACATATATATTAGTATACATTTAGTCTATATTATAACCAATACTTTTTATTACTTTTGCTGTGTTTTATAGGTGGAGACAGGGACTCACACTAAAGCCCAAGCTGGCTCAAACTCGCAGCAAACCTGCTTCAAGCCTCCCTAGTGATGGGATTACAGGCACACATCACCACATTCTGCTTATATGCTTATGTACAATCTTACATATTGGTTTCTTTGGGGTGGTTATTTTATTATTTATTTGTGTGTGTGTGTCTATGTGTATGATTGAGCACACACGTGCAGGTGCCTACAGAGACCCAAGAGGGTGTTGGAGCCCCTGGAGTAACAGGTGTTTGTGAGCCACCTAACATGGGTTCTGGGAACCAAGCGCAGGTCTTTTTTTTTTTTTTTTTTTTTTTTTTTCCCAGAACTGAGGACCAAACCCAGGGCCTTGGGCTTGTTGGGCAAGCGCTCTACCACTGAGCTAAATCCCCAGTCCCCGAGCTCTGGTCTTATACAAGAGCAGCAAGCTCCCTTAACCACTGAGCCACCTCTGCAGCCCCTGTATATTAGTTTTTAAATGATAAAAATCTTGCTGAGAGGGGCCTGGAGAGATGGCTCAGCAGTTAAGAGCAATGAGTGCTCTTCCAAAGGACCCAGGTTCAATTCTCAGCACCTACATGGCCGCTCACAAGTGTCTGTAACTTCAGTTCCTAGGGACTTGACACCCATGGCAAAACACCAATGCACATTAAAAAGAAAAAAAAACCCTAAAAACTGACCTGGGCTCATAGGAGCTCACAGACTCTAGACCAACAGCTAGAGAGCCTGCATGGGACTAACCTAGGCCCTCTGCATGTGTAAGCTTGGTCTGTTCGTAAGGCTCCTAGCAGTGAAAATAGGACCCGTCCCTGGTGCATGAGCTGGCTTTTGGAAACCCATTCCCCATGCCGGGATGCCTCGCCCAGCCTTGATGCAGGGAGAGGACTTGGTCCTGCCTCCACTTGATGTGCCAAGCTTTGTTGATGCCCGTGAGAGGCCCGCCCCTTTCCGAATGGAGACTTGTTGCTCGAAGTTTAAAAGGTCTTATAATAAAACCCCAGAGCCAGACATTGGGGTAAATGCTGAGAGGTCAGAGAGACAGAGGAACAAGCCCCTGCCATGTCTCACCTCTAGGACTCCTCAGCCTGAAAAAACTTCTAGCCGAAAGGGCTTCCTCAGCCGAAAAGCCTTGGGTCCTGTCTCCTCACACCTTGTATACCTCTCTCTAGCCAGCCATCTCTTCCTTCTTAGTGCTGGGATTAAAGGGTGTGTGCTTTACCAAGTACTGGGATTAAAGGTGTGTGCCACCACTCTCCACTCTCTAGAGGGCTCTGTTTCTCTCCTAGACTGAGTCAATCTCATTCCAGGGTGGCTTTGAACTCACAGAGATCCAGACGGATCTCTGCCTCCCAGTGCTGGGATTAAAGGTGTGTGCCATCACTGCCTGGTCTCTATGTTTAGTCTAGTGGCTTGTTCTGTTCTCTCATCTTCAGACAAATTTTATTAGGGAACAATATGTCACCACAGAGACTGAGGAGGAGTGTAGGGAAAGGGTGGTAGATGGGAGAGGGAGGATGTTGGAGTGGGAACAGGAGGAAAGGAGGAAGGGGAAACTGAGGTCGGTATGTAAAATGAATGACAAAATTTAATTCATTAAGAAAATGAGAGTGGGTCTTTTTATGTCCTTTAATATGATTATAGCTTTCAATTTTCTTTGAATATATACATTATTTTATAACATTTTTATAAGAATGTTGGTTAAAGTAAAATTAAAAAAAAAATAAAATAAAAAATCTTACTGAGCCTGATGGTCATTGTGTGCATGAAATAATTTTATGGACTTCCTGGTACTTTTCATGAAATCCCTTGCATTCTCCTAAGGGGCTGCTGTAAAGTGGGCCAGGCCCTGCTGCTTCTCTCTGCTCCTAGTCTGAGATGTCACTTATTGCTCTGAACCAGACTGTGACACAGCAGAGAACTGAGCCGATGCCAGGACCGTGCCCTTGAAGCTCCGAAAGTGTGGGCCACATCACCCTCTTTTCAGCCTGGCGGTGGTGGCGTGTGCTTTTGATCCCATCACTTGGGAGGCAGAGGCAGGTGGATCTCTGTGAGTTAGAAGCCAGCCTGGTCTGCAGAGAGCCGTCCAGGACAGCCAGAGGTACATGGAGAAACCCTGTCTCAAAACAATAACAACAACAACAATAATAATTAATTAATAAACCTTTTCTTTATAAAATTAGTGATTCTGGACTAATTAATTCAGACAAGTTGGAAGGGTTTAGGGTGTGGCTTTTAGGATAAACACTCACCTGAGATGTTCAAGGTTCTGGACTAGATCTTCAACACTGGAAAAATACAGATAAGTGATTTTATTTCTGCTTTACAAATAAACTATAGCATCTAGAAAGTTAAAAGGTGAAATGTCTAGTTCCATTATTTCATTCATCTTTCTGAGCCTGACATACTCCATGATTGTCAATCACAACTCTTTATTAAGCACGTTCTTTACTCCAAGTGCAATTTGAGAGACTGGGGATAGAAAAGCAATCAAACATACAAAAAAACAAAACAAAACAAACAAACAAACAAACAAACAAAACCCTAAAGCCATCCTTAAAGACTGCGTACTCTCTTGAAAGAAGGAAGAAGATAACCAGTGATGGGTGTGGTGGTACATGTCTCTAATTCCAGAACTTGCGGTGGGGGGTGGGGGCAAAGGCAGGCAGATCTCTGTGGGCTTGAGGTCAGCCTGGTCTACAAATGTCATTTACAATACCAGGACACAATGGAAAAATTAAGGTAGGAAATGAGACACAGAGTGTTAAGGTAGGAAGAGAATAGCCGTCTAAATCCAAATGAGTCTCATCACAAAGATGGTATTTAAGGAGGGTCTAAGGCGGCAGGGGGCAGTAAGCCATGCAGAAAGCAGAGGTAACATCTAGAGCAGACTCGGCAAGGCAGGGATAGGGTTGGTTTGCTGCAAAACCATGAAGAAGCCAGTGATGTGTTTCATCACATATAATGTGATGAATACACTTAAGTCAACCGTTGAGTACAGTCATGGTGGGGTCTGTAGTGGTGACTCCTTGGTAACTTCTGGGGACGTGAGGAAGTGGAAACCCAGGTGTTCAGTCTTGCATGACAAGCCTTTGCAAATGTAAAGAACAGAAGTTAAAGAGGAATTCCAAATGCTTTACTCATCCTTCTCCTTTGGGTACAAGAATTGATCTTCCTGTGTTTCCTTTTTCCATTTTCTTATTTTCGGTTTGAACTAAAGCAAAAACAAAAGTCTGTGATTACAAGGTGGAGGCACATGCTGGTTAAAGGTGAATGGTTTTCAAAAATTGAGTCGTAAGGGCTGGGGGACACCACCAAACTGGTAAAGTGCTTGCCATCTAGGCACGAGAGGTGAGCTCAAGCCTCAGAACCCGTGTGTGTGTGTGTGTGTGTGTGTGTGTGTGTGTGTGTGTGTGTGTGTGTATGTGTGTGTGTATGTGTGTGTGTGTGTGTGTGGTGTGTGTGTGTGTGTGTGTGTGTGTGTGTGTGTGTGTGTGTGTGTGTGTCAGCATGCTCTTGTAAGCCCAGTGCTGGGGAGGTTGAAACAGGATGATCTCTGGGGCTCAGATTACAGCCAGCCTGGCCTATTTGATGATCTCCGGGCCAGTGAGAGACTCTGTCTCAAAAACCGAGATGGGGCTAGAGAGACGGCTCAGTGATTAAGAGCACTGGCTGCCCTCTAAAGGACCTGGGTTGAGTTCCTGGCACCCACAGGGTGGCTCACAGCCATCTGTAACTCTAGCTTTTGTGGGTATTAAGCACACATATGGTACACAGACCCACATGCAGCAAAAAACCCTTACATATAAAATGAGTAATTTTTGAAACGTGGACAGTGTTTGAGGATTGGCACTTCTGGCCACCACACACATGTGCACACATGTGCATTCAGAGCAGCATATGTACAGCATTTGTGCTTTGTTGGGGCTGGAGAGATGCTCACAACTGTCTGTGACTCCAGTTCCAGGGGATCCAACATCCTCACACAAACACACCCAGGCAAAACATCAACACACATAAACAATGAATAATTCTTTTAAAAAGTATACTTGGGCCGGGCGGTGGTGGTGGTGCACACCTTTAATCCCAGCACTCGGGAGGCAGAGCCAGGCGGATCTCTGTGAGTTCAAGGCCAGCCTGGGCTACCAAGTGAGCTCCAGGAAAGGCGCAAAGCTACGCAGAGAAACCCTGTCTCG